>NC_064426.1:18070000-18433750 GCF_023375975.1 Astyanax mexicanus | reverse complement strand
GGATAGTATGCAATATGCAGAGAAACAGATACAGGACTACAGATTGTAATTATAGAACTACAAAGTACTCCTACATGGTCAGTGGAGCTGATAAAATGGACTGTGAGTGTGAGTGAAACTTGGGTTGATTTTAAGGAAGTGACTGATCAGTGTATACACACACACACACTAACACATATACATAAACTGTATACACACACACACTATATATAAACACCCTTGTCGAAGGGCATGGTTGCTGTGGTATGACCTAAGAGACATTAAGGATGATGTATTGGTTTATTCAGGGGAACTATGATGCACATTCCCGACAATTTAAAAATCTTAAAAAAAACATAGAATATCTTTATTTAGTTATTTAAAACTGAGCCTGAAAATATAAAAAAGATTTTTAACTTGCAAATGTAATCAGGAGGACAATAAGACGCCTCACTACGGACCATTAGGATGTGTTTGTGGTTTACGCCTGAGCGTGTGTGTGTGCGCGCGTGCGAGCATGTGAGTATGTTAGGTTAGCAAGTGTGTTAGCAAGAGTGTGTGTGTGTATGTGTGAGAGAGACTGAGTATATGTGTTGTAGAAAACTCACTCTCCAGTAGATTTTTGAATGGGACACACACACACACATGCGAGTGTGTGTGGCAAAGGACGAGTGGAAACCCCTTTGCCACTCTTTTCTCTCGAGAGGCGGACTACTTTATCTCTGTTGTTTGGATCAGGAGAGAGAAGAAAAAAAAAACGGAAAAAAAAAATTAAAATAAAAACGAGGACGGACCCATTGGCCAAAGCATGTTGCGCAACCTTGAGATGTGTCCTTCCTGCCTACTGCATTTTTACCACTTCTCTTCCAGGAGCTCATTAAGATAAATTAAATTAATGTATTTATTTTTTTAAGCGTTTCATCATCCAGTAGAATCCATATCGAATCCTGTTTTTTCTTTTCGTTTTTTTTTTTGTTTGTTTGTTTTGTTTTATCTTAATTTCTTAATCCAATCACAAGCGATGACTGTTCTTGGAGACGGGAACCGGACTATTTTGTGCAAGAGAGAGAGTTTGTGTGTGTGTGTATGAGGAAATATGTGTGAATGTGTGTGTGTGTGTGTGTGTGTGAGTGAGTATGTATGCTGAAACGCTAAGGGAACATCCTGGCTGGCTTGAACCCTCCAGAGGACTCTGCAGAAGAGCCGTGATGGATTTAAAGCGCTGCCAGAGGACCCTATCTAGGACGGAGCCGCTCGGACCCGAGCGCACTTGCTGGAAGTGTATCCTTCAGAGGAAAGGATTCTGCCATAGTATTTTATTTTTGTACCATTTCAGGATGCTTTTTTTCTTTCGTTCCCTTCTCTCAGGCCTGTATTTTTATTGTTTGTTTGAACTTCCAAAAACAAGAAAAGGAGAAGAAGAAGAAAAAAAAGAGGACATATGCCCACTCCATCATCATCCTCGGAAGGACACACGTGTTTCGTGCTCCTTTTACTTTTCTGTGTACCTACGTGTTTGTGGGAGTGTACTGATCTTTTTTGTACTGATATGCATTGGTTCGTTTGTTTACTTTGTGTGTGTGTGTGCGTGTTTGTATGTTTGTTTGTTTGTGCGTATGCCTGTGCGTCTGTGTCTGTCACCGTGGTCCTGTGTATGACATGTTTTGGCGCCTCCCTGTATCCCGATTCCCCCCAGATTTCCGCCCTTAAACCCTGGAATATCAGGCTGCAGGCACGATTAGCACGATTACCGCTAGCCTAGCGCCACTCTCGCAGCTTACGGACTCCTTAGCCTTTTAAACTCATGTGCAGATGAGAAAGTTGTGATTGGATAGTTATTAATAGGTTATTTATTACAGTAGTGTTTGTAGCTAACAGCTATCTTATCTAGGTTAGGTAGTTGTCTAACTAAGATGCATCACCCTATTATCGGCCTATTACCCTATTTTTAAACCAATTTGCCTTATTCAAAGTGAACAAGGGTGTCAACACGTTATTCTGACATAATCAAAGTACAGATGCCCACACTGGACAAAGGAGAGCTCATTGTACAACACCAGGAGTCGCTGGATCCCATGGGCACAGTGCATTTAAGGGCATTTAGCTGACACTTTTATCTAAAGTGACTTACAAGGTTATTCCTATTACAGAGGCAGACCAATGTAGTGTTAGGAGTCTTGCCGCATTCAGTCACCAAGACTGGGAATTGAACCCCAATCTCCACATGAATTTCTGGGTAATAATCTACACTCAAATTTCTCATAAAAATATTTATTTGGGTGAAAAAAGTCCTTCTGTTTATTTACAGTAAGCTCAGATTTCCAACGTTTTGATTTAAATGGTTGATAATAGGTTGATGCACTCTAACTAAGTAAGCTAACTAAGCTGTAGGTTAACAGTAAACATGAACTAGCAGTAGTGAAATATAGCCTGACTAGCTACCTAGCTATTATTTAGTTTAGTTTAGTTTTGTTGATTGATTTTTTTAAAGATGCTTTTGTTAAAAAATAAGTCTATTAATAATTGCTAAACAGTACTTTAGATCAATTAATGTTAGCTAAAGCATTAAATTTGTGGCTAATGGCAAGCGTGTCAGCTAATTGTTTATTAGCCACCTAGCTAACAGAGCAGGATTAGGGGTAGCTATACAAGCAAGCTAATGTTACTGTAAGCTAGCATTTAGCCACATATCAAAATTAGCCACAATTCAATCCCTCTAAACACATGAAAACTATTTAATTCTGACATTTATTTAACTAGAAAAGTAATAACAAGTGGAGCTTTAAAATAGCTACATACAGTATGATTAGAGTTAGCTAATCAAGCAAGCTAATGTTAGCCAAAGCATTACATTTGTGGCTAACAGTAAGCGTATCAGCTAATGGTGGCTAATTGTTTGCTGCCCAGCTAACCGAGCATGTTAAAATAACAGTTAAAAAAAAAAACTGTTTTTCATAAGGGTTCCAGGAAGGTTAACATGTAATGGTAAAAAGTACCAGGAACATTCTAGAAAAACATTCTGACAGAATAAGTGCTTTTAATTAATATGATATAAATGTTATCAATTGGTTGTAAGCATTCCTTCTGACCCAAGCTTAAAGTGAAGCCCTTAAATTTTAATCACAGCATAGGATTAGAATTAGCTAAGCAAGCAAGCTAATGTTATTGTAAGCTAGCATTTAAGTTAATAAAAAAGTAAGGTAATATCAAAGTGGAGCTTTAAATATAACTACATACAGTATGATTAGAGTTAACTAATCAAGCAAGCTAATGTTAGCCAAAGCATTACATTTGTGGCTAACAGCAAGCATATCAGCTAATAGTGGCTTATTGTTCACTATCCAACTAACTGAGCAGGTTATAAGTACAGTTAGCACTGTGTTTCATAATTGTTAGAAAAAAAAACATTCTGACAGAATAATATCATGAATGTGATATAACTGTTATCAATTGTTTTTAAGCATTCCTGCTAACACAAGCTTGAAGTGGAGCTCTAAAACACTAATCACTACATAGGATTAGATTTAGCTATGCAAGCAAGCTAATGTTAATGTAAGTTAATATTAAAGTTAATAAAAAAGTAATAACAAAGTGGAGCTTTAAAAATAGCTACACAGTGTGATTAGAGTTAGCTTATGAAGCAAGCTAATGTCAGCCAAAGCATTACATTTGTGGCTAACAGCAAGCGTATCAGCTAATGGTGGCTAATTGTTTACTAACCAGCTTACTCAGCATTTTAAAAGAACAGTTAGCACTTGTTTTTCATAATGTTTCCAGAAAGATTAGTAATAAAGTTTCAGGAACATTCTGGAAAAAACATTCTGACAAAATAATTTTTTTAGGAATTTGATATTAATGTTATTAATTTGTTGTAAGCCTTTCTGCTAACACAAAAAAGCTCTTAAAAATTCTAATCACTACATAGGATTAGCTTTAGCTATGCCAGCAAGCTAATGTTAATCTAAACTAACATTCAGGTTAGCCTCTAAACACAGAAAGATGTTTCATTCTAACATTCAATTAGTAAAGTAATAACTATTAAATCATTATTAAAATTAAAATTAACTGTTAAGTAATAAAATGCTAACACTCATGAAAAGATATATGAAAAGAAGTTGATAAATCCAGGTTGAGAAAGTAAAAAAGAAAAAGCTGCTGCCTAAGGTAGATTTTTACTGTCTGGACCTGGATTTAGCACCTTCATACATGGAAATAGTTCACCATTTTACAAAATCTACGTTTTCTCTTTTGCACATGAGTCAAGAGGAGGTGTGAAAGTGGCAGAATGGGCTGAGAAAGTGGACCTGCAGGCTTACCGTATTCCCTGACCGCTGAGCCTGATCCTGAACCTGACCCCACTTTCCGACTTCCTCCCATGGTGCACTGCGAATCTCGTTAAAGGGAAACGTGTCTCCTGTCCTGTGTCTTTAGAGGAAGCGTTTCTCCGGTAGGACTTGTCATCACACTCTGTGCGGACGGTGAAGTGTGAAGTGTAGATGAGGTTAATGCACTGCCCCCACCGTCCCTCTGTCCAGCCGTCCATCACTGGAAAGCGCCGTTAGCTTGCTCCGTGCTCCTGTGTCGGGTGTGTTCTCCTTTTTCCTAAATGTGCTGTGTATGTCAGAAAGGAGTGATAAACGGTGGCCACGGCTGGGAAAGGAAGAAAATGTTGGGACACGTTTTTTTTAAATAATTGCTGTTAAAAGAGAGGAATGAAACAAAAAAATAATAATAATCTAAACAAAACAACAACAAACAGCTTAATTACATTTCTTTCGCCTGAATGTGACTACCTTTCCTTTTTCCAGACATTCCTTACCAACAGAGATGGAGGTGGAGTTTTTGTTCTTTTCATTTGTTCACCTTTTGAAGTCATTGCTGTACTCCCAATATCAATATAATATGTGAAGGTTTACAGAACATCTAGGTCATTGAATTGACCTGACCATGCTCTGCTTCTAGGTGCATTTTTTCATAGCAGTGCGTCAGGTTGGACAAGCTTTTTGTTTACATTTTCAAACAACAAAAATCAAAATGCTGTTTTGCTCTGGTCTGCACAGTTGTGACCTGTTATCTACCCTATGTTGCAATGTCAACCCAAAACTACTACACCTAGGCCTTAATGAGTGGGCCTAAATGTGAAAACTCCCTCTGTACAACAATGCTGATTCATTCGGTCAGTTTACCCTCTGTGAGTTCTAGTAGTAAGCAGAGGTGGAAAAAGTACTGAAAAACTGTAATTAAGTAAAAGTACCTTTACTTTGCTAAAATTCTACTTAAGTAAAAGTAAAAGTACCCATCTAAAAATCTACTTGATTAAAAGTAAAAAAGTACTCAATTTAAAATTTACTTTGAGTAAAAGTTACATAGTTACTTTTAATTATTTGATGTAAAAAAATACAACAAATCCTAAATTAAATCTTTTTAATGAACTATTATTCCACATAATAAGTTGGACCTTTCAGGCACTATTTGTTCAGACCACCACATAAAACATTTTCAAGAACAAGTGGTATAGGTTTCTATGATCCATTTTTTTCTTTACTGTTAAAAAGTTATGGTCATATATGTGACTATAAACCGTATTTTGATAGCAGCTTTAACTGGTATTTACATGTTTTTTTTTTTAACATTCAATCAGCTTGTTTAATGATAAAAATACTTACCACCGCATGCTTTCGCAGGTTTGATGTGGAAGTTTTGAAAGCTGACAGCTCTGTCCGGCGGGGCACATTTTGCATTGCACAAGGACGTTATTCCCACTTCTGGTAGTAAGTTAGCACTAGGCTAAAAACAACAAACTAACAACAAGTGCCATACCTAGAACTTCCAGAAAGTCAAGAGTAATGTATGTATTAAAAAAATGGAGGTTCAAAAAGCTTGGTTGGTTCCTCTGGAGGATCATTTGTGGCGCAAGGCCTTCAGTTCTCCTCCTGAATTCCTAACCAATGGGAAAGCTGCCTCAGGATACCACAGGGGAACAATCTTGTCCAACCGTGCAACAGTTGCTATGAAAAAATATACAGTCAGTTTCATAAGTATTTGAACAATGACCCATCTTTTTTTTACTATTTTGTCTTAAAATTAAGCAGTCAATATGTACTGAACTGAAATGTAAGATTTTAGCTTTAATTCAAAGGAATTAGGAATTAGACACAACTTGTTGTGTATTTCCTGGTTCAAAAGGAATTGGTAATTTGACGATAAGCAGTTTCAAGGCCAGCTGTGGCCTGTTCTTGTTATTTCTTGACAAATGAAGGAAATAAAAGGTCTGATATTGAGTCCAAGTGCTCGATTTGCATTTGGTAGTTTAAGGAAACTCTCAATATGTGGTCGAAAGAGGTGTGAGGTTGAGGTTCATTTGGCTGAATCTAAAATCAGAGAAAGTAGAAATTTTTGGAGTGGCCAAATAAATAGAAAAATGGTGCATTCTTAAACGGAAGATTATGATTCACCTGAAACTAATACACATTTTTGGAAATTGGATAATGTTCAGTATTCACTTGTGTGCATAAAAAAATGGTGCTTATACAGCCAAGTTACATTGTGATTATTTTAGAGGAGAATTGGTTAAAAGCCCAAGGGAGTAAAATAATTAGTTTGTCCAATTACTTTTAAACCAGTAGAAAAATCTAATTTTTAAACAAATAATGCCATATTGTTGTTAAACCATTTTAATTAAAGTCCTACACATCGTTATTCCTAATCCAAATCAGGCACCTTAAACAGACAAAATTACATCAATTAAGTCCAAATACTTATAGACCTGACTGTAGTGTGACCCAAACGAATGCGATTGACTCAATACAGGCGTGAGCATTTAATTGAGTATTAATTAATTGATTGATTAAATCATTAATTCATTATTTATTCCTGATTTAATCCACTTTTCCACCGCACTGTAGAGACTAATACACTCCTCAAACCCACAGTTTAGCCACTGCCACTGGACTGCTAATGCAGGCCACCTTTCAGAGAGGACGAAAATCAGATGTGTGTGCTCGTAACGCGGTTTACAGCCGACACACACTCACTCACACACTCACACACACTTATACTGTTATATCACTCCAATACTAAACACCTTAACATCCATTCCTCTTTCTCTCTCTCTCTCTCTTTCTGTGCCTGATTTATTTTCACCATCTTATTTCAGACCCACCTAGAGAGCACTAGAGGCCCACCACATAACACACACACACTCACACACACACACGGTCCACTCAGGCGTCTCAGAGTGTGTGTGATATCATATATCATCCCTTGTTGTTTTCCAAGAGCCCATTGATCCCGTCACACACACACGCGTGGGTGTGTATCGATCCATCGGATGCTCTCCAGCCTCTCAGGCTGAGCTGGACCAGGACTGAGTATTCAGAACAATGACCTCCACTTTATCTCTCCCTCTCTCTCTATCTCTTTCTTGCTCTTTGTCTCTCTCTCACACTCTCTCTTTCATGAGCACATGTGCTCTCTCACTGGCTCTATAAAGAGGAAAGTAGAGAAAGAGAGAGAGAGGAGTAAATATGTCTCTCTCACTCTCTACCTTTTCCCTTTTCTCCCCTTTTCCATGCTCTCTATCCCTCTTTCTTTTTTTCACCAACTTTTTCACGTTTATATCTCTCTAACTATTCTGATGCTTCTTTTTTCTCTTTGTCTCTCTCTCTTCCTCTCTATAACTATTCAGGTACTGCCTCTCTCACCCACCCTTATTTTTGGCTCTTTCTCCCTTTTGCTCTGATTATCCCTCATTCTTTTTTTCTTTCCTCACTCTTTCTTCTTTCTATCTCTCTCTGCCTCTTTTCTAATGCTATTGCTCTTTGCCACTTTGTAATCCTTTCTTCCTTTCCCCTCTCTCTTTGTCTCTCTCTCTCCCTCTCTCCACCTATTTATCACAGAATCTGCCTTTCACCCAGTTCTTTGTTTCTTTCCTTTTTTTTACTCTTCCTGTCTTTTGCTCCCATTATCCCTCATTCTTTTTATTCTTTTCTCCCTCTTTCTTCTTTCTATCGCTCTCTGCATCTATTCTGATGCTATTGCTCTCTGCCACTCTTGCTCTCTCTCTTTCTTTCTCTTTGTCTTTCTCTCCCTTTCCTCTCCATCCCTTGGTTTTCTCATCCACCCTTGTGTTCCTCTCCCTCTCTCTTTTGCTCTATTTATCCCTCTTTTTATTTTTTTTCTCCCTCTTTCTTCTTTCTGCATCTATTCTTAATCTATGCTATTGCTCTTTGTCACTCGTTCTTACTTTTTCCTCTCTCTTGCTCTATGTATCCTTTTTCTTTATCTTGCCAGCTATTCTGATGCTGTATCTCTCTTCCTCCTTTTTGTCTCTCTCTCTTCCCTCCTTTTTTCTGTCTCTCTCTCCTGCTATTCTAATGCTATCACTCTATGCCACTCTTCTACTCTTTTCCCGTTTTCTTTTTTCTTTCTTCTTTCTCCCTCTCAGTCTTACCCTACTTTTTCTCTCCATTCCCTTCTGTCCCATTGTCTATCTACTGCTTTCTCTCTGTGAGTCTGCCCTCCTCTCTCTCTCTCTTTCTCTCTCCTTCTCTCTTTTTCTCTCTCTCAGTGTCAGTGCAGTTTGAATGGGGAAATGTGTTTGCATGCCTATATTAACATGAATGATGTCAACTTGATGCAATGATAATTAAACAAATGAAGCGCAAAGCAAAAAAAAAAAACTGAGGATGAAACTGGACACTAGTACTACTAATGACCAACACGGGCGACCTGCAGCCGATCCTGACCGCTATGATCAAAAAACGGTGTTAATACTGTAAATCTTCCTGCAATCGGTAAACGAGTTTCTGTTTGTTTGTTTGTTCGTTTGTTTTCCTTTGAGATGTTTACTTTTCTATGAGTTTAGATAAAAGAGAAGATTTTAAGAAAAGAGAGAAAAGAAACAGAAACTTTCAGCTGAAAATGATGATGATGATGATGATGGTGATGGCTGAAGTGACGGTGGCTGAAATAAAAGATATGTACCAAAAGTGTGTCTGGCTCTTTCTTTTCCTCTTGGTCACTTTCTCTCACTCTAGCTACATTTATGTATTTCACGCTCTGTCACTCCCTTTGTCCAGCTCATGCTCTGTTATTTACTCTCTTTTTCTCTGTATCCTGCTCTCTATCACTCTTTCACTGTATGTTGCTTTGTCTTTGCCTCTTTGTACCTCACCCTGTCTTTCTCTCCATCCTCTCTCTCTCTATCTGTGCCTCTTTGTCTCCCTCTCTTAGTGTCTCCCTCTCTGTTCATGTTTCTCTCTTTCTGGCTCCCTTGGCATCTCTTTTTCTCTTTGCCTTTCTGTTTCACTCTCTGCCTCACACTATCTCTGCTTTTAAACCTCCCTTTCTGTGCCTCTCAAGGCCTCTGTCTCTCTCTTTCCGTATCTTTCACTCCATGTCGCTCGCTCTGTCTCTCTCTCTCTGTGCATTAGGTGTGTAATTATTTAGTGGGGTTTATAAATACTTTATGCTCAAGCCCATTTTATATAAATGCAGTGTAGAACACTGCAGCTGAGTGTGTGTGTGTGTGTGTGTGTACTTGGGCTTGTGGCTTTCTTCACACACCCTTTCTCTCCTACTCTCAGTAGCTCTAACCTCTCTGCTGTTTCCAGTTCAGCTGCTGCAGCTCATCTGTGTGTGTGTGTGTGTGTGTGGTGTTCTCTTGTGGCTCTCTGATCTCACACTGTCAGCACTGTCTACAGGTCAGCTCTCTGACTGACACACACACAACAGCACCGGGACAGGTGTGAATATGTGTGTATGTGTGGGAGAGAGAGAGAGAGAAGGGAGAACGAGGGAAAACAACATGCAAGGAAGGGAGAACAAGGGAAGCTCAATAAAAGGAAAGAATAAGCAAGGAAAGAAGTAAGAAGAAAAAGAGGAATTAAGGAGGAGATTAAAACAAGTGAAGAGGACTAAAGGAGGAGAGAATGAGGAAATAGGCAAGAATGAAGGAAGAAAATAGTAAAGAAGATGAAAATGAGGTAAGGGAGAAAAGGAATGAAGGATTTAAAAATAAGGAAGGATTAAAGTGAAAAGAATGAGGAGAGGGGAAAGAGAGGACGGGATAGAGGAAAGAAGGAAGACTGAGAGAAAGAGGAAAGAAGGAAAAAGAATATAGAGAATAAGGAAGATTGTGAGGAAGAGGAAAGTATGGAAACAATATTGTGAGAGTAAAGAATCAGGCGAGGGAGAATAGAAAAGAGGGGAGAAGGAATTAGGAGAAAAAGAGGCAAGAAGCAGACGAGAATAGGAAAGAGGCAAGGAAGAGAGTGCAAGGAAAGAGTGAATGGAAAAGAGGAGCAGGCCAGGCAAGGGAAAATGGGAAAGAGGGAAAGGGTAATCAGGAAAGAAAAGAGAAACAGGGTAGAAGAGAAGGAACTATGAGAGGATGGGGAATGGGGTAAAGGAAGAAGAAGTGTGCAAGATAAGAGAGAATAGGAAAAAGAAAAGAGGATTGGGGAGGGAACATTGGAAAGAGGAAAATTGGAATGAGGAGAGAAAGAGGAAAGGGGGGAGAAGGAAGGGTGAAAGAAAGAGGATAGATAGAAGAAACAGGAAAGAGGAAAAGAAACAAATGATAGGACGGGAAAGAGGAGAGAAGGAAGGCTGAGAGAAAAAGGATGGTACAAAGAGAGGAAAGAGGAGAAGGAAGGATGAGAGACAGGGAAAGAGGGAGGAGTATGGAGGGAAAGAGGGAAGTATGAAGGAAGAGGAAGGAGGAGAGTGTGAGAGAAGAGAATGGGGAAAGAATATGATCTGGAGAGGAAGAATTTCGAAAAACTCATGCGCAATTCAGAATTTTCGGCTACAGTTATGCAAATAAACCTTAGACCAGGTAGGCTACCATATCTGGAAGCAGACCTTAACAAGCGTGATTGAGAAATTTGATTTGAGGCTTGATACATCATCATTTCTTAGAAAAACTCTTTTCCATTCCACTTTTCTGTATTTTGTCTTTAGCAAGATGCAAACTTTTCCACCTTGACCTTGTGTAAAAATCTTTTTTTTGCCTATATTTGGTTTTTGTTTTAAATTTTCAAAGCTCAAAGCAAATTCCAAAGCTCTCTAATGAGGGAAAAGAAGAGGAGATTGAAGGAGAGTGAGGGAGGAGAAAGCTGATGGAGAAAAGAGGAGAGGAAAGAGATTGAGGAAAGAGAAAATAAGGAAAAAAGAGAAGGAAAGAAAAGAACGATAGAATGCATGGAGGTGAAAGGAGGTTTAAATAAGAATATAGAAGTGTGTGTGTGTGTGTGTGCTGGCGGGCTGCAGCTGCCTTTTACGAACACACACATGCACACTGTACCTATAGGTGAAGGCATGGCACTTGTCACTGCTCTCACACACACACACGTGGACGCTCAAACACACACACATGCATGTGCACGTGCACAGGAGGAGCTGGGCTGCCCGCTGTCTCCATGGCAACGTTCCCACAGTGCAAAAAAAAATAATTTAGTCGGAAAGACATTTCGCTCAGTTCACTGAGCCGAGAGAGAGAGAGACTCTCTACATGCTGAGCTGTGGAGAGAGAGAGAGAACCTGCTATCATTGCTCTTCTCCATTAGAGTGAATGTGATTAGATGCTGTGAAAAGGGGCGTGTCTGGACTCTGGATTTTGGTGAAGGGGTTTCTAATAAAGTGGCCAGTGAGTGAAAGCGTGGTGGTGGTGTGTTAGTAGTAGTAGTAATAGTGTGTTGTGCTGATAGAAGTGGATCAGACACAGCAGTGCTGCTGGAGTTTTTAAACACTGTTTTAAACTCTGTGGTGGTTTTCTCTCCTGTGGGGTCCTGACCATTAAAGAACAGAGTAAAAGGAGGATAATAATAAATTATGCAGAGAAACAGATACAGGACTAAACAGTCTATAATTAAAGAACTACACAGATCAGTGGAGATAAAACAATGGATAATACAAGGGTTTTAAATAAAGTGGCACATAAGTATCAATGTATCACATTCCTGGAGTCCTACAAGATCTAGTCATCTGTGTCCATATTGTAGTCCCAGTGACCCAGTTACCAGTGGACTGTGTGTGTGTGTGTGTATGGCCTGATTACCTGTTGTGACTTCCAGATGGTTCCCATCTCTCTGCAGGATGTTGCGGTCAGGCCCGTGTGTTTTAGGCAGAACCACCTGTAAAAGTGTTCTCCAGAGAGGAACGACAGACGCCCGCAAATCAGCAACAAATCACCACACAGCGCAGTCAGCAGAGCTTACACATACCAGCAGGGGGGTTATTTACAACAGATATACTGTAAACATTCATTTAATCATAAACGCATTCATTCATTTATTCATTTATATACACATTTATTCATTCAAAGAAGAGAGACAATGTACACTAACCAATGCAAACTAAATAATTTTACTGACTTCAATCTTTACAATCTCTCTTACTGTGATCTAAAACTTTATAATTCCTCTTACTGTGACCTAAAATGTTTTACAAACCTTCTTGTTGTGGACTATACAAACTATAACTATACAAACCCTTTAACTATGGAGTAAATCTTTACAAATCCTCTTACTTGGGCCTGGAATTTACAGGGGTCAAGAAATATACAAACCCTTTTACTCTGAGCTAAAACTTTACAATCATTTTACAGTCCCTCTTACTGTGATCCAAAACTTTACAATCGGTTTACTGTGACTTAAAACTTTACAATACCTCTTACCCAGGCCAAAAAACTTTAGAAACCTCCTTACTATGTTCTAAAACTTTACAAACGATCTTACTTTGACTTAAAACTTTACAATCCTTTTACTGTGATCTAAAACTTTACAAACCCTATTACTGTGACGTAAAGCTTTATAACCCCTTATACTGTTACTTGAAACTATACAACCCTTATTTCTGTGATCAAAACTTTACAAATCCTATTACTGTGACGTAAAGCTTTATAACCCCTTATACTGTTACTTGAAACTATACAACCCTTATTTCTGTGATCAAAACTTTACAAATCCTATTACTGTGATCTAAAACTTAATAAACTCTATTACTTTGGCTTACAACTTTACAAACCCTTTTACTGTGGACTACAACTTTAACCCTCTTACCCTTGCCAAAAAACTTTAGAAACCTCCTTAATGTGTTCTAGAACTTTACAAACAATCTTATAGTGACTTAAAACTTTACAAACCATCTTACTGTAACCTAAAACTTCACAATCCTTTTAATGTGACTTAAAGCTTTACAGTCCCTCCTTGTGATCTATTAATGTGACCTTAGGCTTTATAACCCCTTTTTACTGTGATCTAAAACTTTACAATCACTCTTACTATGACTTAAAACTTTACAAACCTTATTGTTGTGGACAAAAAATATATGTATCCTACGCAAACCCTTTTACTGCGGCCCAAAACTTTCCACTTCACCTCTTTCTTTACTCTTTCTGTAGCACAGAACAAACTTAACAAACTATTTCACTCTGGTCTAAAACTTTACAAACCCTTTTACTCTGGCCTAATACTTTATAAATCCTATTACTGTGGATTAAAACTATAGAAATGCTCCTAATGTGGCCTGGTACTGTGCAACCCATTAGAAACTGTCTCACTGTAACATAGAATGAACATCACAAACCCTTATAATGTTGACCAGAACTTTACAAACTCCCTTATCATGGACCAACATTTACAAACAACTTACTCCAGATCAGAACTTTACAACCCCTCTTACTCTAGCTCAGAATTTTACAACCCTCTATTCTAGCTCAGAACTTTACAACTCCCCTTACTTTAGACCAGAACTATAAATCCCTTTACTGTGGACCAGAAATGTACTAAATCCCTTATTGTGGACCAAAACTTTAACCCCCCCCCCCCCCCCCATCAAGGTTACTCATAACTTTACAAACACTCCTAACTGTGCACCAAATCTTTAAAATCTCCTTTACTATACCGCTCTAACTGTAGCCTGGTACTAAATTTACAACCCCCTTACTGTGGCTGTAAACTTTACAAAACCTGTACTTTGTATCCTTGTTCTTTTTTTTTTTACCTTTACCATTGTCTAATAATTATTTTATTTACTGTTATTATTAGTTACTACCTTAGAAATTGTCCATTTTTTTGAATACTCATCAGAAGTCTTTTCTATTGATCTACTTGCCATAAATGTGGCACTCACAACACAAGTTCCCTGTGTTAAAAATGTATTAATTTTAAAATAGCACTGATTTTTTTTTGTATGTGTAAAAGCTGCTCCCAGCAATGTATAGCATGAAACAGGCCTGAAAGTGATATTTAGAGCATTTTAGGAGCAGAAGTCTTCATAGCTCCTGCTCATGCTGAGGTACTGTATAATCTGTATTGTTCAAACCGTTTAACCAGAGAAATTGCTTCTTTTGTTGTGTTCCTGGATTTCTCCTCATGCTGCCATCGATTTTATACATTCTCCTTTTCTCCTTTCCAGCGGATTTACTTTCACATGTCTGTGCTTTGAAGGCTGTGTGTGTGTGAGCTGCATGTGTGAGCTGCGTGTGAGCTGCAATCAGCCTCTTGCAGCTTCATCCAGCTCAGCACAGGGAAATAACAGCCTACAGTCTACAACCCCAAATCAGAACACCAACAGAGGGACAGTATAGAAAATGCAAATATTACAAAACACCGGGTTTCCTCCATTTCCTTTGACGTTTATTTGTTTGCAGACTGTATGAACCCAATATATATATATTTTGTCCATTCCTGCATTTTAGGCCTGCAACACCTTGATAAAAGTGGACAGACCACTTACATTTACGTTTATATTTACGGCATTTAGCTAACACTTTTATCCAGGGCGACTAACAAAGTTATTCCTAATATAGAGGTGGACCAATGTAGTGTTAGGAGTCTTGCCCAATGATTTTTATTGGTGTAGCACAGCATAGTCACCCAGACTGGGAATTGAACCCCAGTCTCCCACATGATGTGGTACTTTACTGGTAGGTCTGCCTATAAACTCTATATAACTTTAGAATAAACCCAAATAAACATAAATCCAGTGGTCAGTAAGAGTGTCTATCTGTAATTAAATCTATATAACATTAAAATAAACCCAAATAAACACAAAGTAAGTCAGAGGTCAGTGTCTACCTGTAATTAACTCTATATAAGATTAGAATAAACCCAAATAAACATATATAAAGTCAGTGTTCAGTGACAGTGTCTACCTGTAAAACTCTATATAAGATTAGAATAAACCCAAATAAACATATATAAAGTCAGTGTTCAGTGACAGTGTCTACCTGTAAAACTCTATATAAGATTAGAATAAACCCGAATAAACATATATAAAGTCAGTGTTCAGTGACAGTGTCTACCTGTAAAACTCTATATAAGATTAGAATAAACCCAAATAAACATAAAGTTAGTGATCAGTGATAGTGTCTACCTGTAATAAACTCTATATAACATTAGCACAAAGCCAAATAAACATAAAAATTAGAGCTCAGTGAGAGTGTCTACCTGTAAAACTCTATATAAGATTAGAATAAACCCGAATAAACATATATAAAGTCAGTGTTCAGTGACAGTGTCTACCTGTAAAACTCTATATAAGATTAGAATAAACCCAAATAAACATAAAGTTAGTGATCAGTGATAGTGTCTACCTGTAATAAACTCTATATAACATTAGCACAAAGCCAAATAAACATAAAAATTAGAGCTCAGTGAGAGTGTCTACCTGTATTCAACTCTATATAACATTAGCACAAGGCCAAATAAACATAAAATTAGAGGTCAGTGAGAGTGTCTACTTGTATTTACCTCTATATATAAAAAATAAGCCAATGGTCTATCAGAGTGTCTATGTGGAAAACTCTATATAACTTATAAACCCTAAGTTGTATAGCTAATAAACCCTGTGACCGGCTAAAACAGGTAAAAACTAATTACAAACCATAACAGGTGTAACAGATTTTGATAAGTTATACATTTTCTAAGCTATAAATTGACTTTTAATTTTAGAGGAAAGTCTTTTCAGTAACCCACATTTAAAAATCTGAAAAAAATGTCCTCAGACTGAGTTTCTGCATTACAATATAATCTGCTGTTTCTGACCCCAGAGGCCTAGACATTTCTAAAAGGGTTTTTATGTGGGCAGCCTGACAGTGCCCTCATCCTGAGTGCAGCAAAAGCCTCTGGAAAAGACCCCATTTTCAAATCTGTGCCACTGCACAAAAGCGAACTCCTCAGAGAGGCTGGACAGGACCAGTTTTAGGCTTCTGTGAATAAAGCCTCTGCCTCGTCTCCGGGCTCTGAAACAGACAGTTTTATTTTGATGGAGGTCACTGAAGGAGCCTTTTCTGTTTAGCGACAGATAAAGAAAAAGGAGAAAAACAGAGCAGCAGTCAGTCCAGAGAAGCTTTAAAAGAAAATCCAACATTGCTGCTTAATTTGATGGTTAAATTTGAATTTTTAATAGGGGGTTCACTTTGTTTTGATGAAAAAGTAATATATGTAATTCAGGAGTTTGTTTTTTGAGTTTGGAGGAGGAACAGTCAGACTTAGCAGGATTGGAACCACAATTCTAACAGATACATAAGACAGTGTTCATGGGGTTGGAAAAGGTTAGCCATGATTACTCAGGTTATCTTTGTCTGATATTAAAATGTGTTTGTTAATCTGATACAGTATGATACAAAACAAAAAAAAAATCAATTACTTATTATCTTTGCATCTTTCAGCATCACAGCTAAACTGTTTTATACCTATGGACCCTGGCTGATATGTCTGTTGACGATGCGGCACCAAACTTGCTAAGTCTGACTGTTAGCATTACAGCTTTCCTCCTCCAAACTTACAAAATTTTCAATAGTGTATTGTTTTAATGTGTTGTTGGACATAATTGGACAATTGAGTTTTTTGGTTGTGGAATATTTGGATGGTCGCTTTCACCTGAATGTTCCACACCAAACCCAATCTGAATTAGTTACTTAGTTTGTTTTAAGTCTAATTATTTAAACCTAATTTATTTGAAAACATAACTTGAAGTTCATGGTTAATCTCGTTTTTCAGTCGCCGACATTGATCACCAACAGGAACTCCACTCACTCAGTCGCATAGTGTGAACTACTAAAAGTAGTCACAGTCACCTGGCAAATATTCAACATGTTTAATATCTGGCTCAGTTGGCGACTAGGAGTCAGAAGCAGCAGCTACCTGTAGCCAATGGGATCACAGAAAGAGAGAACCATCTGTCCAAAACGCACCAGAGCTGTTTATGGAGAGTCTGAGCACTTTCTGTCCCCCTGTAAATGACTATGAAACTCTAGAGCAAGGGTCACTAGTTGGCGTACCGCGTTCCGGGTCCGGACCCAGACGTTGTCCAATCCAGACCCAAACCGATAAACTACTGAGAAGGATTTAATTCTGACCGTGTTCACTTAAAGCGGCAGAACGTTTATGGTTTACGCGCTTTACAGCGCAGTAAAATTTCAGACCAATTGCGTGTGCTGTAAGATCACCAAATGCTCTCCTCTGCCAATCAGATCTGTGCAGATGAGAGCGTGTGGAGCCACACAGGCGAAGCAGGCGGTGAGAAGTGGGAGAATAAAGCGAGAAAAGCTAATACAGATGGTGCGCACCAGAAAAAGAAATTAAAACACTACCTTTATAAAACATATTAACAGTAATGTAACCGAGCGGTGTTACTTTGAGGAATTAAAGAGAAACAACCGAGAACAAAATAATCCACTTTGCTCCACCTCTCTTTACTCCCAAAACAACCCTACTTCAAAACTAAGGCAACCCCCAGGGGACAAAAAGCATTGGCAACTTCCCCCATCAGTTTTACCCACAACATAATAAAGTCTGATACAGTAATAATATTAAATAAAATTAAACTACTGTTTTTTTTTTTAAAGCTGATATTTTGGCCAAGTTCAGCAAACATTTCTCCATATATTGTACGATTCATCATTCATGTAATTGTTATTATGACAGACAGGCATAAATCTAATATAAATAAAATCTAATAGAATAAATATAGCATTTTGAAACAAAGTGAACATAGATTCACATTATTAGACTCGATATGTTAAATTATTAAGGGGGTTTCCATTTATTTTATGGTAGGTTAATAATGTAATTATTGTGACAGGTCTATTTAAAACAATAAATATTGGTGAAATATACTAGTATGTGTAATTTGTTTTGTCTTTCAGTTGTTGATAAAAACACTGACAGAACTACTGTAGGCTTCTTCAGTAAACAGAATAAAACATGGTGACGGTCCGGACCTTAGCCTGATGAAATTTTCTCTAACTGGACCAAACTGAATTCTAATTAAATACCCCTGCTCTAGAGGAAGCCCGCGAGTGAGTCCTCTATGAATAGGGGTGAAACCAAAAACTTTCAATTAAAAATAATAACTATGATCTACTTGTTCTGAGTATTTCTTTAATATTAGAAAGTAGAATAATGTATTTTACAAAAAAAAAAAACAAAGAAGGTGTGCCTGTATATTTCAGTTTATCTACAGAAAACAAGTTTTACACTGTAAAGCACCAGCATTTCTGCTACTGTAGGGCTGATTGGTTGGCAAGCTGATCTTGGAGATATAGGTAGAGCATGTTTAAAAGGTTTATAACTGGAATTCAAAACATGAATGAAACAATTGATAAAGTTCTGTGTTGAGGACATAATTACATATTTTAGTATAAAACTGATCAGGCATTTATAAACTTAAATTTTGCTCAGTTGCTTTATATGAATCCATTCATGTTGGACTCATTGCAAGAACGTATTCTCCTCTATAGAGATTCTCTGGTATTGTGGGTTTAGTTTTGGATTGTTCTCGTGATAAACTTTTTTCTGGAGAACAGTCAGAAGAGTTGCCGATTTTCCACAGTGAGAAATCGTGTAATTTGTGACTTGTGTCATAACTTGTGTCGCCGATCAGTTGTGTAGTTTAAAAGTATCAACAACTGAAGGACTCGCGAATACAGCACAAAAAGTCGTGCAATCACACTGTATCCCAAAAAAGGATGAGCCTTAGTCACCATTATCTTCCTCATATAGTCTTCGATTCTGTTTAAATTCCTTTTTGTACATAAACAGTCATAAACAATACACAAACTCTGCTTTTATATGATGAATTTAATCCCAGTGTCCTCTTAAACTGAACAAACCCCAAATAGAAAACAATAGTAAATGCTCAGGGACTTTAAATAGTGGTTTCTTCTCATGAATGGTTTGTTATTAATGCATATTTCATATTGCCCTATGGAGGCCTATATAGGATTTTTAAGATATACTGCTTTTAACTAAA
The DNA here is from genome assembly GCF_023375975.1 of Astyanax mexicanus. Classification (NCBI taxonomy): domain Eukaryota; kingdom Metazoa; phylum Chordata; class Actinopteri; order Characiformes; family Acestrorhamphidae; genus Astyanax; species Astyanax mexicanus. Next base: position 18,414,508 of record NC_064426.1, on the reverse strand, counting down.
AAAAAAAATCCTAATTTGATCATTGAGTGATGCAACAATAATTCTTTCTAAGCCAGCACAGGCTTCTGTTAGCTGATGTATCAGAGCAGAGTAACTGTGCTTTACTCATGCATGTTTGGAGAGGTGGGGGGTATCCTAGTGAGTGGGAGGGTTAATGAATAGCTTATATGATATAAATGAATAGGATATAATTCATTTGACTCATGTAAGCTGTTTTTTTTTTTTTTAAACAGATTTTTGCAGAATTTTCAAAAATGTTATAGCCTTACCATTTGAAAATAAGTTTAAATTGATTAACATTAACATAATGAATAATTATGAATAATATTTTTTATTGATAATGTGATATGTGACTTTTTTTATGATAAACACATGGAAAGAGCTCCAATAACACAGTGAATAGCAACAAACGTGCAGCAACAGAGGGAGCTCCTCATGCTTTAGACATAATGAAACTGGATGTAGAGTGAGGCAGAGCATAGTACACAGCAAACACACAGACCAAACTACTTATTTACCGGAATAAAATTAATGCAGCCAAAACAAAACCTGCCTTAAAACTAAGCTTAGACTTATTTAAACTAATTTGTGTTATCACACATTACATTTTTCTCCCTGGGGAGTGGGTTACTGTAATGACCTCTAACCTCGTATGCTGTGTGTTAGACTGTGCTGGGCTGTGTTAGACTGTGCTGAGCTGTGCTGGACACTAGGGAATACAGTCTATTGTTAGACGGAAAGAAGTATCAGAGGACTAAAGGCAGGTTGGCTGCCGCTGCTGTTCTGGTTTGACAGCAGGCTGGACCGCCTGGGGGCCAGACTCAGTAATTATTCACTTTCTAACGGTGAGGAGCAACAAGGACAAGAAACAGGTTGTCCTCAGACCCAGAAACACCATTCTGTACGCTAACCTAACTTCCTCTCTTCCTCTTTCACTGTGACGGGAGAGCAGCTGAACAGTTTGTGCTGTGCGTGAGGCAGGTGTGTGAGCTCTCACACACACAAAACAACTAGTGCTGTAAATGTTAACTCACATTAATCTAAAAACTTTACACAAATTAATCATTTTACAAATCTTGTTCTTCTTCACAGAATTCTTTCTCATCATTAAGGTTAGCTAGCTTGTTGCTAGCTTTAGTTCTCTCCTTGGTTACCTTAGTAAGTTAACTAGCTCGTTGCTAAGGTAAGCTAGCTTGTCTCTAGCTTTAGTTCTATCCCTGGTAACATTAGTGTGTTGGCTAGCTCGATTTTTAAGGTTAGCTTGCTTGTCGCTAAAGTTAGCTAGCTCATAGCTAAGGTTAGCTAGCTTATCGCTAATATTAATTCTCTCCCCGGTAACATTAGTATGTTAGCTAGCTTGTTGCTTGTTTAGATTAGGTTGCTTGTTTATGGTCTTGAGACCATGGTCTTCTTGAGTCTTCAAAAAGTTCTTTGCACAAAATCACTCTCACATAATGCCAGTTTCAGTCTCTTTCTGAATGAGCCTTTTAAGGGTTCTGTCACTTTTCTGCCTTATGTTTAGGTTGAGCATTTACCACATGTTAATGTTAACTTGTAATAAATGGAAAAAAAGGAACAAGCTAGTTCATGCTTAACCGCGGCAGAAACACAAAACTCATTATTTGAAAGTAATTACTTTTCCCTCATCTGTTGACTTGTCACGAATCCACCCAGACTTGCCACAAATCCAGATCCATCCCTCAGACAAAGTCTGCTGGCTAATCCTACTTTATACTGTCTGAGGTTCTCAACCAGCACACTGAAATTGAATTTCTTCAACTGAACTAGTGGATGGAGTTCTGGTAGTGGTTGACAGGTGAGGGGTGGTGGTTTTCTTATAAAGTTTTCTTATTGTGGTGTCACAATAAGGAAGTACAATAAAGGAGTTAAAACATTCAGTATAAAACTCAATAAGGGAGAGCATCACGTAAAAAAATTAACCAAACCCACCCATACCAATCCACGCAGACCCAGGCTCAGATAGCTTCCACACCCACCGTGGTCCGCACCAGCGAACCCAAACAACCGATCAGAAAACGGTACTTTCGACTGATCGCTCTTGGGCTCAAAAGCAGTGCTCATGCTGGACCAAACATACCAAAGCCCTGGAGTAAAAAGACCTGTGTGAAAATGCTCCAAGTGTGAGAACCGAGTCTGTGTTAAAATCTACTCAACTCTGTAAAGCACGCAGTCGTCTGTAACTGTGCCAGCTTTAATTCATAGAACTAGAGTGTTTATTTCCTCTTATATCCTGTCAAGAAAGACATTTTCTCTGGTTTAATGTACAACTGAGTGCTTTTATGACTGGTTTCTCAGCCCTGCCCAAATATTAGTCGTGGGTTTTGATTGGGCAGTGATTACATTTAATATAGGCACGAATACCAAGCTGCTTCTAGACGAAATGCAATCCAGTGCATTCTGATTTGCTTTTGAACATTCCCAGTGCCACACAGTGGAATACACCGCAGTTGAGCTGATTGCATTTTAAGTGCAAATCTGACACAAATTTAGCGTTTGGTTTGAAGATGTAAATTCTTGTGTTTTGCCTTTCAATAAAGAGATAAAGCGCAGTGAAATGTAATGTAATAGTGGTTTTGGATTTCATTTTGGCACGTGTTCTGCATGATAGTGTGGGAAAGCAATGCATCATAGGGATTGCATTTACATTTTTCCACGGTAGTGTTGGCTTATCAATTTGGCACTAATTCCTCTCCATATAGTCGAGACATCGAGAACCAAGTGGAAAAACAAAACCACTTAAAAAATAAGTTTTGCATAATATGTCTCCTTTAAAGTCTGTTTATCAGTAGAAGTTTTACATTTGAGATGAAAGCTGCACGGCGGTAGAACTGTGTGTTTTATTTCTGCTATTAAAACTTCTACCAGTAAAATAAACTGGTGTGTGTCAGTAACTGGCTGAATGTGATTAAGGAGTGAGCTAAGCTGCAGGGAGAATAAGATTTAACAGTCTGAACCTTCAGGAGACTCTTTTCTTCTACCATTTTAATGTTTTATATTGATGTTGACTTTTTTTAATTGAACTGTTACTTTAACATAGTTTTGAAAGTCCAATCTGAAAATAAAATTTAAAACAATTAAAAATATATATTAATATTAACAATATCCCACTGTGTTGACCTTACAGGTGGCTTTTACCGTATTGCTACAGGGTGGGTGTTGCTATGCTCTTGCAAACCAGTTGCTATGGTGTTTCAGATGGTTGGCATACTGTTTTATAGCAGCTGCTAAAATAAAGACTTCCACTACATAATTTGTTGTCCAATGAAAAACAAGCATCTACATTTTTGTAGATGTTTAGTTTACCATATAATTTGTACACACAAACTGTTACTTAAACTGTCAAACTAACTTGATGAATGGACCAATAGAAATCCTCCAAAATGATCAGAAAAAAAACTTTTATTTTTTTACATTGATTCCATTTAATTTAAGGAGGATTTCTCTCTGGCGTGTAAAGTTCCTGTTTTGGTGATTAGTTAGCTTTTATATGTGAAAGTAAGCATTTTCTAATGAACAGACAATGAACTGTTTTACAGTCAAGTAAATGTTTAGTAATGAACAGTGATTTTTTTTATGTTTATGTCCACGTTTATGGCCGTTAGCTGTTGTATCAAGTAAAATGGCAGCATTCTACTCAATAAACAATTTTTACAAAAAAATATATAATTTTAGACATTTCTTTCACATTTGTATATTATGTTAGATATAGTTACTACTAATGAGGAGCTAAGACTCCAACAGTTCATCCACACAAGTGTACAAGTCTTGTATTTTTACAAGATATACGAAGATTTTTTAAATCGGATTTCAAGTTTTTGAGGTTTAGGACCAGATAATATCTTCCTACTTCCTCAAGGTCACTTATTCCCTCATTATGAAGACAGCTGAGTCTGTTCTGAATATTTTGATATAAGATATATGAGTATCATGTGCCTTTAAAGGCAAAATTTCAAAAAAATATCTAAAAACCGAGATAATGCTCTTAGACTGTAAGGGGTTAAATGAGATCCCACTGAGTTGATCTTACAGTTACCTTCTATTATATTGCTATAAGGTAAGTGTTGCTATGCTCTTGCAAAGCAGTTGCTATAGTGTCCCAGGTGGTTAAGTATCTTATTTTTGTAGATTTTTAATTTACTATATAATTTAAACACAAACTGATGAATGGACTAATAGAAATCCTCCAAAATTTCCTGAAATAAACTCTTTTTACATTGAGTCCATGAAAAGTTAAGGAGGTTTTCTCTCTCTCTTGTGAAGTTGCTGTTTCGGAGATTCATCGGACTGCAATTATATACTGTATATCCAAATGTCTGTGGACAACCAATTTAATTAGTTAATTTTCTACTTTAGGTTGGACCCATTGCTGCACAAATTTTTCTCATTTTCTCCACAATTTAGCTAGGCCGATTGTCCCGCGCATGCAGCTGTTACTCACTTGTATGTCCACCATCCACCATCACTGGTGAAAGTGGGTGAAGACATGTCATCAGACACATGTGAAGTGTTGATGCAGCATTGCCGAGTAGCACCACAGCGTGCTCTGAGAAAGTCAGTTCACAGATGCCCTGTGCTGATCAACATCACCCTAGAAGTGATGAGGGGAAAGAGCATCATCTACCCACCCAGAGAGAGCAAGGCCACTTGTGCTCTCTCAGGGCTCTGGCAGCTGATGGCAAGCTGCATGACCAGGATTCAAACCAGCGATCTCCCGATCATAGTGGTAGCACTGTAGACCGCTGGACCACTCGGCATCCCATCCAGCACTTTTGTATTGATGGTAAAATGGTGTGGTGATAATCCAACACCCTGACCTCACTTATGCTTTTGTCACTGAATGCAATCAAATCCTTACAACACCCTGCTAAAAATATCCAGCTCAAATCCAGCTCGCTATTAAAAAAACATGCCTTTTGCTGGTTAGGAGCTAGTTTAATGGTTAGGAGTTTAGTTTTTTTTTTTTAATCTAGCAGAAAGCCTTCGCTGGACAGTAGAGTCAGTTACTCCAACATAAACAGATTAAACTCTTTTATAATATACTTGATTTCAGGAAAAAAAAATAGTAGATACCCCTTTTGTTTATTATACATACAGTGTATAATAAAATGTTTTGGTGATTGTTCAATCGCATGAAGCAAAATATATAAAATCAACAACTAAAAACTATGTATTAGAATCAAAGATAAATAAAAATGTATCAAGAAAGAAATACAGTTTTTTAATGGTGAAATTCAGCCGCATGTGCACTCACCCCAGCTGGTGAGCATAGAATGGGAATCAGCCTTCGCCACTTGCCAACTCTCTGTTACCAAGAATAAACTGCATTAGACTCATTTCCACATGCCATCAGCTGATGCTGCCATACTTTAGCTGAGCTTGTGCTGATTCTTCATGCTATCTGAGAAATTTAAATTAAATAATTGCAGGTAACTATTTAAGAATATATACAGTACCTGTCAAAGTTTGGACACACTTCTCATTCATTGATTTTATTTTATTTTTTTTCTTACATTGTAAATTAATACTGAAATCATTCAGACTATGGAGAAACCCATAATGTCATGTAGTAATTTAAAAATGTTAAACAAACCAAAATACTCTGTGAAGCATTTAGGTGGCTCTTATCTGGGGTTTAGCTGTTAACATGCAGTTTCTGGGGCTAGTAACTCTGATTAACTTATCCTGTGTAATAGAGGAAACTCTTGATCTTCCTTTCCTGGGGTGGTCCTGATGAGAGCCAGTTTCATCATAGGGCCATTCCACCTAATGGGTGCCATTTGCTTGTTGTAACTCTTCCAAATTAATTGTATTATTATTATTATTTTTTTAATTTTCCAACTCTGAATCTAATAACACATATATTTAACTATTTAAAATATGTACTGGTCAATCTCAGGCAGCTTTACTTTGAAAGTAAGTTTTCTAAACTGAAGATTACAAAACTCATGTGACAGTTAAAAAGCATGTTTAAAAGCAAGTCTACTAATTCCTTTGATTTTCTCTCAAGAAAGTCTTTATTTTAAAGAAATGGTTGACTGTATGTTCAAATAATTGATATTTGTGACAAAAAAAAAATCACTCCTGTTACTGGAACTCACTACTGTTACTGGTACTCATTCCTGTTACTGTATATGTTTTGAGTAACAGAAAATAAACTAACAGGAATTAGCTTTTAGGATAGAATTAGTAAAAACAACAAAATTTAAATAGCTAAATGGTGGCTATGCTAATAGCATAGGGACACTGAGCACATTCTAATGATTTTCTCAAAATTTGTATTTTAAAAATAAACATCCAAAAATTAATTTAGGCAACAGGACAGAATGTTGAGATTAACCTTTTCAGTCATATCTACAATAAGATCAAATATACAGAAAAACAAATGAGGGAACTTAATTTTGATCTTCAGAAGAACCAACTGATGTCACTTCCTGTTGTAGATGTGACTTGTAGAATGTTTTAAATGTTTCAGATGGGGAATGTTTTATGGTAACAGGACTGAGTGAAACAGCTAAAATGTGTATTTTAACCTAAATATTATAGACGCATAATGAAAAATATATTTTTAAAGCATAGATGGTATTTGGACTTACACAACAATGCAAAAAATAATACATGTCTAAAGGATTTTAATAATTATATTTCATGGTGAAGTTTATATTTAGGAAGTGGGGACAAATGTTATTTTATCAGTGTTCTATGTAGTTTTTATTAATGTTTTAAATTACATATATTACTTTTGCAGTTAGATAAATGTACAAGACACTATGCTTAATAATACAATGTATTTTATAAATATTTTATATTATATATACATTTATATATATAATTTTCTGGGGACAGAAATGGAACCCATTCGGTGGAATGGCCTCATAATGTTTTTGATGGTATTTGTGACTAAAAGTTCTTGAAATGTTTCGGATTGACTGATCTTCATTTCATAGAATATTTTTTACTACCGTATTTTACGGACTATAAGGCACACCGTATTATACGTTGCACTATCAATAAACATCTTTTTTCTGATCTATTTTCATACACAAGGCGCACCGGATTATAAGGTGCATTTTAAGTGACAATAGTAAGGAACAGGGTTTTTATCATTTTTCCCTTCTAATTCAGCAGGTCTAACAGCTGAGGGCGTACTGTAACAACTGTAATTCCTAAAAAAACATATTTTCTCTTAAAGTCAAACGAGTGCTGGATGTTAACCTACACAGATTTTTCTCCTGGAAACTCTTTACTTACAGTAAGCTTAGATTTCCATTTTTTTAGCACAGCTAGATGCAGTAAGCAGCACTTAGCACTAGAAAACACCACCTGACAGAGCTACACTGAGGAAGTCTGAGTGTTCCAGTAACCCAGGGTACTATTAGCTTGTGGTTCGTCTGACGTAGTTTGTTTTAACATGAAAAACACGTAGACTACAGTCTGCTATACTTACCTCTGAACAGTAAAAGAGCTAGCGTTGCGGGTAGCGGCTAATGCTAATGCTGCTCCAGCCTTGGTGCTGGAGAAACTTCACTGTAACTCCTGTATAACGCTGTACTCCAGTATAATTCACACATAAGGCACACTGGATTATAAGGCATTCTGTTGATTTTTGGGAAAGTTAAAGGATTTTGAGTGCGCCTTATGGTGCGAAAAATACAGTATTTACTTAGTTGAGCAGTTCTTGCCATAATATGGATTAAAACATTACTCAAATAGGACTATTTACTGTGTAAACAACTCTACCTCTTCACAACTTTACAACTGATGCTCTCAAACACATTAAGAGGCAATAAATTCAAGTAATCAACTCTTGACAAACTACTACTAAATAAAAATGAGAAATGTGCAAAGACAAGATGTGTAAAGCTGTCTTATCTAAGCAAGACGTGCTACTTCGAAGAATCTAAAAAATAAAACATATTCTGGGCTGTTTAACACTTTTTGGTTGAATAAATAATTCAATCTGTTTTGATTTCGTCTTTAGTATTAATCTACAATGCAGAGTTGAGGTATAAATCTCACTGAATGTTCTTTTATTTAACACCCACAGGAAAAGATCTGAGGTCTTACCTACCTTCTGCTCAGTCTGTTGCTCGCTGGTTTAACGTCAGTCTGCTGACACCTGCTGTTCATTAAGTGAATTGCACTGCTGGCCTATTTTTAACAATATGAACAGACCTCAATAATTTACCTAAACAAGCATGTTAAACATCACTGCACAGATCTCTCCATAACTATATCACAGATTGTGTTCCTAACCTTTGGAACACTATAGTGCTTATACACAGCTCTATGCAAATGTTTTTTTTGTGGCCAAGTATGTGCATCTTAAAATATTAGAATAAAGAAAGTTGCTTTATTTCAGTAATTCGGTTCAAAATGTGAAATTCATATATTATATAGATGTATTACAAAGAGAGTGATATATTTTAAGCATTTATTTATTTTATCGTTGATGATTATGGCTTACAGCCAATGAAAACCCAAAAATCAGTGTCTTAGAAAATTAGAATAATATATAAAACCAATTGGTACTTTTGGCAGTGTCCACACTACCTAATAATATTCAAATTTGCAGAGAGAATATATGAGTTTTACTATTTAAACTGAATTACTGAAATAAAGTAATTTTTATTGAAATGTTATATTTTTAGTGATGCACTAGTACATATACATCTAGATTTTTATACAGTCAAAAGTTTGAACGCACCTCTTTTCGTTCAACGTGGTTTTTTTTTATTTTTATTTTTTACGATTTTTCCCACATTAAGATTTAATATTAATGAAATAAAAGATCGACCGGAACACGTGGTGTTATTTCGTAAACAAAAAATCTAAAACAAACCAGATTATGTTTTATATTTTAAACTCTAAAAAAATTAAAATAACTAAAATACAGTTAGTTATTGTATTTGAATTTATATTACTATATGGGAGAATATATCTATCTATCTATCTATCTATCTATCTATCTATCTATCTATCTATCTATCTATATATATATATATATATATATATATATATATATATATATAGATAGATAGATATATTCTCCCATATAGTAATATAAATTCAAATACAATAACTAACTGTATTTTTACTGCACTATAAACACTAAAACAAAACTGTTAAAAACGTTTTTAAAAATGCTGTTTTACCTAAGAAAGCAAAAAATCTTAAATTAATATGTGCAGAACAAAATATGCATTAAATAATCCACACTGCTTTAGTTTTAGTTAATTAATGTATTTACAATAATTTAAGAATAATTTCAACATCGATTTTTTTGTGTGAATGGATCGGTAGTCGACTCTCCGCCCCTGTCCGCCTTTTTCTGTTGCACCCAGTCCGATGAGTCGATAGTCGAGCGGTAAATCTGGAGGTTTGTTGTCATCGCGCTTCTGCGAGTTAAGTGAATATCTGGATAAAGATGAAGACGGAAAATCTCCGGGTGTGAATTAAATTCAGTTCTCAGTCTGAACACTTGAATAAAGCGCTCCTCTCGGGTGTGGTGTGGAGTGAAAGCCGGGGTAAGCTGCTGTATTAGGTTTGATATGATGATACAATGCTAAGCTAACTAAATTTAAACCCAGAATAAAACCCATTCCTGCTGTTCGGTTTGTTTAGTATAAGTGTAATTATAAATACAGGTAGATGGACTGTAACCTCGTTTAACAGGGCTTCTGTTTTACCCTGATTATTATTATTACGTTACACAGCCGGCTGTTTTATACGAGGAATAGTTTTGGTTTAATTTCGCTTTTCTTTCCTGGACTTTCCCGTTCCACCTTAAATAGTGTAGCGGTGCAGCGTGAAGTCTTAAGGAGCTTCAACGCAACTGCTGCACTATTTAAGGTGGAACGAGAATTCCAACAAGAAGTATGTTTCATCCAGTAAACTAACCTAAGTTAGATAATTAACTACATGTCTAAGGAGAGTTTATTAGATAAAATAGTCAGTAAATTTGCATTGGAAATTAGTTATTATATATTATAATAATATAATATATTATATATAAATATATATATATATATATATATATATATATATATATATATATATATATATATATATTATATTAGTTAGTATTATGTTGCCTCTTTGTATTTATTTACACTTGTCTTATTGAAGTAATTTGACGACGTACTAGCTACATTTGTTAGGTTATAGTGGTAAATGTCTACCTTAAATATTATATATACAGCTGTGAAAAAAATGAAGAGACCATTTCAGTTTATTCTATAAACTATGGACAACATTTCTTCCAAATTCCAGATGAAAAAAATTGTCATTTAGAGCATTTATTTGCAGAAAATTAAAATTGACTGAAATAACAAAAAAGATGCAGAGCTTTCAGACCTCAAATAATGCAAAGAAAATAAGTTCATATTTATAAAGTATTAAGAGTTCAGAAATCAATATTCAAAATCAATATATGGTTATAATGTGTATAATTCTAATGTGTGTAGTTTATGAAAATAATTAACAAGGTTGATGTTTTCCTTCTTCTGTAGCACTATGGTGACCCACATGGACCCAGCTCCCAAAATTGGTGCCAACCAGGTTTCAGACGTGGTGTTTGTTATAGAAGGAACAGCGAATCTCGGTCCATATTTTGAATCTCTGCGGAAGAACTACATACTGCCAGCCATCGAGTAAGAGCTACTGACCAGCTTTGTTCCAATATTGCTCCCATTTGTTTTTATTATGTTTTACTAGTCTTTTGATATTGTTATAACAGGTACTTTAATGGGGGTCCACCAGCTGAAACAGATTTTGGAGGAGATGTGAGTATAATCTGAAATGTTTACTAATGTGTATGTTTACGTGTGATAATTACGCTGTTAGTGGAAGAAAAGCAGGTTTATATTGCATTTAGCATGTCTACAAGCACTTAAAAGTACACTTTGTCAAATAAACAAGATGACTGAGCCATGACCCCAGATGCAGGGGATTGGCCAAGACACGTTTGGTATCTAACATGTTCTTTTTTTAGTTTTAAGCGAGGAATGCTAGGCTAATGTTGCTAACAAACAGTGGACTTGGACTGTCATTTGTCTCATCTCCCTGTAAATATATGTCTAAAATTGTTTGTCTCTCAGCCCATCTCTAAAGTCTTAATTTGTTAATAAAACTAATGTGGTTTAGAGCATGATTAAGTAAGTAAATTTCATAAGTATTTGGGTAGAGCTAAATGGTAGGACCACTTTTCATATTTCTCCAGTTTAAAATTATTAGTACTAAAAAGTACAGATAATAATAATGTGTTCCAGATTTGTTAAATTGTTTTATCTTGCTTGTAGTTTTTTTTTATTAGATTTTCAAAGAATATTAATGAAGTGTGCTTTAAGTTTTTTGAATAAGAAGATTGTGATCAAAATCTAAAACTCATATCGTTGTCTTTTTAACATAGATAATGTTTCTCTTAAATATTTGTTGTGCCTTAATGTTTTTCCCCAACAAATTGTCAAATTACGTACTGTATTTATATCGCCTTATAAGGCGCACTGTATTATAACACACACTGAAAGGTAAATAAAATTAAATGATTTTAAGTGCGCCTTATAGTAAAAATATGGTAATTGCCATTTTAGAGTTTCAGCATTAAGTGTTAACTGTACTGCCACACTAGGTTAGTATGCTGGTTTTGTACAAATTTGAACAATCAGAACTCTGTAATGATCACTTTACTTACTCTTACCAAGATTTAAAATGTTATATGTTCTCTTCCTCAGTATGGTGGGACACAGTATGGACTGGTGGTCTTCAACACTGTGGACTGTGCTCCAGAGTCATATGTCCAGTGCCACGCTCCTACCAGCTCTGCCTACGAGTTTGTGTCGTGGATTGACAAAATTCAGTAAGTCCTAATTAACTACAAAACCATATTTAATGCAGCATTATGTAGGGCTGCATAATATGATGATATATTTTGATTAAAAAAAAGTTGTTTACACTTCATATAATACTCTATTGTCTGTATCATTGCAAAATACAACAGACTTTTTGTTGCAAATGCTGCAAATGCCGAGTTAGTCTTCTTCAGAGACTGTAAAAAAAGATGGACGCCGTGTCGCCGTTCCCATTCAATGAAAATGAAGCCAAAATCTTCCACCATGTTGGCGATCCTGAAACCCGAGTCTGCACAGTAGAGACCAGAGGAGGGAGAAAGACTGTGGAGAGACAGCCTACTCATTTAAATAACTCCGCCCCTGAGGGCTGCAGAGCGGTCACAGGCTGCAGAGCGGGAGTGGGAGTGGAGCTGACGGTCTGTTATTGGTCCCGCCCATAACCAGCCCTTTTACAATAATCACACCTGTTTTGAATTGAGCTGAATAACGTTTTAAAAAACTAATTCTGTGGGGATATAAAAATATGACAATATAAGCAGAGGTTACACTAGCTGCTGCATTTAAATAAAGGAGGTAAAATTACAGTATATTAGAAAAAAACGTGATTGAAAGTTGTCTGTTTTGCCATTGAAACCTATGGGGGTGGGTGGGGTTACACGGCTTTCTGAAACCGAACAGCAGGGGGCGCCCGACCTGTGGTGGCTTCATTTTGAGAGACGATGCTCTGTCCAGCTATACACAGTCTATGGTCTTCTTTAACTCCTAACGAGACACAATGGAACTTAGTTCAGTTCAAAATGGCTTGTTTTAACCACCAATCACTGCTAAGCGTTAGCGTAATGTCTGTCCCAATTGTGCCAAATTCTAGTGTTTTGTTTACATTTTGTTTGTACATTTTAAAGACTTTGCCAAATAGTGACTAATAGTGTGGCTATTTAAAGTGTTTAAGGTGTGATTGAACACATGATGGAAATCGCTTCCCATCACATATTCCCTGCATTATCTTCTGTCTTCCTTTAAAACTGATCCTGATCCTGCACCCCCCACTCTGCACCCTTAGTGATTTTCCTCCTCCCAGCTCACCTGATCAACTAATGAACTAATTAATAAACCTGTCAAAGTAGCAGCAGTGAATTAAAGCAGAGAAAGTCTGGAAAATGTGCAGAACAGGAGGTTGTTGGACTCATGCTGTTGACTCAATGTTAGGTGCAAAAATGTATTTCAGTTGAAAAGTGAAAGTGAAAAGTATGTTACTGTTTTATAGCTTATGTTTAATGAATCATTTTTACAATTTCTTAATACAATGAGAAATATAATAAAATATAACATACTAACATAATATAGCATACTTTAAGGAATTGAGTATAATTCAATATGAAATAAGAAATAGGTCTTTTATATGGTTCGTTTATAAAAAAAAATAAAAAATAGAAAATGTGCTATATTGTGATATATAGTAAGAGAGCACCTAAAAATTATGAGTTTCTTTGATTTTACCAAATTAAAAACCTCTGGAATATAATCAAGCGGAAGATGCATGACAATCCATCAAACCAAACTGAACTGCTTGAATTTTTGCACCAGGAGTGGCATAAATTTATCCAAAAGCAGTGTGTAAGACTGGTGGAGGAGAACATGCCAACATGCATAAAACTATAATTAAAATCCAGGGTTCTTCCATCAAATATTGATTTCTGAACGCTTAAAACTTTATGAATATGAATTCTTTGCATTATTTGAGGTCAGCCATTTCTTATTTTCTGCAAATAAATGCTCTAAATGACAATATTTGTATTTGGAATGTTGTCTGTAGTTTATAGAAAAAAACAGCAATGTTCATTTTACTCAAACATAAACCTATAAATAACAAAATCAGAGAAACTGATTCAGAAACTGAAGTGGTCTCTTAATTTTTTTCAGAGCATATATTGTATATTATATATTGTATATTGTTATCGTGATATAAAGTGGCCTGTATCGGGATATGGATTTTTGGTTATATCGCACAGCCCTAGCCTTAAGCAACATTTTTACCTTCATAAAGTATAACAGCTTCAGAAATGTGTTGATTATACAGTGACTATAGCCCATAGGTCACTTCGACTCCAGACTTGGCACACTGCTAACTCTCGTGAAGCATTGGTGAGTCATGCAGGAGGAGACTCTTAAGAACTGTGTATAACTGCGTAACCAATTTGTCATGTTTGTGTTAAATCCTGTAATATTACTTGACACTTGCACTTCTTGACTGTAGGGGGAACCCAAGTGCAAAGATTGCATATGGGAACAAAACACATATTTTTTCAGTTGTGCTGTGCTCTGTTTTACAGGTTTATGGGAGGTGGAGCAGAGAGCTGTAGTTTAATTGCTGAAGGACTGTCTGTGGCTCTGCAGCTCTTTGATGACTTTAAGAAAATGAGGGAGCAAATGTGAGTTTTGTCTTAAACACAATGCAGATTTAATAGATTCTGGTAGGTTCCACTAAAGTGCAGTTACAGTTGATTCTCTGTTCAAACCTTAGGGACATTACTCATTACTTTCTCTATCTGTGTTTTTACAGTGGTCAGACTCATAAGGTGTGTGTGCTGCTGTGTAACTCTCCTCCATATCTGCTGCCTGCTGTGGAGAGCGTCAGTTACACCGGCTGCACCACAGACAACCTCGTCCAGATCATACGAGACGTGAGTCACTGAAACCTAATGATAACCACCCACTGCGCTTGCCTTTATTGCTGCCTCTCTGTTACAGGAACAGTTGAACAATGAAAAGTTCAGCCAGCACATCAGATGTTAAATATCGGACCTGTATCAGTGTTCATGTTGACAGTGATTTTGAATCTTAAGTCTTCAGATTTGTGTTCTTATTTTGAGATTATTTATTGCTAATGTTTATAAAATAAAAAATTAAATTATGCAAATATTAAAATGGTTTAAAGCAGGGGTGTCCAAACTACGGCCCGCGGGCCATTTGCGGCCCGTTTCCTTTTTTGGAGCGGCCCGCAAGGTATTTTAGAAATAGAATGAAAGTTGGCCCGCTGTTAAGCAGGTTTTTATAATGTGAGATTCAAAGCTTGAACGCTAGGTGTCAGAAACGGGGCAGAGTGTCTAAAAGCGGAGAGAGTGAAGTTGAAGCGCAGAAAAACGGGCCAAAGAGTCTAAAAGCGGAGAGGGGGCGCAGTTGTAGCGCAGAAAAACAGGCCAAAGAGTCTAAAAGCTGCTGTAATTAAGGAGTTTAATATTAAGAGACATCATGAAATAAAACATCAATTTGAAAAAATCTTAGTTTACACAACACTGTCAAAGATAAATATAGTAAGTCAAGTAAAATGATGTGTAAATAAAAGTAATCAGGAAAATGTATTATTTAAAGTGGTATATTTCATTATTTGTTTTACTGTAGAGTCTGTGGCCCATGACTTCAAATATATTTCTCCTTCTGGCCCCCAACAAAAAAAAGTTTGGACACCCCTGGTTTAAAGCAACTAAGCTTTGATAAATATAGAGAGATTAATAAAGCCAAGTTTCTGAAATTAAAAACTTCTACTGCAGTATAGATGTACACTAACATTACTGGCTTTCAGTAGCCTAAACTCTTATTATTTAACAACTATATTTCTGAAACCTGTCCAGTTTAGTAACAGCACTGTTTAGCTGGTGTACTTAAAAAAAACGGCAATTTTCATATGCAGCTACACAGATTCTACAATATTTTGTACCTAGTAAAATCTAACAAAGAAACACTTTACTACAAGCAATCTCTGCAAAACAGAGACAGAGGAGAAGTTTATCAGTGCGGGTTAGGAAAAAGACGGAAAGTGCTTGTTCTCCTGCACATTTACTAATCCTTTACTTGTTTGTGCTGAAGGAAGCACCAACTTAAGGTGTACTCACACTAGGCACGGTTTGGTTAAATCGTGCTAGTGCATGGTTTTGCCCCCTTCCAACTTCCTCGCCGGCCTGCACGCCCACTACGTTTAAACAATCCGTGCCTGAGCATGCTTACGTCGTTACTCACTACTCAGCAGGCTTGCCGGTGTTGTGCCGAATACAACACCTCCGCCATAAAAAGCACCCTCTCTCAGGAGCGTGTCTTCTTGATAATCCGCTTTAACTTACTTAGAAATGCGCACCAAAAGTCACGGTCATCCTAGTCGCAGTTACATACATAGCAACATAGTGCAAGCTCCCGAGAGGGGGTGCTTTTCCTGGCGGGGGTGCTGAATTTGGCACAACATCGCCTTTTTTTATGTTTGTTAACAGGAACGTTGAATCACTGACATGATATTGTTCTATGTTCAGGTACGGATAACGCTGACTCTGCATGTGGACTGTTCCAAGTTCACTGTGCTCTCGACCATCTCTTAAAGCAAGCCAGGGCATGGTTCAGTAAGCCTAGTTGCCTAGTGAAAGTAAACCCTTATACGTAAACTGGATTAGCATGGTTAATTACCCCTTAAATTAAGAGTATATCAAATGAACTGTCTCATGGCTAAAGTTTATGAGGCGTCAGTGACCAATATAACCTGAAAACCTTAGCTAATGATCATGGACAGCACAGATCACTTTTAGACATTAAATAACGCAAAAATTGACAAAATGAACACTGACATGTACTACTATAGTTTACAGTAATTGTGAGATGTTAACAAATGCTGAATCACTGGTCTCTGCTTTCTGCAGCTGTATACAGTAATATACACAGACACATTGATATATGAATGTCATGTTTTTGCACAATTATTGTTAATATTTTTTTTAATGGCAAATAGAGCACGTTGATTTCCAAATTTCAGTGCCAAGTGAAGAAAACATTGATTTATACTTAACAATAACTAGTTAATTTTAATGTGCTGTGTTGGGTTACTACATGCCAGTATTCTAAACTTCATAATTCAAGCTTGGAAAAAGCTAAAGACATCATGACCTGTCATCAGGTGTCAGAGAGTAATTCAGCTCAGAAAAGTAGCTAAAATCCACTTAATCCAATTATATGATAATCACATAACTATAATTTTTCACTTTTTGACATAATGTAAATTACATATGGACAATATGTTAATATTTTATCGCATCATAATGAATTTTCTTAACATATTTACAGTAAGAATATTGAGGATATCGTCAGAACACTGATTCAACTGTCCATTTCATTACAGAAAGTATTAAAAATATATATTTTTTACGCTCGAGTTTCATTGAATTTTGTTTAGCAATATTGAGCGCTATTATGCATGAAAGAGAAATTAAATAGCAGAATCTGCCACTGCTGATGCTTTTTTTCTGCATGTCAAAATATGACAGGTACTGTGTTTCATGAAAATGTTTTTTAAATATTGTGATGTAATATTTTTTTACCATAACACTAAGCTCTATTACCCAAATTGATTTAATCAATATTTAAGTATTTTAATATAGATTTCTGCAGTATCACCCTAATCTGTCAGTTGTTCTGTACATTGTGTGATATGTTAAATTTCACAATGGACGGACCAATAGAGATTTTCAAATTTTTTCTTAGATTTGGAGCATCTCTATTGACTTATGAATAAAGGTTTTTACATTGATTCTATTGAAAATTACAAGTTTTTTTTTTTTGTTTTTTTTTTTTTGCACTGCAGAAGGGAATCCATTTCTCAGTGGTTGCGCCACGGAAGCTTCCAGCACTTCGAGCTCTGTTTGAACGAGCTTCTCCAGTGGGAGCACCATCCGAATCTTCTCATCCGGACTACAGCCAGGATCCATTCCACATGGTGCTCATCCGCGGCATCGCACTTCCAGGTCAGAAATAATTCATGGACTGGGCCCTAGTTTATTTTTAATTATTAGTACATGCTTAATTTATTAGTATTAGTGTAGCAATTAATTAACAAATATAATGATCACACTGTGTTAAGGAGGGACATTTTTTTTTACTTTTATTTATTAATTTATTATAACAAAAAGTTAGATTTTATTTATAACAGATTTATAATATTTTATTACACTGGTGTATTGTAAGGCTGTTTGTATAATATTTAAAAATGAATATTAATAGCAAGAATGGTTAAAATATCCACATCTAATGACTAACTAAAGCATTCGTGTCTATGTGGCTTATAATGAATAACATGTTTCCCTGTTTAGTTGCCCCTGGAGGAGGTTCTGGTCCAGTACCTCTTAAACCAGTTCTACCCCCACAGCCCATGAATGTCAGTCAACCACCTCCCATTGGTGCTGCCTCCCAGGTTCCTCCAATCAGCGCCAATCACCCCTACCAGGTACATCTGTGTTAAATAACTTTTACCTACTGAAACTGCGCTGCAAACTATATATATTTTTTATTTATTATTTTATTATCTTTGCATTTAGCCCCCTACAGTCCACACTAATGTTAAATTGTAAGGAGAGTTCAGTTTCTGCTTAAACCTTGTTTGGATTTAACAATGAGCTAACATTTAGAAAGCCTTTAGCAGCTCATTGCTGTGGCATCAAAGATGAACAGATAACGCAATGCAGTACATTGAACTTTATGCACTATAGTTGCTACAGAACACAAACAAAATTTATATACATTTAAATCATAAACATTTCATACCAAACCCCAGACTCTCCTTAGCTAACCAGTTCATTGCAATTGTCTCTCATTAACTGTCTGTGTGTAATCCAGCTGGGAAAAATAGTTTGAATGGAAGCTAATCACTCCATTAGGCTTCCTAATTCAGGTTCAGACAGCAAGACTTGCTTTCTAGTGAAGAAGTAAAGTGAACTTGTCAATGGGTGTCTGAGAGTAAAAGTGAAAATTGCAATTTTTCACTTTTTGACATAATGTAAATTAGATTTGGACAATACATCAATGTTTTATCATATCAGGATTGTCTTTTTGTATCAGCAATAAGCATGTCAAGAATATCATCAGTACTTAAAGAACTGTACATTTTTATTACAGAGTTTGTAAATAATAATAATAATCCTGTTTGGAGGATGTTTAGCAAAAATGAAATCACTGTAATTCATGAAAGATGATTTTAATAGCAGAATCTGCCATAATCATGATTTAATCCATGATTTTGTCACGGAATGTTGCTGTGATTAATACTGTAATAATTATTTTCCAAGTGATTTAAGGTACCAATAATACAAATTTAACACTGAACTTGGGGTTGTATGTTTTTTTAAGGTGCCTGTTTGTCTGAGATGATTTAGAAATCAAACAGGCTGCATGCGTATACAGATCAATCATTCTTTCTATCTCTCTCTCTCTCTCATTCTCTTTCTCTCTCTCTCTCTCTCTCTCTCTCTCAGCCTCCACCCTCTCTAAATGCGGCGGCGGCTGCAGCAGCGATGGCAGTGGAAGCTGCTAACAATCAGAAGAGGCCCTGTGAGTTCACACTCTCATTCTCCTCTCACAGGACCTCCTTCCTTTTTCATTTGTCTGCTTAATATTTCACTGCCGTATGTGCGCTGATTATAGAGCTCTAGTGGTGAAATATTTATAATATGATGTACTCTGTAATGTGTGGGTGTCCTGCAGTGATCCTGCTGTTCATCAGCAACATTACAAAACCCGTTCCAGAGATGATTATACTGAGATGTAGAAAATACTGAAAACTGGTGTCCCTTTGATTTAAAAAACAAAAGCAAAACATGACTGAACTAATAACTGTCTTCCCCCTGAACCAAACGACAGGCGTCATCATTTACCCAGAAGATGCTCCTGTTAAAAGTCCTTGCTGCAGCAGACAGGCGTAGACAAGCCCAGAGAATCAGCGCTGCTGATGAGAAAATAAAACAAATCAAATGGATAAAAAGCTGTTAAAACAGCTGTGAAGTCTCAGTCAACACACAGCGTCTCATTAGTGCTGACATTTACAGGCTGCAGATAAACTGTGCCTCGTGTCTTTGTATGAACAGCAGTGTGTCATCAGGCTGCTGGCGGTACAGTATGAGTGACCAGGAGAAAAAGAAATTATAGATAACTGTACAGATGCACCCAACTAAAAACTTTATTCACCATTGCACATGTTAAGTAGCCTAGATGTATGTTTGACTTAGCAGTTATAAAACTACAATTTAAAATTATTTACTGAGCCGTTAACATTTTAATTGTAATTTAATTAAAAATGAATAATAATTTTACTTCAGCACTGCTATTCCTATTATAGATTTACTTTAGCAGTGCTCGTCCAGTCACAAATTTAACTTAAACCCGCTATTTGGATGATAAATACACCTCAGTAGTGCTACTCAAGGCACATACGAGTGACTGCTACTACTGCTGCTGCAAACTAATTCTAACATTAGAGAAGACACTGTAATATGTCTTGAAATAAATTAGTCTTTTCACTTATCCTGCCCAACACACAAACTGATTTTATTTGCCATTTTCAACCAATAATTGTGGTTGCCAAATGGTCAGTGTATCTCTAGGTAAAACTCAATGCATGCTACTTTCACACTTAAGATAAAAGTGGCCCAAAAGTGACTTGATCAGAATTCCAAATCGACATTCCTATTTTTTCCTATTTTTGGTCAATATAAATGTGACATTAACATTTTAGTTTGGATGATAATTGTTCCAAAAATAATTGCAATAAATTATAGCATTTTCATTTAAAGACCATTTTTACCACTGACATAAAGACAATATTGTAGCATGTTAATGCACTGGTAGCTTTATATGTCTAACAGTAGTCAAATATTAGTATATTTAAATCAATACATATAAATTTTAGGCTAAGATTATGTGTCAGTTTGATCTAATAATGGTCTCTTTGCAGAAAAAAGAAAAAGAAGTCAGATAAGAATAGTTATGTCTAGATATTGTATGATAATTTGTGTGAAATATGTACATGTGAAATTGTGTATGGTATATATGGTCATTTGTAAGGGTTTAAAAACTCTTGTGCCACGCAAAATTAAGATTTTGTTAATTGTGTGGTCCACCAAGCTTTGTGTTTCCGTCCACACATTCTTGTAAAGTGATGCAGAATTGTGGACACACACATTGACACATTGACCTGTAATACACATAGGTTACTTAATTTTCTCATCTGCAATCTCGTCTGTTCTCATGAACCCAGTATCGTGTCTCATCTCTTTTCATGTGATGAGTGTCTTGTCCCACCTTTCATAAATTATATGTGCAATTTTATTTACAATGTTAAGTTTTTATTGATTTATTTATTACATTTTTTTTATCTGGGTTAGACCTCATTGTTAATTTCTTGCTTTTTTTTCCTGCACTGTTTGCCTGATTTTTTTGCACGTTTCTTAGTCCCGGGGATGGTGAATGCAGGTCCACCCTTCAGTACTCAGCCGGTTAAATTAACTTCAGTCAGCCAGCCCAGCCTGTCCACAGTCACCACGGTCTCCACACCCATGCTGCAGCAGCAGCAAGCCCCACCTCAGCAGCAACCACAGCCATCACAAGTCCCGCCCCCTGGTCAGCCTACGCCAAACCAGCAAGCACCTCAACCCCCCCAGCAGCAGCAAGCGCCCAATCAACAGCCTCCACCATCCTCTCAGCCTGGCATGGTAAGCACCAGTGAATATATGAATATTTATCATTGTACTTTAATCATTTAAAATTTCAGGAATAAGATCATTTAGAACAGATGCAGGTAAAAAAAAAAAAAAAAAAAACATAACATAACTTGGGTAAAAAAAAAAAAAGGAACAAGTTTTTTTTTTTTTTTTCGTAGAGGAAATATTAAAGCTCTTAAAGCTTGGTTCCAGATTTCTGAGAATCTCAAATCCACCACATAGAAATGTTCAGTTTATCAAATCGTTAAATTTTTACCAAACTAGGTGTCTATATCATAACACTATAAATAATTCTCTGGTTGTTATACAGGTGCTGGTCAACGAATTAGAATAATTTGAAATAGTGCAGTCATGAAATTCTTTGAATGCATTTTTTGTGCAGAAAGCAAATCAGGTGTTCACCGCACCTGTCCTACTCGTTAGACTAATCACAGAACTCGTTACCTGGAAAAAAATTTGCTCAGCTGAGCTTTCCAAAAGGCCCATTTAGGCCATTTAACTGTGACACTGTTGTTTTATTGAATTAGAATAATGGAGAAACCGTTTCATTGAATTAGAATAAATGCTCGAATTTTTGTTTTCTGTGAAGAGTGTTCACTGTGCAGTATAAAGTCAGGGTTGAGTAGAATT
Organism: Astyanax mexicanus; assembly: GCF_023375975.1. NCBI lineage: Eukaryota > Metazoa > Chordata > Actinopteri > Characiformes > Acestrorhamphidae > Astyanax > Astyanax mexicanus. Next base: position 18,392,490 of record NC_064426.1, on the reverse strand, counting down.
TCTAAGTTGTAAAATCAATCATGGGTAAGCAGCGCGACCTCTCAACCGGAATAGTGGCTCAAATTCAAGCCCTTCGCCAACAAGGCTTGACCCAAACTAAAATTGCTGAGCAGCTCGGCATCAGCCAGTCTTCCGTCTGCAAAGCTCTCAAAAAAACTGCAGCAAGTGCACCAACTGTTCCGGCGTCCGAAAAACTTCTGCTCGCGACAACAAGCAGCTGAGAAAGATCGCAGTCAGCAACCGGTTCAAGTCCACTTCCGAGCTCACCGACTTGTGGAACAAGCAGACCGGCGCTGACGTCTCCAGATCAACCACTTACCGTCGTCTGCGCGAACTCGGCTTCAAATCTCGCGTTCCAGCAGTAAAACTGATGCTGAACAAGAAACAAATGGAGAAACGGCTGAAGTGGGCGAAAGAACATGGCGAGTGGACTGCTGAAGACTGGCAGAAAGTGGTCTTCAGTGACGAATCACGCTTCTGCATCTCCTTCGGTGACCAAGGTCCTCGTGTCTGGCGTTGTGGTGGCGAAACCTACAACCACGAGTGCGTGAAAAGATCCGTCAAGTTTCCCCAGAGCATTATGGTCTGGGGATGCATGTCCGCTCGAGGTGTAGGGAAACTCTGCTTCCTCAAGAAGACTGTCAATGCTGCCGTATATCAAGATGTTCTGGAAACGTTCCTGATTCCGACTGTTGAGGAACAGTTCAGCGAAGAAGACTTCATATTTCAACAGGATCTTGCACCGGCTCATGCGGCAAAGTCGACCAAAGATTGGTTCACTAAAAAACAGCTTGAAGTTTTGGCATGGCCGGCCAACTTGCCTGACCTCAATGTCATTGAAAACCTTTGGGCCATCGTCAAGCGGAAAATTTGCGACAGAAAGCCTACTACGCTGGACCAACTGAAGCAGAACATCGCCACTGCCTGGGAAGCTGTGAGTGCGGAAACTTGCGACAAGCTGGTCAAATCGATGCCGCGGAGACTTCAGGCAGTCATACAAGCCAAGGGGGCAGCCACAAAATACTGAGAAAGTGATGATTGTAATTATAATAAAAATTATTCTAATTCAATGAAACGGTTTCTCCATTATTCTAATTCAATAAAACAACAGTGTCACAGTTAAATGGCCTAAATGGGCCTTTTGGAAAGCTCAGCTGAGCTAATTTTTTTCCAGGTAACGAGTTCTGTGATTAGTCTAACGAGTAGGACAGGTGCGGTGAACACCTGATTTGCTTTCTGCACAAAAAATGCATTCAAAGAATTTCATGATTGCACTATTTCAAATTATTCTAATTCGTTGACCAGCACCTGTACAATAAATTTCCTATTTTTGGTTAATGTAAATGTGATGTTTTTATGCAGGCCCGTTACAATGACTATTCTTGTTAGGATTATAATTGTTCCAGAAATAATGGCAATAATTTTTGCCACTGACATAAAGACAATATTGTAGCACATTAATGCACTTGTAACTTTACATGTTTAAGAATAGTCAAATATTGGTATATTTAAATAAATAAATATATATCACATGATCACGTTAATGGGCTCTTCTCAGAAAAACTAGGTGTTTATATCATTATTCTATAAACAATTCTCTGGTGATTTTTTAAAATAAATACATTGATGTAAAACAACAATGTTTGTATGATTGTTAGTTGCATTTATTCTAATGTTAGTGCTAAGTATAACCTCCTGAGAACCAAATTTTGCTTGCTGTGCATTAATAGGACCTTAACTTTTAAAACAATTATTATTTAAAATGTATCGTTGCAATTGGGATCAGAAGGATCCTATTAGTCCAAAACCCAAACTGTAGTTTCCTACAGTAAATAAAGTAAATAAACTAGTTTTAAACATAAAATTCTATGACAATTTTTACCTGGCCCATGTTTCTGTCTGGACTGGCTGTAGAAACTTTAGACTGAGAATCCAGTCATCTTCTTTTCAGTCAGTTAAGTGTCTCGATATGAGACCAAAGGGTGAACGTTTAAAAAAAATAAGTATCATGGTGCAGAGAAGCAGAAATGTAATGTACCTGTATTCTTTTTTTTTTGCCATTTAAGCTCTTCAGGTCCAGTCAGTAACCATAAATGGTAGAAAATCCAGTGTATAAAATTTTGCTGTAAACTAACAGGGCCTTAGATGAAAACAAATAAACTTAAATACTAATACTAAAATAAGTAATTTTATTACTGTAAAAAAAAAAAAAACGTGTTATATTAGGAAAGAACATTTTAAAAAGGCTTACAGTTTGGTAAGTAGCACTAGAAATAAACTGAGCATTGAAAATTAATAATTTAAAAAAAAAGTCAAATTACACAGCCAAAGTAACTGCACGCTCTACTGCAGCATTTACACAACACAGCACATTCACACTTTTATCATAATAAATAGAAAAAAACAACTCTGTGCCTAATAAAAGTAATTTCTTTAGAGAAAACTGATACAATAAGAGGTCTGGCTGACCCACATGGAAACAGCGCCTTCAGCTTAGCTTAACATTGGTCACAGTCACAGTTTGTGCAGCAGTGAAGAGAAGAATTGGGTATCTGACAGGTGAAGCAGTGCAGTAATAAAGTTAAAATAAAAAAGAGAGAATATAAGAGAGAAAATTAAAAAAAGCAGTTTGTTTGGGCCGTGCTGTGCTACTACTGGACAACTTAAAAAATAGTTTTTGTTATTGTTGTTGTTTTTTTAAGTTTGACCATAATGTATGTAGATAGGTGGACACAATGACAAACGGAATGTTTAAATTCAACAAAAAAAATAATTTGAGCTAAAAGTTCACTGTGTACGTCCATTCATCTGTATATTTCTATGTTCTTCTTTTTAGCCTGGTGTTTCTGCATCTCCGGCAAATTCAATTGGTGGTCAGCAGGGAGTTCCCAATAAAGTGGTTGCGTGGAGTGGAGTTCTAGAGTGGCAGGAGGTGAGAGAACATCTGTACTCTAGTTTTCACTGCATTTTACAACAATAGCGGTGACACAGATTCATGTGTTTCCATTTAACCTTTATCAGTGCCTTCGTTGTTATGTTTAAATATTGTGTTATTCGTTATATTGGTGTATAGTAGTATTTTTATATAGTTTGTATAATTGAAGAAAAACTTTTGACTAATCCTTGAATCCATTCAATTCCGATTCACATTACCACAATAAAATTTTATTTTCGATTAAATATGGATTTATTTAGGGGTATTTTATTTACAATAACAACAGTTTAGAGAAGAGATTTTCAGGTAACTAATGTAATCGTTATGCGAAATAGAAAACTATCAATCCTACAGTGATGCTTGAAAAAGTTTGTGAATCCTTTAGAATTGTCTATATTTCTATATTTCATATAAATATGACCTAAAACATCATCAGATTCTCACACAGATCCCACAAGAGATTCCAGTTAAATCCTAGCTGATTGAGACAAAAAATATTGCATATTTGTGAGTGGCAAAAGTATGTAAACCTCTAGGATTAGCAGATTGAAGGTGAAATTAGAGTGAGGTGTTTTCAATCAATAGTGTAACAATCAGGTGTGAATAGACACGAGGTGTATCATGGCATGAGCAAAGAAGATTTCTGAGGGTTATTAATGCTTAAATCGATAGCTGACTATTTAAATGAAGATTAATTAAGATAAAAATACAATTTTCCCTTCATCATTGTGTCTTCTATATATATATATATATATATATATATATATATATATATATATATATATATATATATATATATATATAATTTAGAATAAATTACTGGTTGTTTGATAACGATTAGATGACAACATCCGCCTTTTATACGTTTACTGGCCTGTGAGATTTAACAAAGAAAGCATAACCACTTGATAGATCAATGAAACAGATATTAGTTTATTTAATTCGTTTATTTCCTTTAATAATGTTTAATTAGTTATATTCAGCCTGTCTGAGGGTAGTTTAGTATGGATGGTAAAGTGTGTCACTGATGTGCGTCAGTTTGTGTGTAAGGCTCAGGGGGTCTGTACTTGCCCAACATACTGTGCTCTGATTGGATCAACAGTGTTTGCTATAGAGTTGCTCTAATTAAGTTTAAGAATATAAAAATAAATAAAACAATATGTCAGGGTATAATATATCGTTCACAATATGTAAAGATGTTGGTGATATTATTGCGTATGATATGATAAGGCACACCTCTATTATCTATACTATTTTTTCAGACGACTTTTAACTTCGACTTCTTACATTTTCACACAATTATCTGAACTTTCTACTCCTTACATTTCAAAAATAGCCTCGTTACTCCTATTTTATTTCAGCTTGTTTGTGTTCCAGCTTCTCATTGTTCAGTAAAACAAAACGCCAATTCAAATAAATATCTACATCCAGAAAGAGTGAATCCGATTGTGATTGGATGTAGAGAAGTATTAACATATACCATTCCTGACACCTTATTGGTTTATACACATATATCCATCATATCTGCACATGACATGCCCACACTCCAGAAAGAACGTAGCAGATGTATGAAGATGATTCGTGCAGAGACTCAAGAGAACTAGAGCTTCTAAAAATGTCCCAACTGAGCTTCTTTAACCCTTTCAGACCTGAATTATGGTCATGTTCCTGTGATGGAAAAATATAAGAGTGCTGTTTTCTGTGTGTAATGCACTCAGAATAAGACACTGCTATTCTAATATAAAATCTATATTAAAATAAATCCAATTAAATCTGTTCCTAAACATGAAACATGTTCTAAGTCAAAGAATATTTAAAAATGCCTTGCATTACTTTGCCTTATATGTTCTGTAGTGCTAGCATGCCCTAATGTATGAGCTTTTTTTTTTTTTTTTTTGGTCCAGTGCATTGGCTGGTTTATTAAAAAAAAAAAAAAAAAGAAACTACATAATGTCCAGCGTAATTGACAGAGGGTCTGAAAGGGTTAATATATTTGCATTGTACTAAAATTAGTGGTGTCATTCGATAAAAAACTTAATCTGATTAATCACAACAAAATTCTGTGATTAACTGCGATTAATCTCATTTGTTTTCCTTCAGACGCGTATTTTTATAGTGTATATTAAATGTAAATTAAAGATGAATGTAAAAATTATCAAATGCAATTATATTTATATTAGTGGTGTCAATTAAAATACTAGTATATGCAGTGCGTTGGCCGGGGGCGTGTCAGATTACAGAGGAAGTAGGAGTCAAACTTGGTCAACTACTACTGACTGCAGCCTGGGGGAAGGAGGAGTTGGACAACCAGCACGTCCAGTCCTGCCCACTTTGTCCACGTCACGCCTCGTCAGTCTCGCGAGCTTGTATATATCCGAATATATCTCTTCTTCACACATCGCAGGTACAAAAAAAAAACAAAAAAACACTAAATACCTTTATTTTCAGAAGAAAAAGTGCATAAGCACATGTCCCAATACTTTTTTTTTTACCCATATAGTCTATAAAACTAATAATAATTTGCGATGTTGCTACATCATCACAACCTACTCAGCCCTACACTGTGATCTACCAGTGGATTATGAGCTGCTCTCTAAAAAGCACATCTTTGCTATCATATCAGCTCATCCCCATTTTCTCTAAATGGCCGTGATTGGTGGAGGTTTCTCCCTCTAGTGATCTGCTGGACATAATTCAGGCTGGAGGAGGTCATCCAGAACAGCATCTGGACAGTGAAAGAACGCGCTCCAACATAAACAACTACTGACACAGTTTTTGACGAGTCAACACAAATGATTAGGAAATACAAATACACTCTCGCACACACTCGCACATGGTGGTCATTATCGCCATCTGGCCACTGCTTCAGCGTGCCAGCGGACCAACAGGCCGTTGCTGTGGCCTGTCACCAAGTCACCATCTGGAGGAGGCGCTCTAAGCATGCCTCACTGAGTCACTGCGAACTATATCTGGTTTGCTCTGTGCTCTGAATGCGGAAACCGCCGGCATGACTGTGACACTCAAAGCAAGATCAGAAACGTTAAAATTGATAAACGTTCTGAATTATCTCATTTTATTTAAGTGCATGTTTTATTGTTTTGTTTTCCTTTTTTTTTACACTACAGAGTATAAAAGTAATATAAAAACATTAATATTCATTTAATGTTTAAAGTAATTGCTTTTTCTTAGAATATTACAGGGTCTTCAAATGTCTGCAATTTAAAAACCTTATATTTAAAGTCTTAAAAAGACTTAAAAATGGCCAGATTTCCGTTCAAGGCCTTACATTATAATTTGAAGTTATAAATTTAAGGATTAACAATTAGGAATGATCTTTTCTGTAGTAACTCATAACATGATCAGGATGTATCGTGCATCAGATATAAAGGAAACATGCAGAGTTAAAGCACTGTCAGCTCTTGACAGTAGAGCTTCAGTCAGTATTTTATTATTAGAATCTGTAATCTGTGTGTGATGTAGCCTCTTAGTCCAACCACCGTCATACCCCCAGTCCCCACATTTCCAAACCCCGAGTTGCCAGGTATAGACTACAGCATGCAAACAGTGTGCTTCACTCTTGGAAATAAGCAAGCTGATTATTTATTTTTTTGTTGAAAAGGTAATCACTTAGCTTCAGTAAGGTTGTTAACCATACCTGGGTAATAAACCACCACAGCCAGCGTAGTAGAGATGAGCATTTTTGACAGTGTTTGGCAACCAGTGTTTGAAAATTGGACTCCTGAAGACATTTCTTGTCGTCTTTGTGAGCTCGAAATCTTCTCCAGAATTTTGGCTGAACTAGCCCGCTTGCTAGATTCCATAGCAGCAGGATTGCTGTTGTGTTTTTTTTTTTAAACCTGGCAACCTCAAGGGGGGGTATGGTGGGCGGAGTCAGAGGCCACACACTCACACACACACACAGATTTCCATGATGTACCACACAGTTCTTTTCTTTTGCTAAAGGTTTTGAAAATGTTTTCTTAATATCTGATCACACCTAATGATCATTTTATCATTTACTACTGAAAATATAATCCATAATGTTCCCTTAAATATATAGTTCAAAAAGTGGGAAAATTTATAGAAAAAAAATATGTCCGGTATTTGATATTAGGCCTTTAACCAAATGTTTCATTTAATTTGATTTCTGCATAAAATCTAGTAAATGGACAAAAGTATTGGGACACTTGCTCTCTCATTATTTCTTTCACTATCAAAGGTATTAAATAGAGTTTATCTTGCTTGTCTTTGACCATTGCTCAGTTGTGTTGAGTAAGTGTGTAAGTGAGGTAGTGTTGGTATACAATGAATAGTGAATAGGTCATGATGGAACTGGCCCTCATCAGGACTGCTCATCAGAGTTACCAGCCTCAAAAACCACAAGTTAACAGCTTTCCAGCTTTCCATTAGAGCCACCTACATGCTTTACAAGAGTATTTTGGTTTGTTTGTAGTCTGCATGACTTAAGTATTAATTTACAATGTAGGAAAAAGTAAAAAAAAAAAAAAAAAATGAGAAATTGTGTCTAGGTTTTGACTGGTACTGTATAAATGATAAATAATTGCCAATAATTAATAAGGCAGTATGCACCAATTTATTTGCCAAATAAAATGATCAAACTAATTTTTTTAAGCATGAGAAATGTTATACTGTAGATCTGTTTTGACAATGACAATAATTCAGTATCAGTGTTACAATGTTTTTTTTTTTAAACACATCACTAATATTTTAATAAAAAAAATACATTATTTACAGCATCAGTCACTAACTGAATTTTTATTACAGGGTTTATTATATGAGGGTACAGTAGCTGCCACTCTTGTTTTCTCTTGCTTTTTAGTGTTCATATCTATATTAGAATTCTGTTATATCGGCAGACATTTAAGCAATAATACACTCGAAGTTCGTGCTCTAACATGTAATGCGGTTGTAGGCAGAGGTCCACAGATCAGCACAGCAGTGCCAATATTACACGTTATAGCACGAACCTCGAGTGTATTTTTGCAAGTATACCACAGTTCCGTTATCGCTGTTTATTTAAAGATTTTGAGTTAAAGAGGACGATAAAATGTAAATATGTTTTGGAATTAAAATAATTCCAGTGCTGCTCTGTTTGTAGCTGCGTTGTTTGGCTTGTAAGTGCTGCATTGTTGCTAGGTTACCTGTATGTGGTGCATTACCGGCTGATGATGGCACTCATAAAACGCCTCTCAGCCAATCACATTGCAGGGTCAGAACTAGCTGTGGTATAATAAGGAATATATTTTAAACAAAATTTTGCCCTTATATCATCCAGCCCTGTCTGTTGGCTGTTTTCATATTTCATGGTGAAAATAAGGCATTAATCCCAGTAAAACGCAGCTTTAGAACTGCGTCTACAAGAAAAAAATAGCCTGCTATTCTCCAGGTGGGTTTAAATGTGAAAGCAGCTCAAAACGTCATGATCTGAATGGTAAAGGATGGTTATCAGTCAGAGTTCTGCTCTCCTGCTGTGTGTGTTTTGCCCTGAGGGTCGAGCTGTGCTGATCTGGATTGTCATGTCCGTCCTGCGCCGTCTCTGGTCTTCCGGAAAGTTCGCGAGCGGGAGGAGTCGAGCGGCCCGGAGGCGTGTCATCCGTCTCTGTCAGCGGGGCTCGTAGCCTATGTTTGTGTGTGTGTTTTAACCTCTGCTTATGTTTCTCTGCCCTCTCTGCCCTCTCTCTCCTCCTCTCCATAAATCACCGCAGAAGCCTAAAGCGTCCTCCATGGACTCCAACACTAAACTCACCCGCTCGCTGCCCTGCCAGGTGCAAGTCAACCAAGGAGAGAACCTGTGAGTGTCCAGCTCCAACTTTCCTTCATCTGCTTCTGTGCCAGAAGTGCTGATACCGGCTGTTCTGTGTTCATCAGAGTGTCCAGTGTTCAGCTTGTGAAATCTTATTTAAAAGCTTTGTCATCAGAAATATGATCACATCAGTGAGCCCTGATGGGTTTAAAATAATGTTTCCTTCACCCAACCAGTGCATAATATATCAGGTGGGAGGTGTGCACAGATCCTTTTTGGACATAAGAAGACCAGATTCATAAAGCACACTACCAGATTAACTTTATTGTTGAGAGGAAATAGTGTAGTAATAATTAAAGTGTAAATTGTCAATTATTAAAATATTAGTTTTGCTATAGGTATATCAGATTTTAGCTTCTATAACTGTTGTTAGAGGTCAGTAAACTACCCCATTATGCAAAAATATACGTTTTCGCGCAATGGATTGTAAGGCACACTATCAATGAACGTCTATTTCCTGTTCCATTTTTATACACAATCTGCGTTACGCGACATTAGTAAGATACACGGATGTCGCCATGTTTTGCTTCTAATTCAGCAGGTCTCACCACTTGGTGGTGGTGGGGTTACCTTGAGTTAAGTAAAGCTAAGCTAAGTAAACAAAACTGTAATTCTTAGAAAAACATTTTCTTTTAAAGTCAAACGAGTGTTAGATGTTAATTAACACAAATTTCTCTCCTGAAAACTGTTTATTTTTGTTAAGTAAAGCACTTCAGTTTATTTAAAGTAAGCTCAGATTAGATGCTGGGTTCAGCAGCATCAGCCTTTGCAGCTAACTGCTAACAACCCGGCAGGGCCACACTGAGGAATCCTGATTTTAACATGGTAAACTCGCAGGCTACAGTCCGATACACCTCACCTCTAGCCGGGGTTAACAGCAGGCTACAAGCTGATAATACCTACCTCTGAACAGCGAAAGTGCTAGTGCTTAGCGCAGTTAGCGGCTAATGCTAATACTGCTCAAGCCTCAATGCTGGAGAACTAAACTGAAACTCCTGTATAACACTGCACTATAGTGGAGTGGCTTTACTGCTCCTTACAACCTGACTGTTAAAATTCATACATAAGACTCACAGTTTCATGGTAAGGAAATGGGGTTTTGAAAAGATGATATTATTTATCACATGTATTACATCTAAACTGACCAACAATTTAAACACAGCACTTTTGGTTTTGCTCCCATTTTTCATGATTTTCAAAGATCTAAGACTTTTCTTTGCACAAAAGGCATTTTACTTTGCACAATCTGATCAACTGTATGTTAAAGGAGACGTGTTGCACTGCAAAAGCCAAATGGTGGTCACCCCAGATACTGACTGGTTTTCTGAACCCAGTTTTTTCACAATACTGTAAAACTGGACATTTTAGAGTGGCTTTTTATTAGGGCCAGCTCACGGTACTCCTGTGTAATAATCACACAGATTTGGACCCAGTTGTGAACAAAATGTGTGAGAAAAAGGCTTGATATGTTTGATATGCAGCCATTGTTTGTGTTTATACTATATGCACACTGTTGAATATAGACTCTCAAAAAAGTAGCTGTTTTAACCTTTTTTGCCTTTAAAATCAGCTTAAACTGCAACTTAACAGCCATTCAGCACAAACATGATAGTCTGATTATAGTCTGTTTTCATACCTGCCCAAATGAAGTGCAAATGTGCAACAGTCTGGACCAAATATTGCTTTTTGTTGTTTAAATATATAGGCTTATTTTTAGTGTTGTAATACATAGGCTTTATACCACAAAAAAGTACTTAATATATTAGTATAAAAATACACCTGCACCCTTTTCAAAATAAATATATTTTTGATAATTAAGAATATTTAGACATACGATTTAATATGATCGTATACGTCCTTAATAACCCCAAATGGTGGTCATCCAGGATACTGACTGGTTTTCTGAACCCCCGGATTCTCACAATACTGTAAAATTGCACATTTTAGTGTGGCCTTTTATTGTGGCCAGCCCAAGGTACCCCTGTGTAGTAATCACACAGATTTGGACCCAATTGTGAACAAAATGTGATAGAAAAAGTCCTTTTTTGTACATGTGAAAAAGAAAAACTTAAATCTTTTGAGTTTAGCTCATGAAAAATAGGAGCAAAACCACGTGTTGCATTTATATTTTTGTTCAGTATATCATTCCCCCCTATTATACACATTTCATTTTTAAATTACTAAAAAACTTAAGAGAGAATATGTTTTCATTCTTTTATTTTCTTTAAATGTTAGTGACAGTGATGTGTTTTGTGATTTGTTTATTTGCAGAAATGCAGAGCAGTGGCCGCAGAAGCTGATCATGCAGCTTATCCCCCAACAGCTGCTGGTAAGTGTGAAAAAAATCCCCCTCAGATGAAGAAGAAAGAGCCTGGGCGGGCTCTAAGCTACACAGTTGGAGCCCATTAGGTGGTGATGTGGTGTTTTTTTTTTTTTTTTTGCACGGTCGCTTTTGTAGCAGATGGTTTTCAAACGGCAGAGCTTTTGTGATTATGAGCTCTGTGAAGTCGATGATTTACAGTTTTAGATGAATTTGGCTGGAGGTGTTTTGAGCAAAGATTAACTAACTCCGAGTTTCTGCCAGCAGAGTGTTTTTGATTTAAACGGACCGTAATTGAAACGCTCAGGAGAGGAGTTTTGATGGAGCATTTTTTGCTGCGTGGTCTGCTCTGAAACTCGCACTGAAATCAGCTGGAAAAGCGGGGAAAGCTGACTGTGTGTCTTTGTGCAATATCCAGATCTGTCCTTATTGAAAACATTTGATATGCAGCCAGTGTTTGTGTTTATACTATATGCACACTGTTGAATATAGACCCTCAAAAATGTAGCTGTTTTAAACTTTTTTGCCTTTAAAATCAGGTTAAACTGCAGCTTAACACAATTCAGCACAAACATGATAGTCTAATTATAGTCTGTTTTCATACCTGCCCAAATGAGTGCAAATGTGCAACAGTCCATTTTTACTGGACGAAATATTGCTTTTTGTTGTTTAAATATATAGGCTTATTTTTAGTGTTGTAATAGAAAAAAAAGTATATAATATTTTAGTATAAAAATACAATTGCACCCTTTTCAGAATAAAATACTTTTGATAATTAATAATATTTAGACAAAGGATTTAATATGATATTATATGACCTTAAATATCCCACTTAAATAAAACTATTTAAATAAAATTACAGTTTTTAAACTAAGTCAGCATCCTGCCTCTTTTGCATTTAATAAAATATCTTTGGTACATTAATAATAAACTCACAGTTTAAAACAGATTGTCTTTAACCGAGAATAAACAGGCGAGTAAACAGACAAAAAAAACAATGTCCGTCCTTAAACACGTGCAAGAAAACACAGTGGGCAATATCAGAGTTGGCAGAAATGATCAGGGTCTTATCTGTATACTGGATGATAGGAAGATGATATCATTTTTTTTGACAGACCTGTGTTTTGTACTCTATAGACGATATTCAATAGTTATCAGTTCTAAAAGAATGAATAGAGTGATTTTTAATACGACTGTGTTGTCAGAACTAACATAATTGTTTTTTTTTTTTGTTTTTCTCTGTAATTCTAGACGACTCTGGGTCCTCTGTTCAGAAACTCTCGGATGGTTCAGTTTCTCTTCACCAACAAAGACGTGGAGTCCCTGAAGGGTCTCTATCGCATCATGGCGAACGGCTTTGTAAGTACAGCCACACTAACAGCCTCAGCTCTTCTGAGTGATTTTTAAACTTGAGGTTGCATCTCGAATTTTATCTGTACTACATGCTTCATACTCAAACTATTTTGTATTAGTGCTGCTATACTAATAGTGACATACATACATATCTAATTAGAGTATTAGGAAACTGATATACCGTGGCGTGAAAAAGTATTTGCCTCTGTACAGATTTCTTTTGGTTTTGCTTTTTGTTACACTGATATTATTCAGATTATCAAACAAACTTTAATATAAGACAAGGATAACCTGAGTAAATATAAAAATCACTTTTTAAATGCATATTTTATTTATTAAAGAAAAGTGTTTGCCCCCTAAACCTAATAACTTGGTTGTGCCACCCTTAATGCCAACAACTGACAACGAGTCTTTCACATCTCTGGTGAGGAATTTTGTTTCACTCTTCTTTACAGAATTGTTTTAATTCAGACACACAGGAGAGTTTTTTAAGGATGAACCGCCTGTTTAAGATCATCCACATCCTTCATTATGTTTTTTTGATCCATTCAGAGGTGGACTTGTTTGTGTGCTTTGGATCATTGTCCTGCTGCAGAACTAGGGCTGAACGATTAATTGCATTTGCGATAATCTCGCGAGATTTTAAAAAGAGATTCTCTAACCGCACAGGCTGCGATTTGACTGGTCACGTGACTTGGGACAGGGCCGAGCAGAGGACGAGCGGAGCAAACCCGCGCAGGAGGCAGGGAGGTGGAGAAGTGAAGCGCACTTTAACTTGTTGCACAATGGCTTCAGGCTCGACAGAAGCTGACAAAACTGAAAGTCTAATACCAAAGAGGGGCAGCACATCAGTTGTGTGGAATTACTTTGGCTTTAAAAAAAGAAGATGCTGCTCAATGTCAGGTACTGTGCAAAACATGCCTTGCTACTGTTGCTACGACGTGTCAGCATTTAAAAAAACACCACAAAGCCTTGTGTGGTATTTGCAAGGCTAAAATGCCAACGACCAGTGCTGCATCTTCAAATATGCCAAATACCAGCCGACAGGGATCACTGACCGAACTGTTTGAAAGTGTAACTCCTTATGGATATAATTCGAAGCGGCACGCTGAAATAACTCGGGCAGTACGGAGTTCATAGCGAAAGACATGGTGCCCGTTAATATAGTGAACAAGCCCGGCTTCATGGCTTTGTTTAGCTGTATAAAAAATGTCGAAACAGAGTTTTAGCTGAGCTGAAAACAGTGAAGTTTTTTGCCACAACAACTGATCTGTAGTCCAGCCGTACGTCGGACATCATTTAAAAAAACAAATGGTGAAAAGGAAAAGCTATTTATCTATTTATTTTTCTATTTAAAAAAAAAACAAATGGTGAAACGGAAAAGCATAGATTTGTTTGCTTTATTGTTATCTGTGCTTTAAATAAATCTGACATTGTTTATTATTAAACAGATTGATTTATTGCTTCTGTTGGTTGAAAAATACTTGAGAAGACATAAAAAATTGCATTTTAAATCGCAATCGCAATTTATAGATAAAAAATTGCAATTAGATTATTTTCCAAAATCGTTCAGCCCTATGCAGAACCCAAGTACTCCTGAGCTTGAGGTCACAAACAGATGGCCGGATATTCTCCTTCAGAATTGTCTGATAAACAGCAGAATTCTTGGTTCCATCTATTACAGCAAGTTGTTCAGGCCCTGAAGCAGCAAAGCAGCCCCAGACCATCACGCTACCACCACCATGTTTTACATTCAGTATGATGTTCTTTTTCTGAAATTATTTGTTAGTTTTACACTAAGAAAAGTCCCACTTTCTTCATGTCAGTCTGAATAATATTTACCAGATGTTTTACCGGATGTTTTTTTGGCAAATGTGAGATGGGGTGTTGTGCTCTTTTTGGTCAGCAGTGTTTTTTGGAACTCTTTCATGGATACAATCTTCGTCCAGTCTCTTTCTTATTATTGAAACATTAAGACACTGACCTTAACTGAGGTGGTTGAGACCTGCAGTTCTTTAAATGTTGTTCTGGATTCTTTTGTGACCTCCTTGATGAGTTGTTCATGCCCTTTTGGAATAATTTTGGTCGGCCAATGTTTTCTCCATTTGTGAATAATCTCTCACTGTGGTCAGCTGGAGTACCATTGTCTTAGAAATGAATTTAAAACCTTTCTCAGACCGATAGATGATTAATGACTTTGTTTACTGTTTTTATATTTCTTCAGATTTCCATCATTTTATGATCTTTAGCTGCTTCATGTTGTCAGACAGATTCTATTCAAGTAATTTCTTGATTCTACAGGTCTGACAGTAATCAGGCCTGGTTGTGTTTAGTAGTGAAATTGAACTCAGCTTTCCAAAAAAGTGTGATTAATCACAGTTAATTTATGGAGGGCAAACACTTTTTACAAAGAGCTGGATTGGTTTTGATCTTTTTTTTTTTTCACCTGTAATAAAATAAATCATCATTCAAAAAGTGATTTTATTATTTACTCAGGTTATATTTGTCTGATATTAAAGTTTTAATGTTTGATAATCTGAAAAATGTAGGTACGACAGAAATGCAAAAACAAGAGAAATCTTTAAGGGGGCAAATACTTTTTCACGCCAATGTAAGTATATATATTCGGTTGTGTTACTTAATAAGTACATCGATTTCATAATAGAGAGCAGTTATTGCTTAGTTCACATAAATTAACTGGGAACTGAAGTGAGAAGTTTTTTAGAAGTTGGGAAAATCTGGTGGTCCATGAAATAGGATTTTTATGGCTTAATAGAAAATACATATTAAAGAATTATAGTTACAACTGGACTGTTTGTGTTTGTGTGTGATTATCACACATATTCCAGTTAGATTAAGTGAGGTATGTACATTTTTAAGCATATGAAGCAGGTGAATTGTATATCACATAGCACATAATATATTTTAAAGTCATTGTATTTGTTATAAAAGGCTTTATTAAGCTATCACCTGCCTACATGTCAGCCCCAGGTAACTGTATGCTCCAAAGCAGTGTCACAAATACCTGAACTGAACTGAACTAAACACCAAGGAATTAATGAGGCAGCTTTAAGTGTACATGCTACTAAACCTTCTAAACCCCTTCCACATTGGTGACAGTTATGACAAGCACCCTCTTTGTTGTTTTTTTTTTTTTTGTCTTTTGTGGCTTCTGGTGATTTTTTTTTTTTTTTTTTCTTCTAGTAGTAATTTTTTTTTCTAATGTAGTAAAATCACATTTTAACACAGTTAAACAGATCATATAGAAAAAAATTCTATTGTTTGATCTTGATGTCATCTGTCCACGGCGTTAAAAACCTAATCAATCAGTCAATCAATCAATCAATCAATCAATCTGTCCACAAGACATTCTGCAAGTAAATAGCCTTCAGCATACTGTTGGCTAAAGCAGTGGCTTTTAACCATGCCATGTAAACCAGAGAGAGCGGCCTTCAGTTGCTTACAAGTTACTCTAGGATCCTTGCTGACTATTACCTGACTTGCTCTTGGAGTGATTTTTGTTGGTAACAGTGGTCTTAAATTTCCTCCATTTATACATAATCTGACAGTGGATTGGTGAAGTCTGAACACTTTAGAGATGGTTTTGTAACCTTTTACAGCCTGGTGAGCATCAGCAACTCAGAAAATCTAGTTTGTTTGTGCCATGATTGACTTCCACAAACATTGTTATATAGAGCAGACTCTGACTGTTTCCTGTTCTTTAAATATAACAGGGTGTATTTTCTTACCTGATTGTCTTTTGATTGTCTTTGTCCATTGATTAAAAACACCTGAATCTAATTTGACCTTCAAATTAACTGCTAATCCTAGAGTCTCACGTACTTACTTTTTGCCACTCACAAATGCGTAATATTTGATCATTTAACTAAATCATTTATATCATCGTTTGTTTAACTGGGTTCTCTTTATCTACTTTTTTAAAGACTTAGTTTTAGTTCGTATTTATGCAAAAATATAGACATTTCTAAAGGGTTCACAAACTTTCAAGCACCACTGTTTGAAGGTAGTACAAACATAGTACAAAAAATGATTAGTTTATTTTTACTGTTTGCCTTTGTATGTAGTATTGAGTTAGTAAGAAGCTGCACTCTCATTGCTGTCCACTAGAGGGTATTTTTGTCCACACTGTTTGTTTTTTCCCTGTTTTAATGCTTTATTTCACTAAGAGGAGCTGTTCACTTCAGTCTGAATTTTCAGTTGAGGGGTTGAGGAGGGGGAGTAAAGTCCCACTTTGAGAGTTATTCTGATTTTCTGGATGAAAAGCTCAGATTGGAAGATCACGCTGAGTTCTACGGGAACTAGACATTATTAAAAGAGTGTCTGGGGTGTGGGCTTTCTCACATTCACTTTGAAAGCACTGAAATTGGTTGTATAATAAATGTGG
Source organism: Astyanax mexicanus (assembly GCF_023375975.1). Lineage (NCBI taxonomy): Eukaryota > Metazoa > Chordata > Actinopteri > Characiformes > Acestrorhamphidae > Astyanax > Astyanax mexicanus. The sequence goes on along the minus strand of NC_064426.1, from coordinate 18,375,653 downwards.
TGTGTGTGTGTGTGTGTGTGTAGGCTGGCTGTGTACACTTCCCCCACAGTGCTCCGTGTGAGGTGCGGGTCCTGATGCTGCTCTACTCGTCGAAGAAGCGTATCTTCATGGGCCTGATCCCTAACGACCAGAGCGGCTTCGTTAACGGCATCCGGCAGGTCATCACCAACCATAAACAAGTCCAGCAGCACCGCACGGTGAGATATATACACACACAAAGACCTAGATATAAACACTGAACGCTCACTTCATTAAAACCACCTCCTTGTTTCCACACTAATTGTCTACATTTTCAGCTTCACTAACCATACAGGGTAGTACACTCTATTGTTCTGTAATTACAGTAACTATAGTCCTGCATCTGTTTCTCTGAACACTTTATTATCATTAGAGGTGGGGGGAGGCAATGTTTGATTTTTACAAGGTAAAAAAATCTGGGCAATTAAGGTTTTAAATTATCTTAAATTTTATATTTTAAATAAAATGTTACCAGGGAGAGATCTAAGGTTAGCAGAGTGCTAGCTACATTAGCATCAAGCTAGCTAACATACTAATGTTAGCAGCGAGTAAGCTTCATTACCAGGGAAAGAACTAAGGTTGGCAGAGAGCTAGCCGACATTAGCGAAGAGCTAGCTAACATAACACAGCGGCAAGCTAACTAAATTGCTAATGTTAGCAGCGAGTAAGCTTCATTCCTGGGAAGAGAACTAAGGTTAGCAGAGAGCTATCTAACATTATCAGGGAGAGAACTAAGGTTAGTGGAAAGCTAGCTAACATTATCAGGGAGAGAACTAAGGTTAGTGGAAAGCTAGCTAACATTATCAGGGAGAGAACTAAGGTTAGTGGAAAGCTAGCTAACATTATCAGGGAGAGAACAAGGGTTAGTGGAGAGCTAGCTAACAATTGCAGCGAGCTGGCTAACATTATCAGGAAGAGAATTATGCTAGATTGGGAGCTACCTTGCATTAGAGGGGCGCTTGCTAACGTTACCGGGGAAAGAACTAAGGTTAGCAGAGTGCTAGCTAACATTAGCGAGCTAGCTAATGTTACCATGAGAGAACTAAGGCTAACAGAGCTAACATTTGGGTGAGTTTGCTAACGTTACCATGAGAGAACTAAGTCTAACAGAGCTAACATTAGCGGCAAGCTTGCTAACGTTACCGGGGAGAGGACTAAGGTTAGCAGAGTGCTAGTTACATTAGCGTCGAACTAGCTAACATACTAGCGTGAACTAAGGTTTGCAGAGAGCTAGCTAACATTACCAGGGAGATAACTAAGGTTAGGGGAGAGCTAGCTAACATTACCAGGGAGAGAACTAAGGTTAGGGGAGAGCTAGCTAACATTACCAGGGAGAGAACTAAGGTTAGCAGAGAGCTGGTTAACATTAGCAGGGAGATAACTAAGGTTAGTAGAGAGCTAGCTAACATTATACCAGGGAGAGAACTAAGGTTAGCAGAGAGCTGGCTAACATTAGCAGGGAGAGAACTAAGGTTAGCAGAGAGCTAGCTAACATTAGCAGGGAGATAACTAAGGTTAGTAGAGAGCTAGCTAACATTATACCAGGGAGAAAACTAAGGTTAGCAGAGAGGTAGCTAACATTACCAGGGAGAGAACTAAGGTAAGGGGAGAGCTACCCAACATTAGCAGCAAGCTAATTAAATTGCTAACATTAGCAGTAGGTTAGCTGCGTTAACGTACACAATGGAGAGAAAAAAAAAAAAAAAAAGATAATTAATACAATACATTATTATTTTATACCAATGAAATTATGACTTTATTTATTGAGGTCTTAAAAAGGACTTAAAAAGCATTAAATTTGACTTTTAAAATGGTGCAAGAATACCACAAGTTTTAGATGTATCCCAGTTCAGACATGGACGATTCTGAATTGATTTAAAAATGACAAAAATATATATATTTTTAGACATTAGCTATAACTGAAAACATAGTAATAACAAGAAGCAAAAGGCTGAACTCAGAAGTGTTTAAGTGTAGCGCCACAGACACATAACACACAAGGTTCCAGCACAAGCAGAGATCCCACCTGCACAAACTTAGCCCTGCCTACTTTAGTGATATCGACGTGTCCCACTTAGATACTGCGCAGGGTGACTCTACCTGCAGGGCTTCTGAAAAGTAAAGCCCTATCTGGACGGTATTAGTTTCTCAGGAGTCTGTGAAAAATATTTCACACTTCTTCTACTCAGTGATAAAACTCTTGCATCCGGACTGCAATTGAAAAAGCAGGAGGAGCAGTAAGTTTTATGGCTTTCTCGTCACATGACATCGAGTTCAGTAGCTCCTCCATTTCCACTCGCTGTTGTGTTTACGTGAATCTCCATGGAAACTCACGCTCAAAGTGTAATTACGATGCATAGCAGTGGACAAATAGCTATTTTATTAAACACGAGGGGACGAAACTCAGAGATGTGAGTCCGGACGGGACTAAAATTACCGGAGGACCACAGAGTTCAGCGAAAAACAGCAGGTAATTCATCCTGTGATTTTCTTAGAGAATGCTGAGCAAAACACATACATGGTCAATTACCCCAGGAACCCCTGAGAAACTAATCCCATCCGTATAGGGCTTAAGACAACGAGCAAAGAGCAGAGATTTAGATGTTTGAGTGGAAGAGGAGCTCCGCTAGCTGAAGCAGCTCCTCAACCACTTCTGCTCAAACATCTAAAACAGTTGTAATAAAGTAGCCACTCACTGTATAGCTGTATAACATGGTTTCACTTTTTATGATACTGTGATTCTGACCTAAAAAAAAAAAGAAAACAGAACCAGACCCAAAAAACAGCATCTGTGTGAGTTCCCAGCACCCAAACTGTCAAACACAGCTTTGAAGTGTGAACTGCTCTGGATTTTTGGGCTGTATTCCGACACTGTACTAGCACTCTTGTTTGCCTGTGTGTAGGTTTAGGATAAAGCTAAGCTAAAGCTAAATATAAGGTAATTGTAAGAGATTTGTGATTTAGCATTTTAACACTTTGGGTCATATCCTACACCCTGGTTCCAGATGCTCATTGCTATCTTACAATCAGCTACAGTCATATGAAAAAGTTTGGGCACCCCTATTAATCTTAATCATTTTTAGTTCTAAATATTTGGGTGTTTGATAGTTTGATATATCTAATAACTGATGGACACAGTAATATTTCAGGATTAAAATGAGTTTTTTTGTACTAACAGAAAATGTGCAATATGCATTAAACCAAAATTTGACCGGTGCAAAAGTATGGGCACCCTTATCATTTTATTGATGTGAATACACCTAACTACTTTTTACTGACTTACTGAAGAACAAAATTGGTTTGGTAACCTAATTGAGCTTTGAACTTCATAGCCAGGTGTATCCAATCATGAGAAAAGGTATTTAAGGAGGCCAATTGCATGTTGTTCTCCTATTTGAATCTCCTCTGAAGAGTGGCATCATGGGCTCATCAAAACAACTCTCAAATGATCTAAAAACAAAGATTGTTCAACATAGTTGTTCAGGGGAAGGATACAAAAAGTTGTCTCAGAGATTTAACCTGTCAGTTTCCACTGTGAGGAACATAGTAAGGAAATGGAAGAGCACAGGGACAGTTCTTGTTAAGCCCAGAAGTGGCAGGCCAAGAAAAATATCAGAAGAATGGTGAGAACAGTCAAGGACAATCCACAGACCACCTCCAAAGAGTTGCAGCATCATCTTGCTGCAGATGGTGTCACTGTACATCGTTCAACAATACAGCGCACTTTGCACAAGGAGAAGCTGTATGGGAGAGTGATGCGAAAGAAGCCATTTCTGCAAGCACGCCACAAACAGAGTCAGTATGCTTTTGCATACCTCAGGCGACTCTGTTTGTGGCGTGCTTGCAGAAATGGCTTCTTTCGCATCACTCTCCCATACAGCTTCTCCTTGTGCAAAGTGCGCTGTATTGTTGAACGATGTACAGTCTATTTTCTTACCTTGCACCTGCGCCATTTTAATACCAACAGAGCTGAGTCAGCGCTAAGCATTCAAAACCCAAAGAAAAACAGCAAAACAACAGTAATCGTCCCTTTTAATCAGGCATATAAATGGCTTTTTAAAAGGTAAATAAGAGCGTCTTCCTGGAATTAAAAGCATGAATTCAGCTGTAACTGGAAATATCTGCGCTGCAGCAAAACTGTGCTGGACTGAGGAGCACAGCTTTCCACACGTGTGTTTACAAGCATTTGCCCAAACATGTGGATGGAGGCCACGCAACAGTTACCTCGTGTTTACTCCTGCCCTCCCCCCCTCAGGCTTCTCAGGCAGCAGCAGCCTGTCACTTACACAGACACGGAGACAGCGCTGTGTATCTACTTCTTGTGTCAGGAATCAAAACATTGCAACATGAGGTGTTTGATTTAATAGCCTTTAATGATACTTAAACGATATATCTTGCAGCACTAATCATGACCATTAAAATACATAAATGCCATTCAGTGCTTATGCATTTGTTTTAAAGTCCTTATATTAAAAGTTGTTTAATGTGTTTTTCAACTACGATATTTTAATTTTTCATTTATTTCTCTATTTGTAACACATTGTTTTTCCAAATTTAAAACTGAAGACTGTTGATTTTTCCCTCTCTTTTTTTGTTATCTTGGCATAATTCTGACTCATTCCAAATGCGCATACACTCTCGTGACCTTTCACTGCTTTGCCTCTCTCTACAGATGGGTAACGCAGGGCAGATGCAGACGGGCCAGGTCCCGCCCAATCAGAACTTCCTCAACAGGCCGCCTGGCCCAATCCCCGTCACCCACGGCAACGTCCAGCAGCAGGTAACCAATCAGCAGCCAGCATGCGCCTGTGTGCCGCGTGCGTTTCTGCACCGAGTCTTCACACTGCTCCGAATGCCATTTCTGTCCTCCGTCAGATGGAAACCGCATGCTGTTCTAACCCCCTACACTTCTCCTCTCACTTTTTTTTTCTTTCCTTTTTTCGCTCCTTTTTCTTCCCTCCTTCTCGTCCTCCTTTCTCGCTCCCTCCCACCCATTTTCCCCTCTTTTTCTATCTCTGCCCAAAGTCTGTGGTGGTGGGCATGGCTCCTGTTAGTCAGGTCACAATGATGGAGGACCAACAGAGGCAGAATACCATGGTGAGACACACAAACACACAAACGCTAACACACACACACACACACTCACACTTACACACCTACTCTCACACTCTCCTAGTCACACAGCTAAATTCCCCACCACCTTCTGTATGCGTATGCTCTCTGCTCAGACATGCCAAGCTCTAATACACTTTGCCTGATTCAGAACTGACTTTGCTGGGCTCCCGACTGATATCTCATATGGCTGTTTATTAAGGGTATAACAGTTTGCGAAAAAGTCACAATTTGTTCTACACCGAGGTTTAGACAAATTACAGTTTGTTAATTTTTTATGGGTCTGCAAACATGCTACAACTCTTTAATATTGTTGTCGTACCACCCTTGCCTAAAGATTATTTTCAGTAGTCCTATGGTAAACAGAAGAGAGTGAGAAAGAAAGAAAAAAGAAAAAAAAGAACAAAAACTTAACCTATATGAGAGAGAGAGAGAGGGAGGAGGGTATGATGGTACTACCGAGGCCAGCCCACTGCTCCATAGACCCCAGAGACGCTGAGCGTCCGATGGGCGGGACAAAGCCCAGCATTTATCCAATGACTCGTCTCGTTTCGCCGCGCGCTTTGCTCCGCTATTGAAGTCCGTGGACGCTCAGCGTCCCCACTGTTTAAAGCAGCGGGAATGAGTGAGAGGAAAGCCGCGGCGTTACCAGTGATAAGAAGCTGATTCTGAACTAAGTTCAGCGCGTTGTAGTGCATATTTAATCAGTGATATGTACACACAATAGTATATATTTAATCACTTTTTTTTGTTTTTACATTTTAGGGGAAGCTGAGCTTCCCTTGCAGTCTTAGAGCAATCGCCACTGTGTTTAAGAGTCCATCAGTCTAGCCCAACACTTTGTCAAGCCAGTAAACCCTAAACCATGTTTTATTTTTAATGAATAGCTAAAATGTGTTCCTTTAAAGTAATGAAACATACCACTCTACCTCTGCAGCACCCTCACAGGTTCAACTGTGCTGTAGGTGTGGATGATTGGTCTGTGTACAATATGCAGATCAGTCAATCAATAACAACCAATAACCCTGCTAAGGTCCAACCATCTGGGTCTCAATGCTATCAGAGGCTTTCCCTCCTGCCCTGCCTCTAAACCCATACATCACCCAGTAGCCCTCCCAAACAACTTCTCCAAATTTGAGCTGAGGGTGGAATCAGCAAAGATCAAGTGATTTAGTGCCTCTTTAAAACTCACCATGAATTCTTCACATTAGAGAGTAGAGGTTTTGATCTGGAATTACCGATTTTTGAAGATGAAAGAGTCGAAGAAAACACCACATGAAATTGAAAATTCATACCAAAAAAAGCAAACGCAGCAGCAGCTTTCCTGAAATGGGATGTTTTCTTATTTTGTAGCTCTATGCTAACTTAGAACCCACTGTTTACAGTCACATTATCTACTAAGGCTCTTTTTAACTAAAATGTTTGTTTAATTTTGCAACAAAAAATTATACCTTGTAGATATTATAATCTTTCTCAGATTTGTAGCATCTTTAAGTTAGCATTGCTGACGGTTTGATATCAGTCTGGGCCTGTTAAGTCGTTTCCTCTCTTACAAGAACATTCCTGCCCTTGGCTTTTTGCTTGTTCTACCCAACACAGGTCATCAGCTTGCTGTGCTGACCTTCACTGCATGCAGCTCATTTACCCTCCAAAACTCCTTAAAAAAAAAGGGGAAAAAAAAACTAGAAAAACCTAAACCACTCCCACTTTAAACACCAAAACCCAGTACAGGTAAACTAGCTGCAGCCCTGCAGAATTTAGTGATTTTCTCATTAAATTAAATAAAGCCTTTGCATTAATTATCCTTTATATTGTTACTTTATTTGAATTATGTTTGAATAGTGTTATTTTCACTCATAGTTTTCTCAGATAAATCTGGAAACTGTCTGTAAAGTTGGTGTTTCAGTAGAATTGGACACTCTTTATTATTTCTTGTTTTGTTTAAGTAGTAAGTAGGGGTTGATAATGATATTTTTATGATAGTGATATTCATGGCGTTGTCAAGTTAAGTGGCTTTTTGGTGTCATTCCATCTGAGTACAAGTTCACAGTGCAATGAAATTACGTTTGTCTGGAACCAACAAGGTGCAAAATGGAAGAAACAGTACAATATAGACAACATAAAGTGCAAAAGTGCATCAAATTATGCAACACAGAGCTAAAACACAATAATAAATACAGCAGACACGAGACAGTTTAACAGACAGAATTGTTTGTGCAGTACCGTGGTGAGGTTAATGTACATTACTTAGTGTAATAAAATTAGCAGCAAATATTGCTGATAAGGATATAAACACTTTCAGTCTCTGTGGGTGTGTGTAAAGTAATGGGGGTTCAGTTCCATCTAGATCTGAGATTGGGCCCAGAAAATTCCAGCCCGACCCGGCCTGAGCCGTGAACATTCTGCCCGAGCCCGACCCAACCCGCCCCATAAACTGTTTTTGTGGGCCTGAGCCCAAATTAAACGTTAAAACTGAGCTTTGTAAAATTATTTTCGGGCGGTTTGAATGAGCGAAATCTGTTCAGAATTATGTTATTTAACATTGCAACACCTGAAGAAGTATAAACCTATTATTTAAGAAAATTGCTTAGTAAGAACCCATCTCCCCGTCTACTCTTAATATAATGAACAATGTTTAAGAATATAAAATACTTTCAGAACAAACATTTTTTTTTACACGTCACACTTTTCAGACTTTTATTTAATTTGAAGTTTCGAAAAACATGAATCATTTTCATTTCAATTTTACAATTGTGTATAAAATAAAATACATTTAAGTCTGTGGCTATAAGGTGACAACATGTGAAAAAGCTAATTTTTTTGAGGAAAATGTCATATGATAAAACAAGATAAAAGATCACACGAGGTACACGAATAAATAAATAAATAAAGTAAATAAATTATAAAATAAATGCTGAGATAAAATGTTAAATAATGTGTAAAATGTTGTGGCATGTTTCTCATTTTTAGGCCAAACCAATCAATGTAATCTAATCAAATCAAATGCAAATCGAATGTTAATCAAATGTAAATTGAATTCATTATGTAACTAATTATGTAGTTACTGAATTATGTTTTCTATTGTGTGATTGTGCCACAATAACGGTTGTATCAGTAGAGCTGTACGGGTTAAAGCAGGGTCAGTTATAAACTCAGCAGTGCTGTGGAGCTCCTGGATGCTCCACTTTACTCTGATGAATGGTTGGTGTGTTGCTTTCAGAGAAGTTCTGTTTTGTCTGCTCGTCGCCAGGAATAAGTGTGGAGGCGATACTACAGAGAAATCGTGTCTTTAATCTGAAACAGACTGTGAAGATGCTCCAATTGTTTCTCCTTTATGTAACATTGCTTTATTGAACAGTTGGTAATTAAATCATCATCGGAGCTGATTTTGGATCAGAGTAAAGGTGTTTTAATCACCATATTTATACAGCAAAAATTAAATCATATATTATCACATTATGTTTTCTGTAAAAACTGGACCGAAGTAAAGATATACAATTTTTTGTGAATGTTTCAAGCACATTAATCACATTATTTACAATCATTTATTTCAGCATTAGCAATGTTTATACTGTAGAAACTGCAGATCATATTAGAACAGATGCATGTGAAGATAGATTGGTTCCAGATTTTGCCTAGATGCCCCCAGCTCTTCCCCTGTGGATGTGTTCAATTCTGTCACCAGCTCACCTGATTTAACATCAATAAGCACCGATTTACCAAACCAGCTGTTGACTGAGAACTATAAATCATACTAAAATCCAATAGGAAGAGCTTTACAGATGTTTTAACGAATACAGCCATGTAAAACCACTACTTTTTTTTTACAAGAGTGATTTCTATATATTCTAATATTAGTGTTTTACTGAGTAAATAAACACTTACTGCCCAGATAAGATTTTGATTCTCACAGGTGATTAAAACCTTTGCTCAGTACTGTAATTTAGCTATATTGCTAATATTTGTAGCTCTTTTCTGTACATCTATATGTTTATAGATAGCAGTGCGTGATTCAGTGTCAAAAACCACATATTCAGGTCTACTGACCATCACTGTCAATGTGTAGTCACTCCCCCTAGTCTACCTTGGCCTCTCAGCCAATCACATTGCAGGGTTAGAACTAACTGTGGTATAATTGATATTATTGAAATACAGGTTCTTTTAAAGTTACTTAAACTCAGAAATATATAATTTTACAAAAGAGAAGTGGTTAATATAATATACAATACAAATTCCAATTGACTTGATTTTTTTAAAATAATGTTATAAATAATGGCTAATTGGCTCCTAGCAGCACCTATTTGTATGTGTATAGTGTCCATGTCCCCCTGTAACTGACATGCACTGTCAGTGTGTATTCATTTCCCCTGGGCTTTCTTGTTTTACGTATATGTGTATGTATATCTTATCTATTGGCTGACTATCTGGCCTCAGTGTTGAATGCTGTAAACTCTACTTTCTTTACTGCACAGAGTGGCTTTATGTACATGAATATATTTAATTGAAATAGTAATTCTGAGTAGTCTATTTCATACAGTTCAAGTTTCAAGTTATTTGAATATAATTTGAAGAGCAGTGGCTAATACAATATACAATATCTCTTTTTTGATATATATATATATATCTTTCCTAAGGCAATCAGTTTGCATGCTTTTTGTAAATAACACCAACTAATTAGATTTTGCAGTGTAGCCTTAAGACACCAAACGTCTTTGCTTATTGACTAAATTTAAGTTAAGAGGAAAACAACCCAGGATTGTGCAAAATCCAAAATAAGTGAATTTACTTGACCTCAGAGAGAAATTATTAAAATTTTGCATTTAATTTAATTTGTTTTCCGAATTTTTTCTTTCTTTCTCAGCTGACCATGAGAGCAGCAGCGACAGCCAACCAGCAGCCTCCAGTCTCCGGAGCCCCGCCCAATCAGGTGGCTCAAGGTCAACCCCAGGCCCCAGGCAACATGCTCCGCCTCCCCAACCCGGGAGCCAATCCGCAGCTGCGCAGTCTCCTCCTCAGCCAGCAGCAGCCAGTGAGTATCAGTTGGTCAGGCTGGTCAGGGCGGCGTTGTGTAACTGGTGTAATCACACATCAGTGTGTTTAAATACTCTGTGAGAGACAGCAGCTGCTTTACAGCCACTAACGTTCCTGTGAAATCACAGCTCTGCTTTTCCCCTCCAGGACAGAAAGAACTTTTCTCACTGCAGCCTGTTATCATCTCTACAGAACCTCAAACACACACTCTCTCTCTCTCTCCCTTTCTCTCTGTGTCTTTCATTTAATCATGTATTGTCATACATTTAAATTAATGTATTAAACAAATACTACCTTTTTTATTATAGTATTAATTTAATATTTTATATTATTATATTATTAGAATATGATTATATTAGGCGCTAATCTAGCTGGCCCAGCGATCTAAAGCACTGCCTCTATGATGAGGAGATTGCTGGTTGGAATCCCGGTCATGCACCTTGCCATCAACTGCTGGTGATATTAGAGAGCACTATTCATCTTGCTCTCTCTCTCTCTCTGTGTGGGTACAGTAGATGGCACTCTCTCCCCTCATAACTCCAAAGGGTGATGTCGATCAGCACAAGGCATCTGTGAGCTGATGTATCGGAACTCAGCTTTTCTCTGAGCGCACTGTGATGCTACTTGGTAATGCTTAAAAAAAAGAGGTGTTGGAAGACTTCACATGTATCGGAGGAGGCGTGTGCTTGTCTTCACCCCCCTTGTGTTGTGACATCACTAGTGATGGGAGACTAGCCGTTGAGTGGGTGGGATAGTTGGCCTAGCTAAAATTAGGAGAAAATGGGAAACATTTTTGAGAAAAAAGAAAACGAATATGATTATATTGGAATTATATATTTAACCGTATGTAATACACACCAGTTCAAAAGTAATGGGACACCCACACATTCATTGTTTCTTTCTAAATTAAAGGACTACATAAAAGAGTTTATTACGGTCGTTTAGTGGTGGGAATCTCTGGGCACCTTATGATTTGATTCGATTATGATTCAGAGGTCTGCAATGCGATTATAAAACCATTACCGTTTCATCTTGATGCATCCTTTTCTTCTATACAGGATTTTTTTATTTTTCTTTGGTGCTTATAAAGTGTCTGTAATGATCCATAATGAATACTGCTATTTAATAGGCTCTTTAACACTTGTCTTTCTTGAAGTAAATAGATAGTTATACACACACAGGAATGGGTTGCCAGAGTTGATATCTGATATTCAAGTGCAAGTAAATTAGAATAATTTCCTTTTAAAAATGCAATAATTAACAATTCCACAGCAATAGGACAACAATAATAAACAAATATATGTTTGACATTTATTAAAACAATGTGTAGAGCATTTACAATGAAGAAAACATTGAAATAGCAGCTAATATATTGCTATTAATGCACTTAAGATATGAAATAGTGTTTTAGCAGCTATGAGTACTTGTGCATGAGTGTTTGTGCATTTACACATCTCTGTCAGCAATGTATGACAACATTTCTACCAAATTCTAAATAAAAATATTGTCATTTAGAGCATTTAACCAATCAATCAGAAATCAATATTTGATTAAATAACCCAGTTTTCATGTATCTTGACAATGTTCTCCTCCACCAGTCTTACACACTGCTTTTGGATAACTTTATTCCTCTCCTGGTGCAAAAATTCAAGCAGTTCAGTTTGGTTTGATGGCTTGTGATCATCCATCTTCCTCTTGATTATATTCCAGAGGTTTTTAAAAATGAACAGACAAATGAACACAATACACAATATTGTTGAGCTCATGTTCATATATTGTACGATAAGACGAAAATGTAATTATTGTGAAGGACCTAATTGTATCTTGTATGGAAATTATTATCATCATTTTTCTTAATTCATTTAAATGTAATGTAGCTATTATATTATAATCTTACCGTTATTAGAACTGATTTTAATTTGATATAGTCTCTTTTTTTCTAATTAACTCTAGAAAAACTGGAATTGGCTTAAATTATGATGAATTGTATGTTATTCATGTTTTTCATGTTTAATTTTAAAATATTAGCATTAAAACGAATAACCGATGTATGTAAATACTATTAAATAGTAATAAAAAAGAAATTTATAATAAGACGTCTTAAGATTAGTAACAGTAGATGGGTAGATATCACTTCAGTCTTTTTTTCTCTCTTTCTCTCTCTCTGTCTCTCTCTCTCTTTTTTCTATTTATTTTTTTTTTTATTAACTGTAATGTCCCTAAAATAAAAAAAAACTAGAATCCATTATTATTATATTTTGTGTTGAATGTGCTGTGGTAGTACATTGAGTACACAATAATATCTCTCTTTCTCTCCTTCTCTCTCTCTATCTCTCTCCTTCTCTCTCTTTCTCTCTCTCTCTTTCTCTCTCTCTCTCTCTCTCTCTCTCTCTCGCTCCCTCCCTCTCTCTCTCTCTCTCTCTCTCTCTCTCTCTCTCTCTCTCTCTCTCTCTCTCTCTCTCTCTCCCTCTCTCTCCCTCTCCCTCTCTCTCTCTCTCTTGTGCAGCAGAGCGGTGTGTCTCATATGCAGGGCATGCTGCCTCTCCAGGGTCTGAATCAGCAGATGGTGCACCCTGCAGGGGGCGCTCAGATCCAGCCCCAGTGGAGGCAGCCTATCGCAGGTACAGTACAGCAGGAGTGTCCCGCCAGCCACACACACACACACACACACACACTTATCAACTGACCGGCCCTAATTAGGCCTTGTGGGGCCTTTTTGTTTGCTTGTTTGGTTTGTCGTTTTTCTCCCCCTCCCTCCCCCCAGAAGTCCAGTTCAGATGATGCTCCCGTTTGTGTCTGTCAGCGTGTTATCTGGAGACCATCAGAACAAGGGCACTGTTTTTTGTTTGTTAGTTTTTTTTAGGTTTTGTGTTTTTTTTTTTTCTTTTTTTTTCTCTCTAACAGCATCATCGTTCAGTTACTCAGACAGCCGTTTAAGCCTACACCGCTGCAGGCCTTTAAACAGACTCCTGTTCATACTTTCACCAACACTTTTATGTCATCAGTGGCCTGCAGCTCATCTCCAGCTGTCTGCTGAAATGCAGTTAATTATCATCTGGATTGGGGTTTGGGTTTGAGTTTTGGGTTAAGGTGAAAGTTAGAATTGAAGTGAGTTTAAGCAAAATTAACTACCGCTATCCTTCCTTTTCTCTACCTGATCACGAGTGAATAGGATAGGTGATACAAAGACTATAGATTATAGCCCTATTATAGCCCTTTAAAAAAAAATCTTACTGCAGGGTTTGTTTGTTTCTTTTAATATACTTCAGCTTCATGTTTTTGTGAGATTTAGGGTTTTTGGGTTTTGACCTACTGTTGTTAAAGAGTATTTGTTAAAGTTGTTAAAGAATTAGAATTTAGGTCCGTGTTGGCTATTACGCTGCTTTTTAAAAGGCCTCCTTCCGCTAAAATCCACTTTTTCTTGCTCTTTGTGAAATACTATAGATCTCTCTGAGTTGTAAATGATGCTGCATATGAAACAAAAAGCCTCAGAAAAACAAGTTAATCAGAAAAATGTTAGGTGTCTACGTCAACCTGTGAGTTCATGGCCTAGCCCACCTCGGCTCAGGACCGCCCACAGACAGAGCTAAACCCGGGCTGGAGCAGAGCAGACACTCATTAGCTAAAGAGGAGCTTACAGCTCTGTTTACACCAGCTAGTTAACGTTAGCTATCTTGTGAAAGTAACTGTAGGTTTAAATCGGATCTCCGGTTGACCTTAAATAAACACTAGGGAAGCATATTTGACAGGGCAGCACAACTCGACAGAACACCGGTCAAAGCTGGCGCCGGATTTAATGATGATGACCGGCTTAAATGGCATTCGTTTATACGAGAGACTACAACTAGACATTTTAAAATGAATTAAAAAATGATGGAATGATACCTTAAATTTATTTGAAATCAATCTTGTAAGATGTTTGCTGCCTCTTCTGGACTGGCGTGCTCACACTTGTGTTTTAGGTTCATTTTGCGTTCAGAAAATCTGCAGACTAGGAGATTTTCAGAAACCCTCCAGGATGTCCAGATACCTGTGAACAGGGGCTCAGATTCCACTTGGTCCATCAGTGATCATTAGACTATATTTTTAAAACCTAAATTTGCAGTTAGACGTAATAAATATTTGTAGACATGTAGAGTATAATCGACAATGTGGACAATAAAAAAACATTGTTGACAAGGAATTTAATTGTCGACGTGTCATTAATGTGTGAGTTAGCAAGCAACTAGAGAGAGAGAGAGAGAGAGAGAGAGAGTGTGAGGGAACAAAAGAGGCGAGCGAGGAAGACACACATGGACATAGTGAGAAATATAGAGCATCCTGATTGGCCTCTCCTCATGCTTAGTTGTCCAGTGAGGTTCAGAAATCAATATTTGGTGGAAAAACCCTGGTTTTTAATCGCAGTTTTCAAGCATCTTGGCATGTTCTCCTCCACCAGTATATATATATATATATTTTACAATATACTTTGTATCTACGTCAAACTTTCAAAGTGTGACGTCGAGTGGTCCAGTATGAGCGGGAGGTCGCAGGTTCAAACCCCCGCTCATGCAGCTTTGCCATCAAGCTGCCGGCGCTCAGAGGGAGCACAATTGGCCCTGCTCCCTCCGGGTGGGTAGATGGCGCTCTCTACTCACATCACTAAAGGGTGATGTCCACAGCACAGGGTGTCTGTGAGATGATGTATCAGAACCGAGTTGCTGCGCTGGCTACTCGGTAATGCTGCATCAGCAGCAGCTCGAAAATAAGCAGTGGCTGACTTCACATTATCAGAGGAAGCATGTGCTAGTCTTCACCCTCCTGGTGTGTTGGGCATCACTGGTGATAGGGGGTAATTGGCTGTGTAAATTAGGGAGAAAATGGGAATAATTCGAAATAAAAATATATTAAAAACTTTCAAAGTGTACTGCACAATTGGTCTAGGGCCCTAAACGTTGAACAGTCAATGTGCAGTAAAACATGCATTGGATCGGGACCCTCTCCAGTAGGAAGTAAAAATAAAGGGCATGACAAAATAGTTGAGACTAATTGACTAATCAAAAAAATTATCGCCAGATTAGTTGACTACTAAAAAGTCATTAGTTGCAGCCCTAGTAGAGTGTCATTTCTTTTAGCCAAAAAATGTCAATAGCATAATTTCCTCTTTTATGAACCTCTCTGGCATTTTAAATCAGTTGCCTATTTAAGTAACTTAAAATCATATAAAGTGCCACTTTTGAAAGTAAAAGGTAATTTCATATTTTTATACTTCAGCTACTGTAAGTTTATGTGAGATTTACAGTTTTTAAGACATGCTCTTTGTAAAAGAGTATTTAGGTCTGTGTTGGCCATTATGCTGCTTTTTTAACTCCTTTGAAATCAATCTTGTGAGATGTTGGCACCCCCTTCTGGACTGGCATGCTCACACTTGTGTTTTTAAGTTCATTTTGTGTTCTTGTGCAGACAAGGACATTTTCAGAAACCCTCCTGGATGTCCAGATACCTCAGATTCCAGTAATTTACGATAATTAGCCTATATTTTAACCCCAAAAATTGCTCAGGAGGACTAAATGAACGTTTATAGACATGTAGAGTGTGATTTCTTTTAGCCAGAGAAATCTCTATAGCATAATTTGCTCTTTTATGAGCCTCGCTGGCATTTTAAATCAGTTGCCGATTTAAATAACTTGAAATCATATAAAGTGGCACTTTTGAAAGTAAGAGGCAACTTCGTATGTGTCACAGTGACTCACACATAATTATGCTAGAATGTTTCGTACAGGTGAAGCAGCAGCAGCAGCATTCAAATGCAGTGCGAGTGCACTTACCTGCCTAATGTTATTTCCATTGTAAAACTGCAGCACAGATCAGACGTTTGATTATTCAGGAGATCGTGGAATACCTTTTTATTTTTTACTAAATAACTTTAACATTTTAAATATTCAAATAATTTTATACTAATAATATTATATTTAACAAACATCTCTCATATCTCTGCTCCAAATAAATATGCATACTGTATTTTCAGCACTATTAGGCTCACTTAAAATTCTTTAATTTTCAAAAAAATCATCAGTGCGTCTTATTATCCGGCACATGAATTATGTATGAATTTTACCAGTCAGGTTGTAAGGAGCAGTAAAGCCACTCCACTGAAGTGCAGCGTTATACAGGAGTTTCAGTTTAGTTCTCCAGCAATAAGGCTGGAGCAGTATTAGCTAGATCTGAGGTGAGTATTATTGGCCCTGTAGCCTGCTGCTAACCCCGGCAAGCACTGCCTGAGCAGCATTAACATAAGTCACTAACCACGTGAAGTGATAGCTTTTTCACCATTCAGTTGAGTGTTATCGGACTGTAGCCTGAGCAGTTTTAGCTATATGGGATGAACCGCTAGCCAATATCGACTTGGCTTACTTGAACACTCAGGGTTCCTTAGTGTAGCTCAGTTAGGTGGCATTTACTGTTAGCCGCTAATGCTAATGCTGCTGCACCCAGCCTTAGTGGAAATCTGGAAATCTAAGTTTACTGTAAATATATATGGAAGTGCTTTACTCACCCAAATAAACAGTTTTCAGGAGAGAAATCTGTGTAGATTAACATCCAGCGCTAGTGTTTTTTTTTTTTTTAAAGAATTGCACTTTTGTTTACTTAGCTTAGCGTTACTTAACTTAGTTAGCCACCACCACCCAGCGGTGGCACACCAGTTCCCTAGAGTGTTGCAGATGAGCCTTATGTATAAAAATGCTACAATTTACCCAATATATAAGGGTTGTAATAATTGTACCAGGCATATGGGGGTGCTATAACGGTCACTAATCAGTCTATTAAATCCAGACAAACACTATTATTTAAATACAGCATCCAAATAAATGTGTTTATTTATTCTACACCGCATAATAGAACTACGGATACCAGTTCTCTCAAAGTCAACTAGATTTGGTTAACATTACATCTCCAGTACAACCTTTGTTTAAGGAGACATATATTGAGGTCTCTCACTATTTACAATGAGTTTTGCAATGTTGTAGCAATGTGTAAAACTACATCCACCATGTTTGAAAGCTGTGCCTCAACCTGGCTAGCTTTTGACTACAAAACTGTGAGATGTATAACTAGAGATCAGCGAAATGTACAGGCCTGATTATTATATCTAATGAGCCAGCAGAGCAGACCTACCCTATCTAACCAGTACAGCACGTCTAGCATGTTCAACCCTGCAAAAGCTGGCTGCTGTGTCTGTAAGTATCACGGCTATAACAAGCTGTTACTTTTGCAGCTAACCCACATTTTTAGGTTTCATAACATCATTAAACATTTGAATGATTCTCAGATCTGAGCTGTGGGTTTCTGCAGCTCCTCGAGAGTGACCATGGACCTCTTGGCTGCTTTTTTGACCAGTGCTCTTCTTGCTCGATCTGTCAGTTTCATAGACTGTATATAGCTGGACAGAGCATCGTCTCTCAAAAGTGAAGCCACCACAGGTCGGGCGCCCCCTGCTGTTCGGTTTCAGAAAGCTGTGTAACTCCACCCATTCTCATAGGTTTCAATGGCAAAACAGACAACTTTCAATCACGTTTTTTTTTTTTCTAATATACTGTAATTCTACCTCCATTATTTAAATGCAGCAGCGAGTGTAACCTCTGCTTATATTGTCTATTTTTTATATCCCCACAGAGTTTGTTTTTAAGAAGGTTATTTAGCTCTATTCAAAAAAGGTGTGGTTATTGTAAAAGGGCTGGTTATGGGCGGGACCAATAAAAGACAGTCAGCTCCGCTCCGCCCCGCTCTGCAGTCTGTGACCGCGAGGCAGCCCTCAGGGGCGGGGTTATTTAAATGAGTAAGCTGCTCTCCACAGTCTTTCTCCCTCCTCTGGTCTCTACTGCGCAGACTCGGGTTTCAGGATCGCCAACATGGCGGAAGATTTTGGCCTAATTTAAATTGAATGATTGGGAATGGCGACACAACGTCCATCTTTTTTTACAGTCTCTGGTCAGTTTGGGTGGATGGCCATGTCTTATTATCTATTTTATTTATTTTATCTACTTCTTAAGCAAGAACCTGAGCAAATATCTGTTTGAAATTAAGTTGACAGAAGACATTGCTGTGGAAATATGAGAAAATAACCAAATGCATGTTCAGCTTGAACCTGTTTAAACTACATAAAAAGATAATGTCAGCTATAAACAGCTTTAGTGTCCGAGTCATACAGTGTCACAAACCACATAAATAAGTCTATTAGAGATTACTAAACACCTCCTCACAGTTCAGGAGAGTGTATTAATTGCACACTAATTGATGGGGTGGAAGTTTTCATCGCTCGTTAGCTTCAATTCAGATATTCAGATTAGGGTTGTCATTATTATTGATTGTAACAATAATTAAAACTAATCTACCAGTTATTTTGCTGGATTGTTGTTTTTCTTTCTCCTTTTTTATTCGGATCCAAGAATAAAAATTTAGTTTATTAAACTAAATTAAAATAAATCATTCAGAGCCTTTTAAATATCTCAGCACAATGTATTGAAGGCAAACAACCGTATTGGAACAATTTGTACTAAAAGAGAGAAAGAGTGTAGATTGGCTACAACAGTCCAGTTGTCTGCCTTACCCCCTCTTCCCCAGATACGAATTTCATTGGGTTGCCAGGTTGAGGATACTGAACCTACATAAATAAGCAACAAAATGACCTCAAAAACTATTGCAATGGCAACATATAAGCACTTTCATAGCTAAACGTACTAGTCAAACGTACAAAAAATTGATTTCTGTCATATGTCGTATGTCAACATACTTGCTGCCTCCACAAATCCACTGAATATGAGCGCGATCACTAGGGGTGTGCCATATCGTATCGTAAGCAATAATTTCGCCAACATTTATGAATATGGTGAACGATATTATAGTCTATAGTGTGAAAAATACGGTACGTACAGTAAATGAATATAAAATTTGCTTTATCATGCATGCTGACAACAAATCATTTCTGATTCATCAAACAGCTTTTTTGTGCATTTTCTCTGATTTTTTAGGTATATGTTTGAGTAAAATGAACGTTGTTGTTTTATTCTTTAAACTACGGACAACATGTCTCCCAAATTTCAAATACAAATATTGTCATTTAGAACATTTATTTGCAGAAAATAAGAATTGGCTGAAATAACAAAAAATGATGCAGAGCTTTCAGACCTCATATAATGCAAAGATTCATATTCTTAACATTTTAAGAGTTCAGAAATTAATATTTGGTGGAATAACCCTGGTGGTTTTTAATCAGTTTTCATGCATCTTGGCATGTTCTCCTCCACCAGTCTTACACACTGCTTTTGGATAACTTTATGCCTTTACTCCTGGTGCAAAAATTCAAGCAGTTCAGCTTGGTTTGATGGCTTGTGATCATCCATCTTCTTCTTGATTATATTCCAGAGGTTTTCAATTTGGTAAAATCAAAGAAACTCATCATTTTTAAGTGGTCTCTTATTTTTTTCCAGAGCTGTATTTCTAGCTAAATGTCTGTCTAAGATTGGAAGAGCTAGAAGTGAGCTAGAACATTCTTGTAATGAAATGTTTTTGTAATAAAAAAAAAAACATCAATACATCAGTATCCACTTTTTAATTATGTTTATCTTTGACTTTTCTCTCTGTCTCTTCCAGGTCCGGGTCAAATGCTAATGGCGGGCGGACCGAGGGGCTCAGTGGCTCAGAATCCTGGCATGCCTCAGGTGTCCAGCGTCATGGAGGATGAGATTCTTATGGACCTTATCTGAGGACTACGTCACCCACAATCCCTCACTGCTCCTTTTACTTTTGCTTTAGATGAGAATGCGGCTGGGCAGAAGGTCAGGTGTTGAGTTATATTGAAACGGTCAGTGTGGAAAGTGACACGACACATTTAGACACGTATGTACGTCTGTTCTATTTAAAGAACCCATAGAACCATATGAATTGTAAATGTGTTTTTTGGGGGTGTTTTTTTGTGTTTTTCTGATCTGATATACCTGACAGTTTGTGAGGAGTTTGTTGAGGCAGGTGTTACAGAACAGAAAGCGCAGAAACACAAGTAGAGTTAGGTTTGGAATTCTGTTCAGCCAAAATCCAGTCTGTTTATTAAGAGAGTAAGATTGTTCTTTTTGATTAATACATTTTTGGTTTTAAGTTGTCTAGTTTACAGAGAAATCTCAAGATAATCCTATAGGGAAGCCTGTGAAATGGAATAGAAATAGAAAAGAGCTGACAGACATTCATATTGGGCCACCCACTAAATTAGGCTTAAATTATCTGCATAGCTGAGAAAGTTCAATTTTTTTGTATGAAATACTTGTTTTCTCTTATCCAGGCTTCCCAGTGGAATTGCTTGAGCTAGATTTGAAGCCAAATTTGATTATTCATACTTCTTTTCCCAACTGACTTTGGAATGGACTTTTGGCTTAAATTATCTGGCTAACTGACGAATCAAGGTCTTTGAAAAGAGAGGAAGTAAAAACGTTCTTCTTTGGATAATAACATCAGGTTTCAAGTTTCAAGTTAGATTCAACAAAGCTCACTATAAGTTCACCATTAGCCAATAATTTAAGTAAAAGGGCCCCATATATTCATTGCAGAGAGGTGGTTTAAGTGTGTAAATGGGTAAGAACCTTCTTGTTGAATCACTTTTTTGGTATTTAGTTTAGTCCATCTTACAGATAAAATCTCAGTTTTTTAGGATTCCTTAGCTAGCCAGATAATCCTGTCCAATATCAAAGTCTGTCAGCTCTTGTTTCTATTAGACAACCCTCAAAATATAAAAAATACCACACATTGTTTTCCCAAATCCAGGAGAGGTTTTCATAATACAAAGCGGAAGTCACTGCTAGCCAGATAAATTAGGCCAAATCAGACATGACTTCTGGTTTAAGTTATCTGGCTAACAAACTTTCTCTACAAAAAGCTTTTTGAAAGGAAATGAGATAAGAAGATTTTTTACTTTGATTTTTTAGTTAGTCAGATCATCCCAGTGTCAAGCCTGCCCAACATTCCCATTAAATGGAATAATCCATAAAATGTCAGGCTTAATTTATCTGGTTAACTAAGAAACCCCACATTAGAAAAAAACCTTTCTTAATGTTTCTTTTTAAGTCCATGTTATCCAAGTAAATCTAAAAGTGATTAACCAAGAAGAACGTTCTTGCCATCCCATCTCAGCAAATGGGTAGACTGTTTTCAAATGGAAGTCAGTTTTCTCAGCCAGATAATCCTAAAGTCAAGATGAAGGACTTTACTTTTGATTAACCTTCAATTTTGGGTTTAAGCTATCTAACTAACTGATGAATTTAATTGGCTAACTTTGTGAACACACCAGACCTGATTTCCTGGACCTAATCAGGGGTTTCCAGGGTTAGGAAAACCCAAAGTTTTGGCTTTAGATTTCTAGCTAAGGTAACAATCACAGAAAAA
This sequence comes from Astyanax mexicanus, assembly GCF_023375975.1. Lineage (NCBI taxonomy): Eukaryota > Metazoa > Chordata > Actinopteri > Characiformes > Acestrorhamphidae > Astyanax > Astyanax mexicanus. Next base: position 18,354,083 of record NC_064426.1, on the reverse strand, counting down.
CTTTTTCTTTATTTAGGCTTTCAAGGGTTTCTTTTTATTTTAAGATCTACCTGAAGCCAGAAGGGATTATTCAAGAAGAACGTTCTTGTTAGAAGATCTGAATAGACAGAGTAAGAAATACCACTTTCTAAAATACCCCTCAAATTCATTCACCCCCCCTCCACACACTCACACATGCAAACATGTCTAACCGTGGACAGTGTCGAATTGCGAATGATAGAAGGATAGATCGCTGAAGATGAACTGGACGTTGGCGTCGTTGTTGCCTAATGATACGTTTGCTCTTGTTCCTCCTTTATTGGTTTAATTGAGCAGATTATTCTAATTATTATTATTATGATGATGATTATTATTATTATTATTATTATTATTATTGTATTTTTTATGAGACTTTTATTTTACATAGCTTTTACTTTTTTCTTAAGTTGTCTTTTCCGAGACTAGGCTGTGTTGTTTTACGCGAAAATGAAATAAAGTTGATCAGTTTTCTCAGGCATTTTCTTTGCACTTTGGGAAAGCGAAGCGAGCGTCTCCCGAGAAGAGAACGGTGGAAAAGGTGTATGTGTGTGTGTGAATGAGAGACATGACAGTGAACTGTCTGACAGAACCCAGATGAACCTGAGAGCGGTGTGTGTGTGTGTGTGCGCGTGTGTGTTTGTGCGTGTGTGTGTTTGTGTGTCAGCGACTGAAATAGACGGAGCAGTAGATTGCTTAATGCGCGTTTCTGCCAAACGGTGTCACAGTGTTAATTTTAACTACTCCAATATGTCGTGGAACCATACAGTGCCCCCCGTGTGCCAACTAGTCCTACCAGATGGCACCACTTGGCTATGTTTTCCCTGGCATAACACACAATCAGGCTGACCGCGTGTGCGCACGCCACGCTGTCTGTGTGCACGCTGAAAAGACACAGACAGACACTCAAACACACAAACACACACTCTTACACACACACTGCTGCTCTCCTGACCGGAGTGGACCCCGTCTTTGGAAAATTAAGTGTGAATAACCTTTAATATGATACAGAATCTTTCAAGTGAAATAACATTAAACCTTTGTAAGTTCCATGAAGTAAACCTCTGGCGTAAAATGGACTTTTGTTGTAGTAAAACATGATAAAAGTACTTACCTTAAATGATTAGCACACCTCTGTTTTTCCACAGCATTCTAAGATCCAGAAATTTTAACAGTTTGTCTAAACACCCTTCAGACTGGTTGACACGGGGCATGATTTGACCCGATAAATCTAAGCTTTTTCCACCGTTATCCAGCTCAAAGTAGCTCCACACCTCCTTGCTAGGATCAGGAGAGCCCTGACATTTAAAAAGAGGAATTAATAACCTTAAAAAGTGCACAAAAAGCTTATTAAAAATCACCATTCACATCCTATAACGCTAGCTTCAGCTCTGAGCTCCACCATTACTGTACTGATAATAACAGACATATATATATATATATATATAGTTTTAAATGTCAGGGCTCTCTGGATTGTAGCAAGGAGGTGTGGAGCTACTTTGAGCCTGAATAACGGTGGAAAAAGCGATTTATTGGGACAAATTATGCCCCATGTCACCCAGTCTGAAAGGTGTTTGGACAACTGTTAAAATTTCTGGATCTGGGAACGCTGTGGAAGAATGGAGGTGTGCTATTCATCAAAGGTAAGTACTTTTTATCATGTTTTACTACATCAAAAGTCCATTTTACACCAGAGTTCTCCTTTAATGCATTGGGATTAGGGGGGCATATGCTATTGGGACTAGGGGTTATACGTCTACTATTTTTTTTTTTTACTAGTCTTTTAGTTGTTCAAAAAAGTAGTGGACTAGTCGTAATTTGCATAATTAAAGCAAAAACAAAAACTCGGGACATTGCTAAATTCATTTATTTATTTATTACAGCTGTATCTAATGCTCATTAACACAAACTAATTTGTCATATATTATTTTAAACAACAGCTGAACAGGCTCCAAATGACACCTCCATATTCAAAGCTTCTTTGGCAATGCCTTTAAAAAGGAAAATTAATACATTTGCAAAGTAATACAGCTGCTTAGGATCTTACACCTTGTGTCTTACAGTGAATATTTCAACACGGAACATAAAGGAACGCCATAACATTTAGATTCAAATATATATATATCTTACTTGTGCAGCAAATAAAAAAAACATTCTCACTTTTAGCATCATTACAGGAAGTGTTCACCTTGCATTCTTGGTTTCCGAGCATGGAAATGAGAAGGATGTACCCCTCTAGACCACGCCCGGGAATAGACATCATGGTGCCATAATTGGTTCACGTTCTGCTCCACGTTCCGCTCCAGAGAGTCCTGTTCTATTGGTAATCCTTTTTTTTTTTACAGGGACTAGATAAGCTGTAGATAAGTTTTAGTGATGGTTGCAAATTGAAGTAGATCAATGCATCCATTAAAATGTGAACATTAACATTTTGTCACCATACAAACACAACTTAAGTGTATTTAAATGAGATTTTTAAGTGATAAACCAACACAAAGTAGCACATCATTTGAAAGTTGGCTAAAAATTTACCTTAATTACGTCTTACCTTAATTAGTTAATAGAGTCCAGCTGTGTGTAATTTAGTCTCAGTATAAATACTCCTGTTTTGTCAAGGCCTGAGTGGTTTGTTAGAGAACAGTAGTGAACAAACATCGTCATGAAGACCAAGGAACTCACCAGACAGTTGTGGAAACTTTTTTTTAAGCAGGGTTATAAGCATGTTAAAATAACATATTGCAAGCTTTCAGCATCCCAATGAGTACTAGGGCTTAGATCGGGCCCAAAAAATCCGACCCAGCCCGAGCCCGTGCACGTTCTCAACCCGAACCATGAGCTGTCATTATGAGCCCGAGCCCGACCCGCCCCATAAACTGTCTGATTTCGGGCTGATTGAATGAATATATTATGAGCGAAATATAATCAGAATTATGTTAATTAACACTGTAACTTAGAAGCATAGAACTATTATTAACTTAAAATGATTTTAAGAACAGCTACACACAGTGCTGCAAGTCAAACGCGAAAGCGTTCACGTGCGCCCAGAGCTACGTGATTACATTTTTCATTTTTATTATAGTTTAATTTTATTTAGTTTTTAATTTTTTAATTTGTATTTAGGGTGGGCTTGCTAGTTTTTATTAGTTTTCACACATCTCATCAGAGAGATCAATCTAAGAAACGAGAGAGAAAAAGAGAGAGAGAGAGATTTCTGGTATGAGCTACTCACAGGTAAATGTTCTCACACACTGTATCTCCTGTTTCTCTTTCATCTGCTCGTGCTCATATTGTAATCCCGTACATAATTCTGCAGTTTCTCAGTGTTTTCTGTCGTATTTTGCGGTTAGCGTGAGCGCTTTAAACGAGAACAAACGCCAGGGACCACGAGGTGCCACGCGCTGCCGATGCTGTGCCGTATCCGACTCCCTGCTGAATCTGACTCTGCTTCGCAAACAGAATCGGCACAACAACGCTCGCTGTACAACTCCGCTGTACAACAGCGCTTATAAATAAATTAAACAAGAAAATGAGGGTATTCTATCAGTAGTTTCAGTTCGTTTTAGTTAGTTTTATAAACACACAATACAGTTCTAGTTAGTTGTGTTTTTTTCCTTTTAATTACCGTTTTTATTAGATTCAGTTAACACAAATGTTTTTTCACTTTCAGTTTTCGCTATTTCGTTAGAATTAGAAAACAGATGCCTACATCTCGGACTATTTTCTGGAGCCCGACAAAAATAGAAAAAGAATTCTAAAACTGCAAACCTAATAAGAAAATTGGCTGTTCACCCAAACTGGCAGATCAAGCACAAGAGGAGAGCACTGTTCAGAGAAGCAGCCAAGAAGCCAATGGTCACTCTGGAGGAGCTGAGGAAATCTACAGCTCAGGTGGGAGAAACTATAAGTTATGCACTCCACAAATCTGTTTTTTTATAGAAGAGTGTCAAGAAAGAAACCTTTTGTTGGATGAAAGATCTAAGAAGTGCAGCATGCCGTTTGTCACAAGCCTTGTAGGGACATAGCAAACAAAAAAAGAAGGTGCTGTGATCAGATGAGACCAAAATTGAACTAAATGCAAAGCACTATGTGTGGTGAAGAGACATGTACATATATGTGACAATCAGCAATGCTTTCCATGAAGCTTTGTAGATCTAGGTCCAGCTATTTAAAGTATTATTCACGTTACCATCCAAATGAGGACAGAATATGAGCTCAGTCATTTTTAGCATGGTATTTCTAGAAGTTACCTCCTGGGATTTTTCAGCACAACAGTCTCTAGAGGTTCCTCAGAATAAACTCACTAGTAAAGAAAATATACACGTCCTGAGAGCAGTTCTGCATACAGGAACACCTTGGTAATGTGAGAGCCTAAAAGTGAATGGTTAGGTCAGGCTGGTTGGAGCTAACAGAAAGGCTACAGTAACTCTGTATACTCTAAATATACTCTGTATAGCTGTGGCGAGCTGAAAAACATCAGAATTCACAATATGTCCAACCTTAGAGAGGAAGAGCTACTACATTAATAGAGTCCTACATTAAGTGAAATCTTTTACAACTGATCTCACAAAGTAGCTTTACAGAAATGTGGTAGCAGGACAGAGAATCAGACAAAACATTGAACATGCAATATATAACCCAAGAACAACTCCCTCAAAGCTGGAGGAGGAAGAAACACTGGGAGGAACCAAGGCTAACATGTACCTTGTACTATCACATAAACAGTGCCTTGCAAAAAATATTCGCCCCCTTGAACTTTTCAACCTTTTGCCTCATTTCAGGCTTGAAACATAAAGATATGAAATTGTAATTTTTTGTGAAGAATCAACAATTGGGACACAATCGTGAAGTGAAATGAAATGTATTGGATATTTTAAACTCTATTTTTTTTAAATAAAAAACGGAAAAGTGGGGTGTGCAAAATCATTCGTCCCCTTTACTTTCAGTGCAGCAAAGTCACTCCAGAAGATCAGTGAGGATCTCTGAATGATCCAATGTTGACCTAAATGACTGATGATGATGTGTGTAATCAAGTCTCAGTATAAATGCACCTGCTCTGTGATAGTCTCAGAGTTCTGTTTAAAGCGCAGAGAACATCATGAAGACAGAGGAACGCACCAGGCAGGTCTGAGATACTGTTGTGGAGAAGTTTAAAGCCGGATTTGGATGCAAAAAGATTTCCCAACATCTTTAAACATCTCAAAGAGCACTGTGCAACTGATCATATTGAAATGAAAGGAATATCAGACCACTGCAAATCTACCAAGACCCAGCCGTCCCTCTAAACTTTCAGCTCAAACAAGGAGAAGACTGATCAGAGATGCAGCCAAGAGGCCCATGATCACTCTGGATGAAGTGCAGAGATCTACAGCTGAGGTGGGAGAATCTGTCGACAGGACAACTATAAGTTGTGCACTCTACAAATCTAGCCTTTATGGAAGAGTGGCAAGAAGAAAGCCATTTCTCAAAGATATCCATAACAAGTCTTGTTTAAAGTTTGCCACAAGCCACCTGGGAGACACACCAAACATGTGGAAGAAGGTTTTATGGTCAGATGAAACCAAAATCGAACTTTTTGGCCACAACGCAGAGCGTTATGTTTGGCTCATCACCCTGAAACCACCATTCCCACTGTCAAACATGGTGGTGGCAGCATCATGGTTTGGGCCTGCTTTTCTTCAGCAGGGACAGATTTGGGAAGATGGTTAAAATTGATGGGAAGATGGATGGAGCCAAATAAGGACCATTCTAGAAGAAAACCTGTTGGAGTCTGCAAAAGACCTGAGACTGGGATGAAGATTTATCTTCCAACAAGACAATGATCCAAAACATAAAGCAAAATCTACAGTGGAACGGTTCACAAATAAACGTATCCAGGTGTTCGAATGGCCAAGTCAAAGTCCAGACCTGAATCTAATCGAGAATCTGTGGAAAGAGCTAAAAACTGCTGTTCACAAACCAACGCTCTCCAACCAACCTCACTGAGCTCCAGCTGTTTTGCAAGGAAGAATGGGCAAAAATTTCAGTCTCACTGTGTGCAAAACTGATAGAGACATACCCCACTTTTCAGTTTTTTTATTTCTAAAAAAAGTTAAAAATATCCAATAAATTTCGTTTCAATTCACGATTGTGTCCCACTTGTTGATTCTTCAGAAAAATTACAATTTCATATCCTTATGTTTGAAGCCTGAAATGTGTAAATCTGGAAATCTAAGCGTACTGTAAATAAATGTGTAGATCTGTGTAGATTAACATCCAGCACTTGTTTGACTTGTCTGAAATGTTTTGTTTTTTTTAAGAATTGCAATTTTGTTTACTTAGCTTAGCTTTAAACATCTTGCCACCCAGTGGTAAGACCTGCTGAATTAGAATAAAAACATGGTGACACCCCTGTTCCTTACGTGTCTCACATAATGTGCCTTATAATTCGGTACGCCATATCTTTAAAAGTTATTTCTATAAAAATATAAATATTTGACGCCACATATTGATAATGTAGACAGCAAATGTACAATATATGCAGTGGAAATGTGTTAGAGTAGGTCTATGGGCTATACCAAAAGTTCAGACTTACATACAGATCTCACCAGGTATCTTTCTTGCCGGTTTCAGTCCCTTTCAGAATGAGCCGTTTAAGGACTATGTCACTTTTATGCACTTCTATAAGCTGTTGTTGGTTGCTGGCCATGCCCTATGTTTACATACTTCACATTTTAGTGTTAGCTTGCACTAAATGGCAAAACACAAACAAGCTAGTTCATGCTTAACTGCGATGGAAGCACAAAACTCATTATTTGAAAGTGCTCACATCTTCCTCGTCTGCTGACCTGCCACGGACAGTAATTACAGATCCCTCCTTCAAAAGAAGTCTGCTGGGCTAATCCTGCTGTGTACTGTCCAGTGTCCTCAACCAAAATGACAGAAATGGTGAATATTCAACTGAACTAGTGGTTGAGCATCCAAATGGCTCATGGAAGCATATGATTCCTGACACCAAATTCACAAAAAAAATGCATGGATGTATTTTGCATAATATGTTCCCCTTAATTTATTGAATATCTAGAATAAAGTTCTAATTACATTAATATCCAGAGTGAGGATATCGAAATTATTCACTTCACTGGTTGTAAAAATTCATGGTGAAATAAAGGCAGGCCTGTCTGAGCTGCTGGAGTGTGGAATGTGTGTTATTGTAAATTGTGATGCTGGGAATGTGTGTTATTGTTATTGTGAAACGCGATGCTGTGTACAGTGAAGCAAAGGTGAGGTGGGCACACCTGCATCTAGATGGAGAGCATCACCATGGTGATGGAGGAGGAGGGAAGCAGTTTTGCAAACACATGCAGCTGCATCTGAACACACACTTTCAGTCTCAGAGGAGCAAAGAGGTAAGAAATGGTGTGTAATACAGTGAAACAGCAGCACTGCAATTTCTGCATCTTCATTGTTGCTGCCTGGGCAGTTCATTCGTTGCATAATTAATAATATCATCTACACATATACATAAATATCTATATATGTTTTTAAAGACTAGAAATATCCAGCCTGCAGCATCCTGTGGGCAGTGTCTTGTGACCCCTAAGGAATGATCTAGAGAGTGACCAACACGAAATCTACAAGTGGATCAGCTATGTAAGTAGGAGTGTTTAAGAACTCCAGCAGCACTGCTGTGTCTAAATTCGTTCCTATGGTCCGAATCAGTTGATGAGTTTGTTTAGTTGGAGCGTTTTCTCCCTTTGTTTGGTTTGGTTTCACAAAGGAATAAACCTAAACGCATCAAAATGCGCAGCAATAAACCACGCAAGCAGGCTGTGTCCTCTGATTGGTCAGAGCTGTCTGGCGTGGGCCTAAATATAAATATACGAAAAAACTAAATATAGCGAGAAGATTCTGTGTTCCAGCGCGTATATCTGTGCTTTAACCATGGTAATGGTAATCATGGTAACTCGAGTCACGCGGATGCGAGCAGTGAACGCAGCACTGACCGCATGTGCTTGGACACAGCGTTTATTCTTTAGCTGGGGTAATTAGCGTTATCTGGCTAATACATGAGTTTAAAATGTGCCTTACCAGTAGTTTAGCTCAAATAAATGGACTATATTTAATAGCTGGGTCGGATCGAGACCGGGTTACGTTCTCACCACAAGTGAACCGTTTTTTTGGGACCGGACTGAGATCACCTCCTCGAGTGTGATTACTGTTTTCACACCTGCTCAATCGAACCGCACTAAAGTTACAAACAGACCAGATTTCGTTTTAACCGAACCAAACAGTGCTGGTGTGAAAATGCCCTAATTCACCTGATTGTACCAGCAAAACACAACACACCAGCACAGCACTGAGCACCAAGCTTGAGCTCAAAATCTGTCGTAATCTGCTGCTGCTGTTTGTGAAACCCTTCGAAGGTGATGGGGAAGTGCCTTTAGGTCCAACAAAAATATCCAGCCCAAAGTCAGTCTAAAACCCACCCTGCAGAAGCTTAAACCAGCCCATAATATATATGTCACAAGTTTGAAGCAAATGGCAAAAAACTATGAGTGTACGACTTTGCTTGATTTGGTTTATAAGGGATTTATTATCAGTATTGCTGTTTACAGGGGTTGGACAATAAAAAACTGAAACACTTGGTTTTAGACCACAATATTTTTTTGTCCTGACGGACAGTTCTGGTGGAAACAGGAGAGTTGAGGTGCACATTAAATTCTGCCGTGATTTGGTCAGCCGTGGTTTTATGTTTTTTGGATGCAATCCGGGTTAGCACCCGAACATCCCTTTCAGACAGCTTCCTCTTAGAGTGTCCACAGTTAATCCTGTTGGATGTGGTTGGTCCTTCTTGGTGGTATGCTGACATTACCCTGGATACCGTGACTCTTGATGCATCACAAAGACTTGCTGTCTTGGTCACAGATGCGCCAGCGAGACGTGCACCAACAATTTGTCCTCTTTTGAACTCTGGTATGTCACCCATAATGTTGTGTGCATTGCAATATCTTGAGAACTGACTTTTACTTACTCCAAGGAAGATTGAATTTAGTGTCGAGTTGTACACGTTTGCCCGCTGTGTTGATGCTACATCCAAGACAACACATATTATTATTATTATTATTTTAAATTTTTTGTGTCCGCTAAAATTTTTTAAAGTAGCCAAAAAAATACGCACCCCACCACCCCTAAATTTTGACCCGCCACTCTGGGGGGCAGCAATTGGAGGAAGCATGTGACCATGTGGATTCCATTCTATTACGCTGACCTTTTTTTTTTTTTTTTTTTCAATTTTCAATACACTTAACATTTTGAAAATTGGAAAAGAAGATGACACAATAGCAATAGAACAATGTCGAAATCATTTTTTTATGTATATGTAATACTTTTGTCTCCTCATGGTGCGCATTTGTGACAAACACATGCACTACATACAGTAAAGTACATTTATCTATCTGTGTCTGTATATCTGTCTATCTATCTGTCTGTCTGTCTGTATATCTGTCCATCTATCTGTCTGTCTGTATATCTGTCCATCTATCTGTCTGTCTGTATATCTGTCCATCTATCTGTCTGTCTGTCTGTATATCTGTCTGTCTGTCTGTCTGTATATCTGTCCATCTATCTGTCTGTCTGTCTGTCTATCTATCTGTATATCTGTCCACCTATCTGTCTGTCTGTCTGTCTATCTATCTGTATATCTGTCCACCTATCTGTCTGTCTATCTATCTATCTATCTATCTATCTGTATATCTGTCCACCTATCTGTCTGTCTGTCTATCTGTTTGTCTGTCTGTATATCTGTTCTATCTGTCTGTCTTGACTCTGTCTATCTATCTATCTTTCTGTCTGTCTGTCCATCTGTCTGTTGTTAGCTAGATTGGTTAGCTTGCTATCTAGTTTTGCACACAATAAAATAGGCTAATTGTGTGATAGTTGATAAGAAATACATACATATCACGCAATATGCATGAATGACACACACACACACACACAGTATAAATACAGTAATGTTAGCTAGCTTTAATTTCACTTCACATTTCACACTTTTTTTCCAATGAAAGAAATGTGATCTGCTTCAGCAGTGGCACTGACATTGGTGCTGGCCTGAGTTAGCGACCCGGGCTAACCACTGCCGGAGCAGAGCTAATGAAGGAGGCCAAGGGTAAGCTGACCTCTCTATGTGGCTCCAAGTGAAGCTAAAAGCACACACATAGTTTAGCCCTGACTTTCACGTTTCTTACACCACACAGGGAGAGTCCTTTACTCTGCAGACTGACGTTAGCTTGAATTGTTTTAGCCTAGATAGCTAACAACAGGCCTCTCTAGTTATTAAATCAGTTCAGAGTGAGAATGTGTTGGAAAGGGCAGGCAGCGGTGTCAAGTAACAAAGTAGAAATACTATGTTACCTTAATTAAGTAGAAATTTTGGGTATCTATACTTTGCTTGCTAGGACTTGGCTATGATTCAGGGTTGTAAGTTTGTTTGGCGAGCTTGTGTGAGCTTTTAATTCTATGAGTTTAGGTGTAGAGGTGGGTAATCTGGGTCCAAAAAGTAAAAAAAAAAAAATTTAAGTAGTTTTAAAAGCAGTACTTTTATACTTTTACTTTAGTAAAAAGTTTGAGTTGATATTTCAACCTCTACAGCAGTAATTTTAAACCCCAGTATCTATACTTCTACTTGAGTCATGAATGTGAACACTTTTGACACCCTTGAGGGCAGGTGGGGGTTGGATGGGGATTATTCAGGTTATGATTGGTGTTGTGAAAAGCTCAGACACACTGGTCAAACTGAGGTGTTTACATGCAAAGCTTTCTTTCAGGGTTTGGTACTGGGACCCCTTCTCTTCTCAATATACACCACCTCTCTAGGTCAGGTCATCCGCTCACATGGCTTTTCCTACCACTGCTTTGCTGATGACACCCAGCAACAGGCCACCCAACTCCTGGTACAAGCAGTCGTCATCTAACGACTCGACTTCTGCAATGCCCTGCTAACTGGCCTCCCGGCCTGTGCAGTAAAACCACTCCAAATGATCCAGAATGCAGCAGCACGTCTGGTCTTCAACCAGCCAAAACGGGCAAAATGTCACCCCGCTGCTCATTGAGCTTCATTGGCTACCAGTTGCTGCTCGTATCAAATTCAAAGCTCTTACAATCGCCTACAAGGTGATGACAGAACAGCTCCTTCCTACCTGCACTCACTCCTGAAGGCTTACTCCACCTCCCGGCCGCTGCGCTCCTGCAATGAACGTCGCCTCGCTTTGCCAAACACAGTCTACACAAAGTAATCCAGACTGTTCTCATACAGAGTTCCCCAATGGTGGAACAAACTACCTTCCACTACCAGATCAGGAGAATCTCTCGCTATCTTTAAGAGACTCCTGAAGACAGAGCTCTTCAAAGAGCACCTACTCTCCTAACACCTCTAACACACTAACTACTTCTAACCTCATTTCCTTCTTACCCTCCTTTTACTCCTCTATCCCATTATTTCCCTTTGACCTCCTTTAGGCCCTATCTGAAGATGTTTTTACTTTTAACTTTTATTACTTTTGTACTTCATTATTGTAAGTCGCTTTGGACAAAAGCGTCTGCCAAATGTAATGTAGTGTAATGTAATATGCATGCTACAAGTAATCCAATCAAACATGACACGCGGCATGTGTAGTATCACTTGGTGTACACGTAACCATAACAACAAGCATCACGTGATGCCATCCAGCGTGAGAGGAGCAAAACCACTGGCTAACTAGCTGTGTTTCCAGAGTTTGCAGTTGGTATGCTTGTTTCTTTAACAGCGTTAAAATTATGATTGGGCTTTATTATACTGTAGGGTACCCATTGAATATGGCACTCCCTCATTTTTAAATATGTTTCAGTCTTCTTTGGAAAGTTTTACCCTTTACAACAGTGCTATTTTTTGATTGACTGTTCAGTGTCTACAATTTTTTTATGTATTGACTGGCACTACCCTGCTTCATTCCTGTCGGTTTATTCCTTCTGGGTGCTACTACTAATTTTTGGACGATGAATCTGTAAAAGAAGGTGCTGTGGAGCTGATGTGATACTCTGGATACTTAAGGAGATGGGTCAGTACAGACAGAGTGTGTGTGTGTGTGCATGTGTGTGTGTGTGTGTGTGTGTGTGTGTGTATGCAGATTAAGACCCCCTAAACACTTCTAACACGCTGCCTATATTAATATACTTACATTAGTCACTGTGACCAATCTGAGCATCACTCGAAACCCACCCAGCGGCCTTTACTGACCCTCAATGACCATCAAACACTGCAGGACTGCTGTACACACAGTCTACGTGTGTATGCGTGTGTGTGTGTGTGTGTGTATCTACACACATATCTACCTATTTTAACATGGACAGACGGTCTACTATGTCCACAGACACACTCACATTCTCACACACACAGACAGGAAGTGATGTTAGTCCTTGTCACCCGGGAAATGGAGACTGTTGCTAAGATACGCTGACACCGGGATCTGATTCTAAACTGTCTCCATCCCTCTGTCTTTTCTCTCTTTTCTTTTGCTTTCTTTCTTTCTTTCTTTCTCTCTTATTCTCTTTGCTTTCTATCTCTCCGCATTCGCTCTCTCTCTCTTCCTTTATCATTCTTTCAATATTTTCTTTTTTTATCTCTCTCTTTCTTTCTCACTCTCACTCTCTCTCTCTTAAATAGAAGCTCTTCTGTTTCTCAGTGACGGCTACTCATCCTTCTCCAAGCCATCCGGGTCATGTCAACAGCTGAACGAGTTTGAGCCTCTCTCTCGCCCTCTCCATCTCTCTCTCTCTCTCTCTCTTTCTCTCTCTACTTTCTTTGGCTGTGTTTGCTGTAGTTGTGTTTGAATATTGTTCGAAACTTACACAGCACTGTTTTCTCAGCTGTTCTGTGGTCTGAGGTGTGTGTGTGTGTGTTTGAGAGAGAAAGAGTGTGTGTGTGTGTGTGTGTGTTGTCTCCTAATGCTCTGCTCTGAGGGTGGGAGTGGATCTCTGTGGTGAGTAAATTGCCGTGGCGGCTCGGAAAGTGACGGCTGGTGCCTCCACACTGCTGCATTAAGCCTGACCTCAGAACTTCACACCACTCTGCTCACTCAGCTCAGTGTGTGTGTGTGTGTGTGTGTGTGTGTGTGTATGTGTGTGTGTGTTAGAGAAAGAGAGAGAGGCCACAAATCTCTGACCTCACAAAGATTTGATTTAATTACGATTCTTTAGGGAACAGTTCAGTCCATTATGAACACTCAGTTTGAAGCAAAGCAGCTCAACTTTCATCTCAGTTCAGTTTGATTCTTTAAGGTTCTTTAAGTGTTTCAGGACTGTCACTGAATCAAATCAGCAAAAAATGATTCAGTAGACCATGAAATATAAAATCTTAGCATTGATTTATCAAGACAAGACAACTATATTCACCATACATATTTGTACACTGTACAATGGGAGGCCAGCCTTCAGCGTCCAATGCCAAGCTCGTACTACACAACATTTTTGTCTCTTAATGTTCACTATGTCAGATTAAGCAGTCGTCTTTGTTTCATGTCGTACTCCGGGAACTGGCAACGCTACTTTAGTCCACGTCCTTGCTTGAGTTCGTAGGTGATCATGGCTGACAATCATGGCTACACAAACTCCACAGTACTCATGAGTCTCCAGCAGCAGGCGGTATTAGAGCACTGGACAAAACTAGTTATGATTTAATTTATACTTTCTCTAAATGTGGTGAGGTGATGAGAAACGAATGGTAACATCTACCTTTATAGATCTGTATATAGTATAGTTACAATGTAACTTGCACATTCTTTATATGTTGGTTGTAATGGGATGGAGTTTTTTTTTTTGGCAAGTGTTCAAGTGGAAACAAACGACTAATGCAACATGCAACTAATGCAACTAAATTATAACACAGTGAAGTGCCATTTTGCACCGATTGGAGGAACAAATTCTTCAGACCAATCACAGACAGGGGTCAGGGGTCTGAGATCCCCACCTTCTGCTCTGTGACACTTTAAATCCATCTTTATAGCCCATTTATTTCAGTGTTTGCTTTGATTCATTAATTCATTTTGATTCACTATTGCCTTGGATACACTAAAACACTTTTAAAGTGAATGCAGACTGGACATACTGTATTACACTCCATGACTGTTTTTTTTTTTGCTAATATTTACAGAACTTGAACCAACACACTACACAACTAGGCATGATCCACTACATCACCAGATTCCTGACCCCACACGCCATCATGCATGTGACTTGTGTTACCTAGGAGATTTCGATGCCAACATGGAGGCTCGTGAACTTGCTGCAGTTATTGTTTGTGCTGCTTTGTGCAAAGAAACATAAAAAAAAACTTTGCTGGGTAAAGTGGTGGAGTGGAGTCAGCATGGTCTCTACGCATTACACACAGAGCTGGAGGTAAGCTACAAGTGGTGCAGCAGTAGTGACTCCAGCTGCCGCAATGATGCTAACAGTACAGGATGGAAGATGTTGGGTTTTGTTTTCCCGATGTCCTCAACAGCATGGTTTCTCTTGTCGTCGTACTTTATCAAACAAAACAAATACTTCTGAGTTCAGGTTCATAGAAAAGCAGGTTTATTTGGTTCGATCACCCTCGGCCGGCTGTCAGAGTTAAACTCACTTTGCCATCTCTGGACCAGACTTATATCAAGGGCACGCACACACATATAAGAAACATATGGTTTTAAGCATACTTTCACTCACTACTTTTAATCAGACTGTTTTTTTTTTTACAAAATGAATAAAGAAAATAAAAGCTTTATAAACAACTTTATAATAAATATGCTTTAAAGCTCCACTAGGTAGGATTGAGATTTTGTGCTCGTGGGCTCCCCCTACAGTTGTAGAGTGTAATAAATGTTTCAGGCTGATTTTAGTTTCTCTTTCTCGTTTTCTGGCTTTTACAGACATATTCGGTCTCTTTCCAGCTTCTGCCAGAGTGTCTGTATGTTAGTTTGTAAAGAATGAACCAGTCGTCCTTGTAGAAGTGTTAGAACTAAAAGTCGGAAAGCAGGTCGCAGTTTTCGTGAGCGTTGGTCGCGGCCGCCTTGGAAATCTTACAGAGTCTGGTTTGAGCTCATAGGAGCTCCGGCACAGACACGAGAGCACCGCTATTCCTCCTATTACACCTCAATGCAGCGCTGCAGTGAGTGTCAAGCTGTAATTTTACTTCTTTAAAAAGATCAAAAATCAAGAAAATCCTACTTAGTGCTGCTTTGATTGTACCTTCCGCCAAAAAGTAGTTCCACAACAATTGTACTGTAGCTACAAAGCTTGCAATCAAAATTGGGGGTTAAGGGGGTTGGTAAACATTAGGATCGTGAAATAACGCTGAAACGCTCATTCCTAACTCACACCCCGTTAACAGTCTTTTTTCACGCCTTACGCCCACGCAGTAAAAAAAGCGTCCCCTTTAAATGAGCTGCTGGCGCACTTTCACAGCATAAACGCACAGGTCAGTTTTTTTCCTCCGCTGAGATGCTAAAAAGCGTCGCACTGTTAAGATATGAACGTGCCAAAATTAGAGCGCACCTGCCTCTAAAAGGTAATGACAACTAATACACACTGATTGGTTTCTTTTCTTTTTGGTTAACGCCCATAAAAAACACCCGTGATTAATTATGTGGATTAGTACATGACATCTATCTCGTATTTTTTGCATCCTCACGATACCAAAGACACACTGACGCCCTAAATGCAGCTGCGCCATACTCAATTGACCAGTGCGCTATAGATAGCTAAAATTGGGTCCTTAAATTCTATTTTCATTGGCTGCTAATGGAGTAGGTTCAGACTTGAAGAATTTACTCTACCAGATTCCGCCCAAAATCGGGTAAAAAAAAAATCAAATGATGCGACTTTGAGGCTAAAAATCGAGTCTCATCCCATCATACACTACATGACTTTGACTCCAACTGCCAGGTCCATCCGCAGACAAGAACCAACCAGCTAGAGGTTAGATTGGGCCCAAAAAATCCGACCCGACCCAGCCCGAGCCCGTGCACGTTCTGCCCGAGCCCGACCCGACCCATAAACTGGAGCTGGCAATAGCAAAAATAGGTCATTATGCCACATACACTCCTCCACTCCTCTCAAGTCCACCCAAACAACATACACTTTACAATTGTTGTCACATATTATGCATTCAGAAGGCCTGGTGTCATAGTGTGCGGTGCAATTTCATATGATGTTAGATCACCACTGGTCTTTATTGCAGGTGCTTTGCCTGTTCCTTATTACATTAATGAGCTCCTATAGCCAGTGGCCTTACCTTACCTTTACAAACTCTGGTGTGCTAATCCAACAAGTCATGGTTCATCCACATACATATGCATAAATATGCCATTAAACATTATCAATTTTTCCTAAAAGTATAAACAACCCAGTTGAACACAAGAGGCAAAATGTTATTTTTGGTCATTTATTTATTGAGGAAAACAATCCAATATTACATATTTGTCAGTGGAAAAAGTACCAGAACCTTTGCTTTCAGTATCTTGTGTGACCTCCTTTTTTTTTTTAGCAATAACTGCAACTAAACGTTTCGGGTAACTGTTAATCAGTTCTGCACGCCGACTTGGAGAAATTTTAGCCCATTCCTCCATACAGAACAGCTTCAACTCTGGGATGTTGGTGGTTTTCTTCAAATTAAAGCCCCACTAGGTAGGATTTATTTGATTTTTGATCTTTTTAAAGAAGTAAAATTACAGCTTTAAACTCACTGCAGCGCTGCATTGAGGTGTAATAGGAGGAATAGCGGTGCTCTCGTGTCTGTGCCGGAGCTCCTCTGAGCTGAAACCAGACTGTAAGTTTTCCAAGGCATCCGCGACCAACGCTCGCGAGAACTGCGCCCTGCTTTCCGACCTTTAGTTCTAACAGTTCTACAGGGACTACTTGTTCATTCTTTACAAACTAACATACAGACACTCTGGCAGAAGCTGGAAAGCGACCGAATATGTCTGTGAAAGCCAGAAAACGAGAAAGAGAAACTAAAATCAGCCTGAAACATTTATTACACTCTACAACTGTGGGGGGAGCCCACGAGCACAAAATCTCAGTCCTACCTAGTGGAGCTGTAACTGCTCACTTCAGGTCCTTCCACAACCTTTCCATTGGATTAAGGTCAGAACTTTGACTTGGCCCCATTCCAAAACATTAACTTTATTCTACTTTAACCATTCTTTAGTAAAATGGCCCAGATTTTGGTTATTAGATCACTTTTGGAAAGAGTAACAAAGTGTCTTGATTTTTCTCCATTTCTACACAATCTGAACAGACTGTGGATTGGTAGTGTTCAAACTGGTTAGAGATGGTTTTGTAACCTTTTCCAGCATGATGAGCATCAACAACTCTTTTTCTGAGGTCGTCAGAATTCTTCTTTTGTTCGTGCCATGATACATTTCCACAAACATGTGCTGTAAAGAACAGACTTTTGATAGATCCCTCTTCTTTAAATAAAACACACCTGCTTGTCTTCTCATTGTTTAACCCTTTGATGCACAACATCTATGTTTGCAACAAATTGATTTAATAATTCAGTATTCAAGGTATTCCTCAATTAACTTGTTTTTCATCTGTGTTCTCAAGTCTCACGCTTTGAGCGTGTGACACACGCACCTCAGCGAGTTCACGCGCTCACACGCCACACATGGTATTTCTCACGCTTGCCAATCCATCAGCCGTATAGTATAATGTACTCTCGTTGAGCCAATCAGAATATAGATCGCTCTGTTGTTAGTCAGACCTAGTCAAAGAGGGTGGAGTTTCAGCCAGAGTGTCAGGCGCGAAGAACTGTCCGATTCGAAACTGAAACACACGTCGGTGAACAACTGAAGGAGAATGGCGGCAACCCCCCCCCCCCCCCCCCCCTCCCTTTTAACAACTGAAGAACTGCGCGCACCCACCACCACAACCCCCCCCCCCTCCCCCCCCCAACTTCAAAACTTGAGAGCCCTGTTTTTCATAGTACATCCTTATTTTATTTTATTCTTATTAACTTTTGGAATAAAAGTCCTTTTTTTTTTGCTGTGGGTCGTGTCTGACCTGTGTGTGTAAAACTGAAGTAAAAAATCAAAATTTTCTTCATAAAGAAATAAAGGAGAATAAAAACAAAAATTGTGCTAAATAAACCCTAAGCCATACATAAATTAACATAGAAAATCAATGCAGGTCATTTTTGACCCATGTGTGCAATAAAGTGGTAGTGATACAAAGAGGGCTTTTATGTAAAAAGCAGGTAATGTAAAAATGAAATAAGGATGTATGATGATCAAAAACAAGATATATGAGGAATACCCTAAATTCTGAATGATTGAATTAATTTATTTCTAAGATATATCATAGAAACCCTCAGCAATACATGAATTAACATAGAAAATGAATGCGGGTCATTTTTGACTCATGTTGCGTCCTAGAGGGTGTGCATATTTTGCGCATCAAAGGGTTAAAAACATCAGATTTTAATTTCACCTTCAAACTAACTGCTAATCCTAGAGGTTCAGATACTTTTGCCACTCACAAATATATAGAAATAAATGATCAATTATAATCTTTTTCGTCTCGTTTGTTTAACTAGGCTCTCTTTATCTACTTTTATCGACTCATGTTAATATTTGATGATGTTTTAGGTCAAATTTATGCAGAAATATAGAACATTTCAGAAACTTACAAGCACCACTATATGCCCTCATGCCAAAACACCAGGCATAATGTGTTAAGCACGCAGATCAGTGTAGATGTTTAATCATTTATTGTAAAGCACTGCAATCTGACACTTCCACTTCACTGCATGTAGCGCTGCACTCGAACACAATAATAAAAGGGTCGTGATTTGGTCGAATCTGCATTAATTTGGGGAGATGGCAGTTTCCTGCAGGGACTGCTGCAGCGAGAGTGCTCTGTTGAGGCTCCAGCTGCCGTACGGCTGAGCTCGATCTTGCTGGGGCTTGCTCCATCATCGCTGAGCCCCGGCCAAGGGAGTAAAGTGGGTCAGGGAGCCACAGCAAGCTTGCTTTGGGGCGGTTAATTTCCACTGACTTTTGTTTGAGATTCATAGGAGCCGCCGGAGGCTTCTGGAAGCAGCGCTTTCTAGGCCTGGAGATGCTCTCTCCATGCTAAGAAGAACGGCTCTCAGCGGCTCTCGGCATTCCTTTTTAAACAGGATGAAGTCACGCGCATTTTACACACAGTTTACTGGAGCTACGAGGCTGCTGTAACAAACCAGTAGCCTAATGGAAGCTTGTAGCATTATTTTTAACAGCGAGACCACTTCAGTTTCTGAATCGGTTACTCTGATTTAGCTATTTATAGATATATGTTTGGGTAAAATGAACATTGTTGTTTTATTCCGAATAAAAATATTGTCATTTAGAGCATTTATTTGCAGAAAATGAGAAATGGCTGAAATAAAAAAAGATGCAGAGCTTTCAGACCTCAAATAATTCAAAGAAAACAAGTTCATATTCATAAAGTTTTAAGAGTTCAGAAATCAATATTCGGTGGAATAATCCTGGTTTTTCACAGTTTTCATGCATATTGGCATCATGTTCTCCTCCACCAATCTTACACACTGCTTTTGGATAACTTTATGCCTTTACTCCTGGTGCAAAAGTTCAAGCAGTTCAGTTTGGTTTGATGGCTTGTGATCATCCATCCATCCAGGTTTTCAATTTGGTAAAAGCATAGAAACAGTTCTTTTTAAGACCTTTTTAACTGTGCAATTTCCTTGTAGGCCATATTCCAAATACATTTCTTATCATAATTTCTTGCGTTCTATGTTTTTTTTTAGGTTTCTGAAAGCGAGCGTTTTGCTTCTCCACTTCTTATTCAACCTTCTAAAAATGCTCCATTTGAATCCAGCCTGAACTAGCAGAACCATGCTGCATATATGTGAGCCTGAATCGTGATTGAGATTGAAGAGTTGTGTAGAACAGTGAATAAGTCAGTTTGAATTAGTGAAAAGAAAACTTTATAAAAAAGCACCTTTTTTTAAGCATGTGGTACCCTGATTCAAGCCTGAGAATTAGTTGGTTTAATTAGTAAAGAAAAACAAAGTTTGGCAACCAAATCTGATTTGTCGCAAATTTAGCTGAGAAAACTTGAACCCCCTGGAAGTATGTTACGACCCCCAGGTTAAGAAGGCCTGTTTTAGAGGAATGGAGATATGATGTGATATAACATGATACGACATTTGAATCATAACAAATAATGTAAAAATATTAGAATATATATAATTTTAAACATCATTAATAAAACAGCAAGGAGAGCACTGTCAGAGAAGCAGCCACGTTCACATCCATGGTCACTGCAAAAATACACATCTAAGGTGGGAGAATCTGTCCACAGGACAACTACAAGTCGTGCACGCCACAAATCTGGTCTTTATGGCCGAGTGGCAAGAAGAAAATCATTGCTGAAAGAAAGATACGGGGGTTGGACCATGAAACTGAAACACCTGGTTTTAGACCACAATAATTTATTGTCCTGACGGACAGTTCTGGTGGAAACAGGAGAGTTGAGGTGCACATTGAATTCTGCCGTGATTTGTGCAGCCGTGGTTTTATGTTTTTGGGATACAATCCGGGTTAGCACCCCAACATCCCGTAGCTTCCTCTTGAGTCCACAGTTAATCCTGTTGGATGTGGTTGGTCCTTCTTGGTGGTATGCTGACATTACCCTGGATACCGTGGCTCTTGATACATCACAAAGACTTGCTGTCTTGGTCACAGATGCGCCAGCAATTTGTCCTCTTTTGAACTCTGGTATGTCACCCATAATGTTGTGTGCGTTGCAATATTTTGAGCAAAACTGTGCTCTGTACCCATATAATTAAAAACTTTGCTCTTACTGGTGCAATAATGTGCAATTAATAAAGACTGGGCACCAGGCTGCTCCAATTTAGCCATGAAACCTCTCACATTAAAATGACAGGTGTTTCAGTTTCATTGTCCAACCCCTGTATAAGAAGTGCAGTTTCAGTATTCTTAATTTTAAAAGAAACAATGAATGAGCAAATGCCCTGATAATTTTGTCCAAGTAGTGTAGATTGAATGTTGGTGGTCTACACAAATTTGCTCCAGTTCGTTTAGAGCTTGGGCCACTGAGAGTGGATTGTTTTCTCTGACATAATGAAATATCCGTTAAGCTGGGAAGAATTTCACCAAATATTGAATAAAAAGAAGAATAATGACCCAAACTCGAACTAAGCCCTCCAGGCCATATTCTGCAACACCGATACTGGAGCTTAGCTTCAAACAATAGCAGATTCCAAGCGCCCTCTGAGTGACCACTAGAACTGTACGTCATCTATTTTGGCAGGATTTGATTGGTCTGCTTCGCTCATATCACCACACGATCGTTCGCTGACCATTTGACATTGTAATGGGCATCTATCCGTGCAAGCCAAGCAACATGGCTCAGCAGCGGGGCTACTGAACCCAGTCTGTCACTGTGTCGGCACATATGTGCTCCAACATCACCCTCACTTCAGTTGTTCTTCAGGTTCCTTTGTTGCCAAGACCATCCGCTCTTCAGCTAAATCAGCCACAGTGTTAAAGGGGTTGAATGTAGGGTTATGGCATTGGATTGTGAAATACAAATCTGGGATGGACCACCACACATTGGAACCCCATACTGCGGTCAGATGATAATAAAGATAAGTATTTCAGATATTTTTTGTTGTTGAAAGAAACTGAAGACTAAAGTTTCGGACCAAAGATGCAAAGAAGTTGTTAACATGTGACATTTTTGTGATGACAGCAATCTTTCAGAAAAGTTCATTGAGGTGTTAGAGTTACACATCCTGCATTCAAGACAATATCTTTTCTAGGAATGTCCATACATTTTTCAACACCTTTTGAATGTTATGAATGAAAAAAAATATATATATATATATATTACAATTAAAAGCTAATTTTTTTGCTCGCTATTATTTTATGACGGGTCGGCAACTAAGTTTGGCCACGGGCCAGATATTTTCCAAGCCATTACGTGGCGGGCCACAAAAAAAAAATTCTGTTTTGGAAAATGAAGTGTAACGGGATGGAGGGCTACAGACTAGTAGCTCTCCAGCCCAGAGGGTTATTGAATCCAATGGCAGAATAATTGAATTCAAAGTAGGTAAACCCAAGAAGAAATAAATAAATACATAAATAAATAAATGAACAGGATCGAACCCGTGTCGTCAGGATCGCTTTCCAATACACTACCGCTACCCCGGCTAGTGAATTGGGACACGGCTAGGAAAAAAACGCCCTTATAAGGAGATCGGGAGCCCAAAAACAGGCGGAAACTAAAGTCACGTCGAGGGTGACAGAGAGACAAGGGTGGAATGTAAACAAAAGCTTGCCAGAGAAGCATTGTTCAAATAACCTCACAGGCCAGATGTTTCGCCTATTGCCGACCCCTGTTTTATGGGTTTACACCAGCCTAAATGTAAACACCTAACATCCTTTCCTGCAATGTCCACGTGTGCGTTGGATCATTATCCTGCTGCAGAACCCAAGTTCGTCTGAGCTTGAGAACACAAACAGATGGTTCGGACATTCTCCTTCAGGATTATCTGGTAAACAGCAGAATTCCTGGTTCCATCTATTACAGCAAGTTGTACAGGCCTTGAAGCAGCAAAGCAGCCCCAGACTATCACACTACCACCACCATGTTTTACAATCAGTATAATGAGCTTTTTCTGAAATTATGTTTTAGTTTTACACCAGATGTAACGGGACACACACCTTCCAAAAAGTTCTACTTTTGTCACTTCAGTCCAAAGAACATTTTCCCACAGTCCTGGGGGTCATCAAGATGTTTTTGTTTTTCAAATTTGAGCCCAACCTTTGTGTTCTTTTTGGTCAGCAGTGTGTTTTGCCTTGGAACTTGCAACTGAGATCTGCAGTTCTTTAAATGTCGTTCTGGGGTCTTTTGTGACCTCCCGGATGAGTTGTCCATGCCCTTTTGGAATAATTTGGTTTGGCCGGCCACTCCTGGGAAGGTTCACCAGTGTTTCATGTTTTCTCTATTTGAGAATAATAGCTCTCCTTGTGGTTCACTGGAGTCCCAAAGCTTTAGATGGGACTTTTTCT
This sequence comes from Astyanax mexicanus, assembly GCF_023375975.1. Classification (NCBI taxonomy): domain Eukaryota; kingdom Metazoa; phylum Chordata; class Actinopteri; order Characiformes; family Acestrorhamphidae; genus Astyanax; species Astyanax mexicanus. The sequence continues at coordinate 18,330,981 of NC_064426.1, read as the reverse complement.
GAGCTTTTTTCAGAAGGTCCAGATGATCATGACTTCTTGCGTGATGTGTTGTTTTTTGAGATCTTTTAGCTGCTTCATGTTGTATTATTTATTTTGTATCTCTTTTATTTGATCTTATTTTATCTATATATCTATTCTAACAGCTCTGGGGTGTAAACTGGATCATGAGATCAAAATTTCGTTCCACCTCATGTACCACATGTGATGCGAATGACAATAAAATCTCCTTGAATCCCTTGTCGGACAGGTTCTATTTAAGTGAATTTTTGATTTTACAGGTCTGGCAGTAATCAGGCCTGGTTGTGATTCCAAAAAGTCTGATTAATCACAGCCAATAAATGTAAAAACAAAAGACATATTAAAGGAGACATTTTTTAACGCAACTGTAACTGACGACCTTCCACCAAAACCTCACAATTTTATAGACGGTCCTAAATGATTCTAAATGTTATAGATGGTTACAGACAGAGAAAAACTGCAAAGGAACGTAGCAGGGAACAGCGTGTAGCACTTCTCTACGGGGGTCTAGAGATGGAGGCTTCTGATGGAGCGCAGCAGTGCTCCAACATCGCATTAACAGTGATAGGGCTCCATTAGGGAGAGAGGGAAGTGAAAGTGTACTAGTTCAGGTTGGCTGAGGCTGAGGCTCTGGTGCAGTGCTTAAACTTTAATGCATTATTGAGAGTAACGGCGAGGCTTTAATTTTATATGGGTGTATTGTTTTCATTTCTCTTTTTTTGGGGGGAGGTGGTAAGGATGTCACAAGCGCAGCAGCGACGCACGTCACGTCTCCTCGTCTCACCGCGTCCCTTCAGAAAAGCGCGCAATTAATTTGCCTCGCTGTCAGCCGCGGGAGGAAGCTCCAGGTTCTGACATAAACATAGCATAAATTACTTACAGTATGCGGTATATTCTGACATGTGCCCTGGAGCACTGCTTCCCAGGATGCTGCGTAATTCTGACATGGCCTAATATGGTGGAGAGGTAAAGAAAGGACGGAAGAAAAGCGCACACACGTGTTTGCATGTGTGTGTATGTATTATGTATGTGTGTGTGTGTGTGTTTGTGTGTGTGTGATTTAAATGCACAGGCTGTGTTTTACCACATTACATGGCTCAAATATGAAGAAAGCTTTACAATAAGTATAAGTACTGTATGTAACATCAACGTTTACAAGGTTTAAAGGTGCACGTTTAATTTACAACAGCTATTAGCCTAGCACTGACTTAATACTAAAATCTCATAGTGGGGCTAACAGAAATTAGCATTATCACAAAAAAAAAAAAAGTCTTTTGGAACATTTTGATTTTTTGCTACCAAACTTAAAGCGTATGTCTAATGGCATATGCTACATCTGTTACAATTGTCACAACTGGTACAATATTTGAATCAACAGCAGTTTATGCCTTTCCAATCAAGAGCTCTAACTACAAGCTAATTTCTTAACCCCAAGCTAACAAGCTAGCCGCACCCTAATATGCTACTTAAAGTACAATGATATGATTCAAAATGATGACAACATAAGGTACTCATATAAAGTGGTGCTTGAATGTTTGTGAACCTTTGTGAATTTTCTACATTTCTGCAATATGAAATAAATATGAAACATACATGATTTACATCATTATTATATTATATTATTATACTTGGTCATTTATTTATTGCGGAAAATAATCGAATATTACATTTACTTTTACAGTGGTAAAAGTATTTGAACCTCTAGAAACTCTAGCAGTTAGTTTGAATTTTGCTAGTATTTTTCCCACGCCCTTGACTGGAAAGAGAAGGAAAAGAAAGGTGGGGGGCAAAGTCATAGAATTTGGGCAGGAGTTCGAGGCAGCTTCGCTGGAAAAGTGTGAAACTGAAGCCCCCCACACAAAGAGGTACAGGAAGAGAAAGGAAGAGAATGAAAAAAGGAGGAAGTTGGGGAGGAGGTGGGCGTGAGGTTGTTTGACACGCAGGTAGAGAGGAAGTGACGGTTTATATAGGGAGGAGAGTGGGAGGAGTAAGGGCGTGGATCAATCTCCCAAAATTAAGTTATATACATAACTTCACTAAAAAAAGGACAATCCTGAAGGAGAATATCTGGCCATCTGTTCATGCCGTCAAGCTCAGATGTACTTGGGTTCTGCAGCAGGACAATGATGATCCAAAGCACAAAAACACATTTATTTCTGAATAAAAATAAATAAATGAAGTTTTTGGAGTGGCCTAGTCTGATTGAGATGCTCTGGATAATCTTGAAGAGGCTGTTCATGCTTGGAAAAAGTCTTCATCTTCACCAGCAAAAATAAAAACCCATATTTGAGAGACGACTCGTAGCTTTATAAAGGGAAATGGATGAGTTAGCAGCTCATGTGTGGATCATCTTTTGCTGGAATGGAGAAACAGCAAACAGCTGGTCTGAAGTTCATACTCAGGTTGAGGAGGTGAAAAAAGGCCAGGCGGTTTTCTTTTGCTGTTTTTTAGCAGCTGTTGCTGCAGAGCTTGCACCAAGAGACGTGTGGGAACAAGAGAGAAGCACGTAGCTAATATTCGTAAATGCAAAAAAAAAAACCACATGAATTCCGAATTGGCCGTTCACATTCATGTCGCATGTTCATAGATTGGATACGTATCCGATCCAATCTGGCTAAAGCTTAAGTTAAATCTAAAGCTTAAATTTAATTTCCAACCTTAACCAGGCAAAAAGTGTTGCCATGAGCCCCTCATATTAAAGTTACTTATGTATGGTGTAATGAACACTGATGACTTTCCAAGCAAAATTTGGTAAAATGGCATATGTACTGGATCCCAAACCAATCAGCCAATCAAATCTCAGCAAATTACTTCACAGAGCTTCCGCTAAAAAAAGTAATCACAGCTCCAGGAGTGTTTAAAACTCGGCACCAGGTACTCGGCACTATTGGTGTAGAGTGTTTTTAAATGCGGTGATGTGCTCCAGCGCTCTGGAACATGAGGCAAAGCTAATGCAGCAGAAAAGCCCTTGCGGAGAACAGACTCATTACAGCTACTGCATGGCGCATGCAGGCGAGCAGGCGACAGAACGCTGTCTGCAGGGCTGAAATGCATTAGAGCGGAGCTGCAGCACGGCCGGCTCTGAGTACAGCGCAAACACACAGCAGCCTACAGACGACAAATAACAGTCCCGACAAAAACCTAAAAGACATTCCTGACTGTTTTTCAGAGTCTGTGTATCTGGAGCTAAGAGGCTAATGTAGTTAACAAGCAGTGAAAGCTTATGCCCCAACAATTAGCATGGTGCTAACTGCACGCCTAAACCATCACAGAGTCGCCTGAAACTCAAACTCGAATAGATTTGCAAGTGCTTGCCATCACTGAAGGCCATGAATTCATGTGTTTCATTCACTCAGGTTTTCCTGGAAAAACAAGTTAATTATTATTATTTGTATATTTTATTGAGGTTCTTTAGTAAAGTTATTTTCTAGTATCAGCATTTTTCTGGCAAGACTGTACAGTATGTAGTATAGAATTAGTTATTATGAATACCTGACAAAAGTTTAGCCCTATCAGCACTACTGACCAATACATTCCCTCAGATAAAAAGACGTAAGAAAGACAATCAGATTAAAGCTATTATTACATCCCTTCATTTAAAGCTACTGACCAATACAGTCCCTTAGATTAAAGCTACTGATGTATACATCCCCTTAGATTAAAGCTAGTGACCAAAAAATCCACTCATATTAAAGATAAGAAGCAAGAAAGCCAATCAGATTTAAGGTATTGATACATCCCTTCATTTATAGCTACTGACAATACAGTCCTTCAGATTAAAACTACTGACCAATGCATCCCCTCAGATAAAAAGATAAAACGTAAGAAAGACAATTAGATTAAAGCAACTGATATATCGCTTCCATTAAAGCTACTGACCAATACAGTCCCTCAGATTAAAACTACTGACCAATACAGCCTATCAGATTAAAGCTACTGACCAACACATCTCCTTAGACTAAAGATACTGAACAATACATCCCCTTAGATTAAAGCTACTGACCAATACCCCCCTCATATTAAAGCTACTAACCAACACAGACCATCAGATTAAAGCTACTGACCAATACATCCCCTCAGATTAAAGCTACTGACCAATACATCCCCTCAGATTAAAGCTACTGACCGATACATCCCCTCAGATTAAAGCTACTGACCGATACATCCCCTCAGATTAAAGCTACTGACCAATACATCCCCTCAGATTAAAGCTACTGACCGATACATCCCCTCAGATTAAAGCTACTGACCGATACATCCCCTCAGATTAAAGCTACTGACCGATACATCCCCTCAGATTAAAGATACTGACCAATACATCCATTCAGATTAAAGCTACTGACCAATACATCCCCTCAGATTAAAGCTACTGACCAATACATCCCTTCAGATTAAAGATATTGATCAATACATCCATTCAGATTAAAGCTACTGACCAATACATCCCCTCAGATTAAAGCTACTGACCAATACAGCCTATCAGATTAAAGATACTGACCTCAGATCAAAGCTACTGACCAATACATCCCCTTAGATTAAAGCTACTGACCAATACAGCCCCTCAGATTAAAGATACTGACCAATACATTCACTCAAATTAAAGATAGTGACCAATACATTCCCTCAAATAAAGATAGTGACCAATACATTCCCTCAAATAAAGATAGTGACCAATACATTCCCTCAAATAAAGATAGTGACCAATACATCCCCTCAAATGAAAGCTTCTGACGATACATCCCGTCAAATGAGATCTACTGACCAATACATGCACTCAGATTAAAGCAACTGACCAATACATGCCCTCAGATTAAAGATAGTGACCAATACATCCCCTCAGATTAAAGCTACTGACCAATACATCCCCTCAGATTAAAGCTACTGACCAATACATCCCCTCAGATTAAAGCTACTGACCAATACATCCCCTCAGATTAAAGCTACTGACCAATACATCCATTCAGATTAAAGCTACTGACCAATACATCCCCTCACATTAAAGATAGTGACCAATACATCCCCTCAGATTAAAGCTACTGACCAATACATCCCCTCAGATTAAAGCTACTGACCAATACATCCCCTCAGATTAAAGCTACTGACCAATACATCCATTCAGATTAAAGCTACTGACCAATACAGCCTATCAGATTAAAGATACTGACCAATATATCCCCTCAGATCAAAGATACTGACCAATACATCCCCTTAGATTAAAGATACTGACCAATACAGCCCCTCAGATTAAAGATACTGACAAATACTTTCCCTCAGATCAAAGATACTGACCAATACATCCCCTTAGATTAAAGCTACTGACCAATACAGCCCCTCAGATTAAAGATACTGACCAATACATTCCCTCAAATAAAGATAGTGACCAATACATCCCCTCAAATGAAAGCTTCTGACGATTCATCCCCTCAAATGAGATCTACTGACCAATACATGTACTCAAATGAGAACTACTGACAATACACTCCCTCAAATGAGATCTTCTGACAATACATCCTCTCAAATGAGAACTACTGACCAATACATTCTCTCAAATGAGAGCTTCAGACAATACATCACCTCAAATGAGTGCTACTTACAATACATTCCCTCAAATAAGAGCTACTGATTAAAACATTGTCTTAGATTAAAGCTACTGACCAAAAAGATTAAAGCTACTGACGCTTTCAGCTGATTCTCTCAACAGACTTACAATGCTAATGAAAGGGGAATAGCATTACCCTTGCAAAAAAAAATCACAATTTGTTTGTGCTCGTCAGTAGACTTAAAACTCGGTGACTTCATTTCAAGATGGCGGCGCCCGGAGAACTAACTCAAGGTACTGTGTGTATAAATCATTTTTTTTTTAATGAACAACCTGTATGCTTTCAAAAGTTCTCACTGAAGTGTGGAACTTCTTTGAGCTTTTTAATGGTTTAAAAATAGTAATTTCTTTGCAGGCCTCGGCATAAAGTGATGTATTTCAGAATGCTTTGGGTTAATGGAGGTGGGCAATGCGACAAATGTTTGTACCCCAAGTCCATTACACCAGAGTGGATTTAACATACATGCAGGTCTAAAACTACAGGTGCATCTCAAAAAATAGAATTAAAAAGTTACTTTATTTCAGTAATTTAGTTTAAAATGTGAAACTTGTGTATTATATAGATGTATTACACACAGAGTGATCTTTTTTTAGGTGTTTATTCCTTGTAGATGATTGGGGCTTACAGACAATGAAACCCCAAAGTCAGCATCTCAGAAACCATTACTACTTGTGGAAACTTCACATTAGATCAAATTAAAAGTAAAATTTACTGATGATCAGTGATGGTTTGGAGAGCCATGTCATCTGCTGGTGTTGATCTACTGTGTTTTATTAAGTCTAAAGTCAGTGTAGTGTTTTCCAAGAAGATCTTAAAGCACTTCATGCTTCCCTCTGCTGACAACTTTTATGGAGATGTGGATTTTATTTTCCAGCAGGACTTGGCTGCCAAAAGCACCAATTGGTCTTATATGATATCTAATTTATATAATATTCTAATATGGCTGTAAGCCATAATCATCAACAATAAAAGAAATAAACACTTAAAATAGATCACTCTGTGTGTAATATATCTATTTAACATATGAGTTTCACATTTTGAGCTGAATTACTAAAATAAAGTAACATTTCAATGATTTTCCAATTTTGTATTTTAAATTAATATAATCTTGATAATTTGACCGAAAGCTGAGTGTTTAATCCTGAGTGCAAAAGTGTCTCAGTCAGTGGAGAACCACGTCAGCCAATAGAGAATGTTATAGTTTTAGCTATGTGTGATGAAAAGGTTGCAGGAAGATAAACCTGTAAAGTTACAGAAATATTGTTCCAGGAACATTCTGAAAATGAGTGACATAATAATGGTTTGCATCACAACGTTATTAGAATAGTCAAATAAAAATGTTCTAAAGCTTGACAGAATGAGCATTCAGAAAATAGGATCTTCATTAACTGGAAAAGTCAGGTTAGGAAGTGAATTACACTTTAGAACACAAGCAGGGAATGACAGCACACTGATGTTCGGCAAATCAAGAAAAAAATACACACCCGGTATGCAAATGTGTAGAACCTGGATCCAGCCTGGTTGCAGTGACCAAACACTAATCAATTACGTCTGACAATTCACTTTATTTCACTGAAACAGCACAGCTGGGTTTCACTCAGTTACACTAATTAGTTAAGTGTCATCAGTGAGAGTGAAATCATTAAAACCAACAGTGCGGTTTTTAGTGTGGCAGTTTTTAATCCGGCCAATAAAAATCTCCAGTGCCAGTCTCTCCAACTGCCAACAACAGCAGACTCAACTCAACTCAAACTGCAGTCTGCTGATTCAGCTCTAAGATTAACATGATTAAAATAACATTTTCCCAACTCAGACAGAGACAGGAACAACTAGTACAACCCCAAACTGAAAAATGTGGAGATATTATTCTTGCTTTTACTTTATTTTTTATTTCATTGCAGAAACTATGAATCCAAGATATTTCAGGCCTGCAACTCATTGCAGTTCTAGGATTTCAGCCATGTGATTTTTTGTTGTTGTTCTTGCCATATTTGGGACCTAATTTGTAGCTTAGGTACTGATTAATGGTAAAAGCTAAAATTAGCCATCTTACTTACTTAGAAAGAAAACACAGATACTTTGACAAAGTTAATAAAGTAGGTTTCAGAGATATGTTGTGTTTGTAGGATACCTTGAATGATCATTCTGACTAGTCCAAAGAAAAAAAAAAGCTACGCTAAGCTAACATCTCCTTAGATGGTTTTCTAGCCAACCAAGGATAGCACCTTACAAATCACACCAAAACAAAGTCCCCAACACAGAAGGGGTCTTGGGATTATAAGCTGCAACCAAAAGCTGAAAGTTAAAAATGAAAATCTTTCTACTGGAAGAAAGTACACTAATTTGTCAGCTAAGTGGCTAAGCTAATCATCTAGCAGGGATTCTATCTGACCACGAATAAATTATTCAATTAAATCAGTCAATCTGAGAAAAAATATTTAAACTTTCTTAGAAACTAAAAAAGTATTCTAAACCTGCAAACCTAACAAGACATGATCGTCCAATCAAACTGACAGATCAAGTAAGGAGAGCACTGATCAGAGAAGCAGCCAAGACAAGAGGCCCATGGTCACTCAGGAGGAGCTGCAGAACCACGTGGCAACTAAAAGTTATGCATTCCACAAATCTGGCCTTTATGGAAGAGTAGTTTCGTTTGTATTTTGCCACAAGCCATGCAGGGGACTTGGCAAACATGTGGAAGAAGATGCTTTGGTCAGATGAGACCAAAGATAAACTGTTGTTTGGCAGAAAAGTAACTCTGCTCATCACCCTGAACACACATCCCCACTGTGAAACATGATGGTGACAGCAGCATGCTGTAGAGATGCTTTTTTTTTTCTTTTCAGCAAGAACAAGGAAGCTGGTCAGAGTTGATGGGAAGATGGATGGAGCTTAATAACCTGAAAACCTGTTGGAGGCTGCAAAAGACTGGGAAGAAGATTCACCTTCCAGCAAGACAATGACCTAAAGACCTAAACATACAGCTAGAGCTACAGTGTAATGGTTTAGATCAAAGAATATTCATGTGTTAGAATGACCCAGTCAAAGTCCTAAAGAGCTAAATCCCATTGAGAATCTGTGGCAAGACATGAAAATTGCTGTTCACAGAAGCTCTCTATCCAACGTGGCTGAGCTTGATCTACTTTGCAAAGAAGAAGAAAGGGCAAAAATTTAAAATCTCTAGATGCGCAAAACTGGTAGAGCAGGGGTGTCCAGCAGTTGTACCACCAAAAACGGGCCAAGGAGTCTATAAGTGACGAGAGTGCGCAGTTGTAGTGGTGAAAACGGGCCAAAGATTCTAAAAGTGGCGAGAGTGCAACGTTGTAATGCAGAAAACTGGTCAAAAAGTCTAAAAGCGGCGAGAGTGCGCAGTTGTAGTGCAGAAAACGAGCCAAAGAGCCTATAAGCGGTGAGAGAGCGCAGTTGTAGCGGTGAAAACGGGCCAAAGACTTTAAAAGCGGTGAGAGAGCGCAGTTGTAGCGGTGAAAACGGGCCAAAGACTTTAAAAGTGGTAAAGGTGCGCAGTTGTAGTGGTGAAAACGGGCCAAAGACTTTAAAAGCGGTAAAGGTGCGCAGTTGTAGTGGTGAAAATGGGCCAAAGAGTCTAAAAGCGGTAAAGGCGCGCAGTTGTAGTGGTGAAAACGGGCCAAAGACTTTAAAAGCGGTAAAGGTGCGCAGTTGTAGTGGTGAAAATGGGCCAAAGAGTCTAAAAGCGGTGAGAGAGCGCAGTTGTAGCGGTGAAAACGGGCCAAAGACTTTAAAAGCGGTAAAGGTGCGCAGTTGTAGTGGTGAAAACGGGCCAAAGTGTCTAAAAGCGGAGAGAGTGCGCAGTTGTAGTGCAGAAAAACGTGCCAAAGAGTCTATAAACGGCGAGAGTGCGTAATTGTAGCGGTGAAAATGGGTCTCTAGATGCGCAAAACTGGTAAAACTAGAGCTACAGTGGAATGGTTTAGATCAAAGCATATTCATGTGTTAGAATGACCCAGTCAAAGTCCTAAAGAGCTAAAGAGCGAGCAAAGAGTCTATAAGTGGCAAGAGTACGCAGTTGTAGTCATAAAAAACGGGTCAAAGAGTCTAAAAGTGGCGAGAGTGCTCAGCTGTAGTGCAGAAAACGGGCCAAAGTGTCTAAAAGCGGCAAGAGTGTGCAGTTGTAGCAGAGAAAACGAGCCAAAGAGTCTATAAGCGGTGAGAGAGCGCAGTTGTAGCGATGAAAACGGGCAAAAGATTCTAAAAGCGGCGAGAGTGTGCAGTTGTAGCGATAAAAACAAGCCAAAGACTCTAAAAGCGGCGAGAGTGCGCAGTTGTAGCTGTGAAAACGGGCCAAAGACTCTAAAAGCGGCGAGAGTGGGCAGTTGTAGCAGAGAAAACGGGCCAACATGTCTAAAAGCGGAGAGAGTGCGCAGTTGAGGTGCATAAAAACGAGCCAAAGAGTCTATAAGCAGCGAGAGTGCGCAATTGTAGAGCAGAAAACGAGCCAAAGAGTCTATAAGCGGTGAGAGTTCTCAGTTGTAAAGCCAAAGAGTTTTTTTTATTTGTATTTGGACATATAGTGCACTTTATCTGTACAGGAAACACGTGCTAACGCTTTGCTTCTCGTCTGTTGATGGAGTGTGAATGTATGGATCCTCTGGGATGGGGGGGATAAACCAGCGAGACCCACTGGAGTGGGGGGTGACACTCACTGCTCTGTCTTCATCATACGAGCTGCGTTAATCCTCCGTCCGGCCTGCATCACTGTTCATTTAATGGCCTGTGGTGTCCACACCATCATTCACATTCCAGCTGCCCTGGTGAACACACACACACACACACTCTTCCTCTCCCACATATACACTCACACACACACACACACAGAGGGGAAAGAGGGGGCAAGTACGGCACACAGCCAGAGTACGTACACACACACATACACACACTCACACGCACACTGCGGAACACTGACACCTACCCAGCCGGAGGGTGGAGGCGGGGGCAGGGCGGAGGGGGTGTAAAGAAATCCGGAGTGTTTAATTAGCTTTAAGCAGGACGTTCCTGGGAAAAACCTAAAGATTAGAGAGGAGGCAGACTGACTGACTGAGAGGAGAAGTCTGAAGTGATAGAGAGAAAGAGAGAGCGAGAGAGAGAGAGAGAGAGAGAGAGAAGAAGAAGAGAGAGAAAGAGAGAGAGAGATTTCCAGGCCTCTACAACATATCTGTGGGAGAATAGCCGGGGGTTGGATGGAGGAGAGGGGAAAAGAGTAAGGGAGAGAGAGAAAGAGAGAGAGAGAGGGGGAAAGACGGAGGAGGTGAGGAGGATGTGTGGTGTGTGTGTGTATACGCCTCTCTGTGTGTATGCGTGAGTGTGAGTGTGTGTGTGAGGGAGCGAAAAAGGAAGGAGGGAGGGAGGGAGGGATATCCACTGCACTGTTGTGTGACTGGAAATTTAATAGAGAGGGAGAGGGAGAAAGAGAGAGAGAGAGGAAGATAGAGGAGAGAGAGAGAGAGAGAGAGAGAGAGAGGAAGGAGGCGGGCAGTGAAAGGGCCAGGATGCGAGCGCTGAGAGAGACTGAGTGCATCCACCACTATAGAATTCAATTCCAATGGAGCGAACAATACAGCTACTGCTACTGCAGAGAGAGGGGGGGGGGGGGGGGGGGCAGGCGGACGAAGAGAGGGATGGAGGGATGAGTGAAGATACTCTCATTTAGTTGTTACTCTACAACATGTTTAGTCTCTCTACTCTCCACCCTTCTCTCTCTCTTTCTCTCTCTGTCTCTTTCTTTCTCTGCAGCTCTTTCTCACAGTTTCTCTATTTCCGAAGAGTCTGTCTCTCTTTCTGTCTCACTCACTCTTTCTGAAGCTTTCTGCTTAGCTCTTGTTCTGCCTGTCTCTCTCTTGTTATCTCTTTTACTTTCTATTTGCTTTTTTCTTTCATTTGGTCTTTTTCTGAAGTTTTCCGTCTAATTCTGCCTTTTTTCCTGTCTCTATGTTTCTTTCTGTCTGTCTTCTTTTTTATTCCTTTTACTTTCCATCTGTCTTTTCATTCTTTTTTAAAGCTTTTTATCTGTTTTTACTGATTTTTTTGTTTTTGCCTCTTTCTATCTGTCTTTCTGTTTGATCTCTTTTTCTTTCCATCTGCTTTCCATTATGCTTTTCATGAAGCTTCCTGTCTGTCTCTCTTTTTTAAATGTCTATTACTTTATGTCTCTTTCCTTCTGTCTGTCTTTTTATTTTGTATGTCTTTCTGTCTGTCTCTGTCTTTTTCTTTTACTTTCTGTCTGCCTTTTTTCTTTCTTTCTATTTTGTGATGCTTGTCTGTCTTTTTGACTGTCTTTACTTCTGCCTTCTTCTTTCTGTCTGTCTTTATGTGTAGGTGTCTTTGTGTATCTCCTCTGTCTCACCTGAGTTACTTTGACTTCTTTCATTCTTTCTCTCTGTCTCCTTTAGCCTGTCTTTTGCTCTGTCTCTTTACCTCTTTCTCTTTTTTTGTCCCTCTCTTTCTGAAGCTTTATGTCTGCTTCTCTTCTTCTTTCTGCCTCTCTTCATTCCTTCCTTTTTCTCTTTCTCTGTTTCTATCTGGGTTTTTTTGTCCTTCTCTTGCCGACATTCTCTTTTTAAAACTTTCTGTATGCCTCTCTTTATCTGTTTGTCCCTCTGTTTTTTTGTCTGTCAATTTTGTATTTTTTTTCTCACCAATATTCTCATCTCTCTCTCTCATAACTGATGTTATAGGAGGTTTTCACACATTTAAAACTAGTTTTTTCCAGGGTTTCTTAGTTAAGGCAGTGGTTTCATGTAGAATCACTGATATAAGACAGCCTGATGTGAGATTTAGTAGGTGTTCCAGATATGCATAGGTATATAGAGAATTCACAGGTATTATACATGTTAAATAAGTGTTATAGATATGTGATAGGTGTTATATGTGCAATATGAGTTGGCATTCTACACATATAATTGGCATTATATACAAATAATTGCCGTTATAGACATGTAATTGTCATTCTAGGCATATAATTGGCATTCTAGACATGTAACAAGTGTTATAGACATGTCATTGGATTAGGATATCTGTTGTTTTCTGGAGAGAGATGGAGAGTAGAGGACTGAAGAAGAGGGGACAAAAGAGGAGGAAAAGGAAAACATAGGAGGGGGGAAAGAGGGTGGTGGATCTGGAGGCTGATTTGCAGGGGACTGGCGGTGCCTGGCCCCCTGAGGACGCGCCAGTCCAACATGAATATCATTTCGGACTCAGAAACACATCTTCCCTCGTTTTTCCCTCACCATCCCCGAATAAACCTACTGAGAGAACAGAGATGTGCTGCACTTCAGGTGCCACAATTAACCATTACTAACGCAACTAATTAACCTGTTCATGATTTTCTTATTAATCAATCATCTGTTAACTGATATGGTAAAAAAATAAAAATATCAGTTGATTAAATATTGTTATAATCTATAAGAACATGCTGCAGTCTACCTTCAGGTCAATGCACCATAGGGCTGCCACCTGCTAGCTGCCACATTCAGGTCAATGCAACACAGAGCAGCCACCTGCTAGCTAGGACCTCCCCTATCACATGATACTACCAGTGCAGGGATGAAGGATGTGCTCTACAACATGTTCTTCCTCAGAGACATGAGTAAGTGCTGCTTTCAAGTCATGTCAGAAAAATCGTATCGAGAAGAGCTGAGGGTCTTAGGGTGTGGAGACTGAAAGGCAGCATAGCGTTGCACTGATTGATGGGGAAGAGGAAGGGCCATCCTACCCACAAAGGATTGAATATTTTATAAAGAATTTGTAAAAATGTTGTTTCAATCACCCCAGGAATTCTAATATCTCCAAATCACAGGAAGTAAAAATTGTCAGTAACTATGACTAATAATTCAAGATGGCCATTGCTGTGTGGTTGGTGTCAAGTACACATCTCTAAATCAACAAGAGTACTTGGGAACTTGGGGATTATAAGGTGCACTATCAATAAACATCTTTGTTCTGGTCTATTTTCATACATAAGTGCATTATGAAACACTAGTAAGGAACAGGGGTGTCACCATATTCTCCTTCTAATTCATTAGGTCTCGCCGCTGTGTGGTTAGTGGCTAATGCTAATGCAGCTCCAGCAGTGCTAGCCGGGGTTAGCAGCAGACTACAGGCCAGTAATACTCACCTCTGAACGGCACAAGAACTAGTGCTTAGCACAAGAGCTAGCCGGGGTTAGCAGTAGGCTAGAGGCTGATAATTCTCACCTCTGAGGGGTTAAAAAGCTGGTGATTAGCAGGGTTAGCAGCTAATGCTAATTCTGCTCCAGTCTCAGTGATGGAGAACTAAACTGAAACTCCTGTACAACACTGTACTTCAGTGGAGTAGCTTAACTGCTCCGTATAACCTGACTGCTAAAATTCATACATAAGGTGCACTGGATGATAAGGCACTCTGACAATTTTTGGGAAAAATTAAGGGATTTTAAGTGCACCTTATAGTGTGTACAGTATCTATCTCACAAAGGTTTTTTTATTATATCTTTTCATGTGATTGTTACACTGAAAATATGAAACTTTGATAAAAGAAAGCCCAGCAGTTTGCTAAAGACAAGCAGGCTAAAGACATTACAGGATTACTGGAATCATGACCTAAACCCTATTGAGCATCTGTGGGGAATCCTCAAACAGAAAGATAGGTGTAGGAGCGCAAGGTCTCTAACATCTACCAGATGTTGACATGTACAAGTAGAAGAGAGGATTCATTTTTTAAGAGTTCAGAAATCAATATTTGGTGGAATAACCCTGGTTAAACTGTTTTAAACAGTTTTCATGCATTTTGGCATGTTCTCCTCCACCAGTCTTACACACTGCTTTTGGCTAACTTTTACCACTCCTGGTGCTAAAATTCAAGCAGTTGAGCATGATTTGATGGTTTGTGATCATTTATCTTCCTCTTGCTTATATTCCAGAGGTTTTTAGTTAGGTGAAATAAAAGAAACTCATCATTTTTAAGTGGTCTCTTTTTTCAGAGCTGTTTATAAAAATATATATTAACATATTTTAAAAATGTTAGTGATGTACTCACCCTTGTTAGATACTGTATACTGTGCATGTGTACCAGTCCTGCAAGTTGTGAGGTTGGACCTTTTGAGCATCACTCAGCCTTAGGGCACCCATGACCCTGTCCCCAGTTCACAGGTTGTCCTTCATATTTGCCTGATGTTTTGGACATGTTCTGACCCAGTCATCCAGTCACCACAGTTTAGTCTTGTCAGAGAGTTTCAGATTCATATGCTTGCCCTATACTTTTTTCTGATTAAACACATAAACTTCAAGACCATACTGTTCTCTTACTGCCTTACACATTCCCCATTGACAAATGATACAGTAGATAAAGATAATTAATGTTTTTTACATCATCTATCAGTGGTGCTAATTTTACGGCTGATCTGTGTTTAAGCAGAACAAAGTGGGAATCAGAATCCAGTATTTTTGTACATTTGTACTCTTGAGTATATGTGTGTGTCATGAATGAACATGACAATTTTAGGAAATTTATTAAAAAAGTTGGGGCACAGAGAGTAGTCAAAATGAGCATGGCCAACACTGGTAAACAGCAGCAAGATGGAACAAACATACTATAAACTAGGGGTGTGCCATATCGTATCGTAAACGATAATATTGCCAACATTTTTGAATACCGTGAACGATATTATACCCTGAAATATCGTTTTCCTAATCTAGAGACAGATTTTCCCCCATTTTTCTTTGCAGAATAGCTCAAGCTCAGCCAGGTTGCATGGAGATCATCTGTAAATAGCAGGTTATACAGGAGTTTCAGTTTATTTCTCAAGCACCGGCTGGAGCAGTATTAGCATTACTGTACTAGCTCTTTCACCGTTAAGAGGTGAGTATTATTACAACATTAGCATTAATTACCAAGCGCTAGCTCCCCTAGCACCTCTGTTACTTACAAGTGTTGCACAATGCACCCAATAATCTGGTGTGCCTTATATATGAAAATAGACCAGATTAGACGTTTATTGACAGTGTGCTTTATAATCCAGTGCACCTTATAGTGCGAAAAATACGGTACAGTTTTTCAAACGTTCTCAACAAAAATGACGCTCATTAAAAGACATATTTAAAGAGTGTCCAGCAATCTGTTACATTAGGCAATAGACTGTGTATAGCTGGACAGAGCATTGTCTCTTAAAAGTGAAGCCACCACAGGTTGGGCGCCCCCTGCTGTTCTTTTTCTTTTTCAGAAAGCTGTGTAACCCCACCCATACCCATAGGTTTCAATGGCAAAACAGACAATTTCAAATTGTTGTAAATTTTTTATATCCCCACAGAATTCGTTTTTTAAAACGTTATTCAGCTTTATTCAGCTTTATATACACCTAGCCGGGGTGGGACCAATGACTGTATGGGCGAGACCATAGACTGTGTGAGCTCTGTGAAGGCAGCCTTCAGGGGCAGGATTATTTAAATGAGTAGGCTGTCTCTCCACAGTCTTTCTCCCTCCTCTGGTCTCTACTGCGCAGACTCGGGTATCAGGATCTACAACATGGAGGAAGATTTTGGCTTCATTTTCATTGAATGAATGGGAACGGCGACACTGCGTCCATCTTTTTTACAGTCTTTGGATTAGGCTGCTAGAGTGTAGCCCCCTAGGCTTCCTGGAGTGTATTACACTCTGTTAGACTGGCTAAGCGTATCATACAAACATTCCACATCATTATAAAGTGCCTCCTACACTTCTTTAAGGCCAGTGTTTACTTCTGTGCTGAATCTACGAGTAGCCTATTCGTACCCTATGCATAGTCGCTTGCCACCATATGCCATAGTGCTTTTTTGTGCCTGTTTTAAGTAAACTACTGTACGTGCCACACTTTTGAAATAATCTATAAAATAAATGGCTAATCGTCTTTGCAGCTGAACGTTGCAGCATTACATCACATTAGCAGAGCAGCTGCCTCATTTCCATGACACTCAGTGCCTTGTGAATACTGTAGGGGGGAGGGGGGGGAAGAAGGAATGAGCTGGGCTCGGATATGAGGGGTTATCAAATGGTTGATTAGTACTGAATTGATAAGGTTCTATATTCAGACTCAGGGAAAATCAGTCACTCTGCTTTCTACATCTTTCTGTGTGTGTGTGTCTTTTTCTCTCCCTCTTTTTCTCTCACACACACACACTCTCTCTGCTGCTATACTGACCCTCATTTACCCCTTCAATCTCTTCAGTCACGTTCTCGTCTCGTCACACCCCCAGATATTGAGTTCTATCTTCTCGGATGATCTGTCAACCTGACATGAAACAGCATTTAAATACATTTAAATGCAGCTATAGGTAAGAAAGCCTGGCAGGGGCGTCTGTGTGTGTGTGTATCTATGTGTGTATGGTGAGGGGGGGGGCTAGGCTTTGCGCTTCAGCGTTGTCAAGGTAACACACAGACTTAGAGGAGAGAACACAGCCCCCCCTCCCACCTCTCTCCCATACACACACACACACACTCACCACACAGTACACAAACACACACACAACAAGTATAAACCCAAAACATCTCCAAAGCGACTGATCTCCCGTTTCCACTCCTCGTGCCGTCGATGGAAAGGAGCATCAAAGCATCAAAGGTGGGATGGTCCCTCCTCCACAGAGCCGAGTGTGTCGATTAGCATGTGCCACGCATCACGCATGTAACACGGCCTTCCTGACACGCTCACCTGCGCCATCGCCTGCAGAGCAGCACCGGCGGAGGAGCGTAGGGGGGTCTGGTCCAGCAGCCCGCGGTATCGACGTCTCGCTCACTGCAGTAAGTTCACCTGAAGGCGACAGAACAGAGAGGAAGAGACGCTTCTCTCAAGTTCTGCTGCGTGCAAATATGTGCTCTCTGCAATGAGAGGATTACAGACTGACTAGCACGCTGCAGATTCTCTCCAACACATCAGTCAGAGAGAAGCATTTACAAGAGTAGATCAGTGCACATCAGTGCATGAATTCTGTCAAAAATGCTGTTCAAAGGAATAGTCAGAATTGACAAAATCAGCTTGAAAAGGACTAGTTCAGTCAATAAAAACATATTTAAAAGAGTAGTAGGTAGGGGTGGGCGATATGGCTCTAAAATAATATCACAAAATTTCAGGGTATTTTTGCGATAACGATATACTTGGCGATATAGGAAAACTAAAATAATTCAGGAATATAGTATAATAGTATAACAGTATAATCATAATGTGGCAAAATAAATAATATAGCATAAAATAATATAATGCAGCAAATAATATTGCAGAATATTTAGCGCATGCATATAAACTGCAAACTAAAACATCTATACAATAAATAAACCTAAAGCTTCACAGTAAATAATAGACTACTTTTAAGACAGAACAGAGTGATTTATTCAAAAAAGGTATTTAAAATCTTATCGTTAATTAGTCATAACATTACCTAAAAGAGTTAGAGTTCAAAATAAGTATTTGAAAGAGTATTTCAGTCAAATAGGATATTTAAAAGAGTAATTCAGTCATAAAAGGTATTTAAAAGAGTAGTTCAGTCACAAAGATATTTGAAAAAGTATTTTATTGAAATAAGGTATTTCAATAATTTAGTCACAAAAGGTATTTAAAAGAGTATTTTAGTGAAATTATGTATTTCAATAATTCAGTCACAAAATGTATTTAAAATAGTATTTCAGTCAACTAAGATATTTCAATAATTCAGTCACAAAAGGTATTTAAAATAGTATTTCAGTCAAATAATATATTTCCATAATTTAGTCACAAAATGTATTTAAAAGAGTATTTTAGTGAAATAAGGTATTTTAATAATTCAGTCACAAAAGTTATTTAAACTAGTATTTTAGTCAAATACGGTATTCAAAAGAGTAAAAAGCAGCAGTTTATTCAAAAGATGTATTTAAAACAGGTTTTACTTAAAACAGTTAATTTGAAAGTTGTAAAAAAAATGTTAAAACATATGGTGGATATGTAAATTGTATAATTAGAGAATTTCAAGTTTAGTCAAAAGTGAAATTTTTAATTGCTACTTTTCAGAAAGTAGTATTTGAAATAGTAATAGTTTAGTTAATCAACATATTTAAAAGAGTATAATGAAATTAGTTTTCTAAAATAATATTTGAGTCAATATGATTTTTAAAAAGGTTCACTTGAAAATGATTCAAAAGAGGTATTCTAAAGAGTACACATAATTATTTAAAAGAACACATTTTCTAAGTAGTCAAAAGACTAATTTAGTCAAAAGAGTTATTAAAAAGAATAGTTAGGATTAAATGCCATTTAAAAGACGAGTTCTGTTAAATTGTTTGGCAATTTATGTAAAACAGTATTTCAGTTCAAAGCAATTAAAAAATGGATTCAGCAAAATTATGGGTAATAATACATAAAAAAATGAGCAGGTCAGAAAGAAACAAAATAAAAACATGGAGCTGTTTAAACAAACAGTTAAGTGAAAAAATATACTTAAAGGAGTATTTCAGTCTCAAAAACAGCTACAATGTATTGAAGACCAAGGTGTTATTTTTTAGGAGGAAGCTAATGCTAGCTAGCTGGAAGTCTGTTTATTTTTTATGTTGAATGAGAAGCAGTTCCTGCCCTCACATTCCAAAGGGGTAAGGTAAATCATTTAAATTTCATTGTAATTACAATATTATTTGGGTGATAATAAGAAGGCTGTCTGAGTTGGTTGCTAGCAAGCTATCTAACTAGCTAATTAGCTTTAGCCATCAAAATGCTTATACTATGTGTTTGTTTGTTTGTTTGTTTTTACCTCAGGGCATAGCTGTTCTCTCTCTCTCTCTCTCTCTCTCTCTCTCTCTCTCTCTCTCTCCCTCTGTGGGTGGGTATGGTATTCCTCAGTCTGCTAGCTGATGTTAGCAGTTAGCATTCTCCTCAGTTTGTGTTGAGCTCCAGTGCTGTTGTGTAGCAGCAGGTTGGTGGAGCGTCACGTCTCTCAGATGAACATCATTCTCTTCATCCTCAAGCACTGGAAGCTACTTTATGTTCAGCTGAAGCCCTTGGACTGATCTTCAATCTGCAGTGTTTATCAGCCACCTCTATGCTTCCTTAAACACTCTCTCAGTGCATCTGTTCTCCTTCCTCTTACATATGGTACTGAACTGAAGAGTGAGCCTCATAAACCTGTAGATTATTTACTCTCTCTCTCTCTCTCTCTCTCTCCCATCAGAATATAACGTTATATTTTTCTCTAACTCTTACTTCTCTCTCTTTCTCTACCTCTTTCTCTCTCTTTATTACCTGTTCTCTCTCTACCTTTTTTGACCCTCTATTCTCTATCACTTTCTTTATCTCCCCATCTTCTCCCCTTCTGTCTCTCTCTCTAACCTTGCTACCTTTTTATTTACTTTTCGCTAACTCTACCTATCTCTCGTATTTAACCTCTGTCTTCAACTCTGCATCATCTCTCTCTTTCTCGCCTCACCTCTTCTCTCTACCTTTTATCCACTTCTATCTTACTCTACATCTATTTCTCTACCTCTTTTTTTAACTCTCAATCTTCTCTTTCCTTGTCTAGTATCGCTATGCCTTTTCTGTACTTCTCCTTAACTCTACAACTATCTCTCATTCTCTACCTTTCTTTAACTCTCCATCTTCTCCCTCTTTCTCTCTACCTTTTCTCTACTTCTATCTTACTTTAACTCTATTTCTGTGCCTCTTTCTTTAACTATCCATCTTCTCTCATTCTGTCTTTCCTTCTCTATAACCTCAATGCCTTTTCTCTACTTCTTCCTAACTCTACAACTATCTCTCATATTATCCATCTTCTCTCTCTTTTTTATTACCTTCTCTCTCTACCTTTTCTCCACCCCTCTCTCTAACTCTGCTTCTATCTCTATTTCTCTACCTCTTTTTTAACTCTATATCCTCTCTCTTTCTCTCTTTCCTTCTCTATTACTTCAATATCTTTTCTCTACTTCTCTCAAACTCTACAACTATCTCTAATACACTACCTCTTTCTTTAATTTTGCATGCTCTCTCTTTCTCTCTCTGTACCTTTTCTCTACCCCTCTCTCTAACTCTACCCCATCTCTCTCGTTTACCACTTCTCTCTCAATCTTTTCTCTAACCCCCTCTCTCTCTAACTCTATATCTTTTTCTATGCCTCTTTCTTTAATTCACCATGTTTTCTTTCTTTTATTTCTTCTCTATTACCTTGCTACATTTTCTCTACCTATCTCTAACTCTACTTCTTTCTCTCAAACTCTACCTCTTTTTTCTCTTAATTCTTTCTCATCCTCATTCTCTCTCTCTAAATCTATCCAGGTCCACTCTCTTTCTCCCTCTTTCTCACTCTATACCCCCACACTCTGTCTATATCTTTCTCCAACTATTACTATTATATCTCTCTCTCCATCTCAACCTTTTTAACTCTAATTCTTCCCTATCTCTCATTCTCTAACTCTTTTTACAACTGTTTTCCTCCTGCTCTCTATGTCTCCTTCTATTACCTCTT
The DNA here is from genome assembly GCF_023375975.1 of Astyanax mexicanus. Lineage (NCBI taxonomy): Eukaryota > Metazoa > Chordata > Actinopteri > Characiformes > Acestrorhamphidae > Astyanax > Astyanax mexicanus. Next base: position 18,309,905 of record NC_064426.1, on the reverse strand, counting down.
CTCTCTACATTTTCACTACCCCTCAATATAAATCTCCATTTTTCTTTTTTACCTATTTCTTTAACCCTCTATATTCTCTCCTTTCTTTTCTATTACCTTGCTACCTACCCTCTTTCTCGTACTCTACCTTTTTCTTCTCTCTCTTTTTCTCTCTCTTATTCTCTCTCTCTCATTCCATCTCTATTATTTTTATTTCTCTACATTTTTCTTAATCTCTTAACCTATTTTCTCCGTTTCTCTTTTTCTCTCTCTAAATCATCCAACGCTTCTGCCTTTCTCTTTTTCTTTCTCTTCCTCTTTACCTTTTTCTCACTAACTCACTACTCATATCTCCCTTTTTTCCCAACTGTCTCTCTTTCTCTCTATCTCTTATTCTCTTTAATTGTCTTTCTACCCCATCAATCTCTCTAACTCTACTCCTATTGCTCCTAACGCTCTTTCTCTTTCTCTGCAACTCTCGTAACCTCTTTTCTCTTTCTCTCCCCCAACTACCTTATCTCACTCTCTACTTCATCTATCTTTCTCTACCTCTTTCTTTCCAACTCTCTTCTCTAACTTTTCTCTCTCTTTCTCTACATCTGTTTCTCTTTACCTCGTTCTCTAACTCTTTCTTAAGCCAAAGGAGCCACTACATGAACAAGAAAAGTGGGGTCAATGAGAAAGAGGGGGAGAAATAGAAAGAAAAGAGATGGAGAGCGACACAGAGAGAGAGAGAGAGCACTGAAGAAAGGATGGAAAGCGCGCACGCGAGAGACAGAGCTACATGGGAAGGAGGGAGGGAGGTAGAGAAAGGGGGAGGGAAAGAGGGAGGAGAGAGTGAGAGAGCTACACACACATACAGAGAGAGAGAGGGGGAGCGAGGGAGAGCGAGAGAGGGTGGGTTTAGAGTCGGAGTGTGAGGCAGTCTGTGAGGGAGCAGGGCTGGAGTGCGTTTCTCCGCAGCAGTAGCAGCAGCAGCAGCATCGCTGTGTATGTGTGTGTGTGTGTATGTTAATGTGTGTGTGAGACAGAGAGAGAGGGAGATAGAGAGACCCTGAGTGTTCCAAGGTGATTTTACTGCTGGATGAAGGTAAGGATGACATCTTTACTAGCTCTTCTGCTCTTCATCTCTTTACTCTTCATCCTCACTTTCTCTCTCTCTCTTTCTATGTCTCACTCTCTCTTTTTGAGGGCTTGCGATGCTTCTCAACAAATCCATTGGCTCTCATCTGCCTTATCAATGCTATTAATCACAATCATTAATTAATGCAGCAAGCTGGCATGAGCTGTGCGTGGATGTGTCCAGACTTTGAATGGGGGGGGGGTAATTGTGTTGGGTAAGTGAGTGAGTGGGGGGGGGGGGGTGTATGGATTGGAGGGGGTGGACAAGATACCCCCAATCAGAGGTGCAGAAGCTACACCAACAGACTGTATATGACGCTGCATGACTTGAAGAGACAGGTCCATACGTACGCCTGCTGGAGGTTAGCCGTTCCAATGTGCGTTATCATGGTCCTGTTGATGGCGCCTCGTGATGCTGCTCCGTGTCATGCCGCGGGATTGCGTGGAGTAACGCTCGCTGGCAGACGTGATGCTCTTCACCTTGGATCTGTTGCACATTATGGCGTTTTAACGAGCAGCGTTGGCGTGTGCACATGGTGTGAAAACAGCGCGTGGTTGCGCAGTGCACTCCTTGCCCTTGCACTTGCTGAACTTAAATAACGGGAGGATTTGTGTGTGTTTCTTCTTCTGCGCCGTCTTTGGCTGCTTTGCATCGATCACAGTCCAGCCAGGAACGAGGTGCCGCTGCTGGTGAACAAGTGGCTCCTCCAGTGAGAATCCAGGATCCAGTGCAGACTAGCTGTGGCAATGGGATTGCAATGCTAATGTGGTGCTGCTGGAGCTCAAAGCTGCGAGCTACATATCATACCTGTTAGAGGGGCTTAAAATCACGCTGGAGGAAACGGTGGAAGCGAAGTGGACTTACTGCGAATAAGAAGTGACTCAGAACAGCTTAAATAGCAAAGAAACACAGAAGCTTCTTCCTGTATTTACTTTATTGCTTTAACTTAAATGAAAGCTTAAACTGAACTAGATTGCAGTTCCTACAGAAACTGCGAGTGTGATTGCAGTGCTGGCTGGTATCTGCTATGGTGTTGCTAAGGTGTTGCTAAGTGGTTGCTAAGGTGTGGCTATGGTATCCGGGGTGGTTGCTAAGGTGTTGCTAAGTGGTTGCTAGGTGGTTGCTAAGGTGTTGCTAGGCGGTTGCTAAGGTGTTGCTATGGTATCTGGGGTGGTTGCTAAGGTGTTGCTAGGTGGTTGCTAAGGTGTTGTTAGGCGGTTGCTAAGGTGTTGCTATGGTATCCAGGGTGGTTGCTAAGGTGTTGCTAGGTGGTTGCTAGGTGGTTGCTAAGGTGTTGCTAGGCGGTTGCTAAGGTGTTGCTATGGTATCCGGGGTGGTTGCTAAGGTGTTGCTAGGTGGTTGCTAGGTGGTTGCTAAGGTGTTGCTAGGCGGTTGCTAAGGTGTTGCTATGGTATCCGGGGTGGTTGCTAAGGTGTTGCTAGGTGGTTGCTAGGGTGTTGCTATGGTATCCGGGGTGGTTGCTAAGGTGTTGCTAGGTGGTTGCTAGGTGGTTGCTAGGGTGTTGCTAGGCGGTTGCTAAGGTGTTGCTATGGTATCCGGGGTGGTTGCTAAGGTGTTGCTAGGTGGTTGCTAAGGTGTTGCTAGGCGGTTGCTAAGGTGTTGCTATGGTATCCGGGGTGGTTGCTAAGGTGTTGCTAGGTGGTTGCTAAGGTGTTGCTAGGCGGTTGCTAAGGTGTTGCTATGGTATCCGGGGTGGTTGCTAAGGTGTTGCTAGGTGGTTGCTAGGGTGTTGCTAGGCGGTTGCTAAGGTGTTGCTATGGTATCCGGGGTGGTTGCTAAGGTGTTGCTAGGTGGTTGCTAGGGTGTTGCTAGGCGGTTGCTAAGGTGTTGCTATGGTATCCGGGGTGGTTGCTAAGGTGTTGCTAGGTGGTTGCTAGGTGGTTGCTAGGGTGTTGCTAGGCAGTTGCTAAGGTGTTGCTATGGTATCCGGGGTGGTTGCTAAGGTGTTGCTAGGTGGTTGCTAGGCGGTTGCTAGGGTGTTGCTAGGCGGTTGCTAAGGTGTTGCTATGGTATCCGGGGTGGTTGCTAAGGTGTTGCTAGGTGGTTGCTAGGTGGTTGCTAGGGTGTTGCTAGGCGGTTGCTAAGGTGTTGCTATGGTATCCGGGGTGTTTGCTAAGGTGTTGCTAGGTGGTTGCTAGGTGGTTGCTAGGGTGTTGCTAGGCGGTTGCTAAGGTGTTGCTATGGTATCCGGGGTGGTTGCTAAGGTGTTGCTAGGTGGTTGCTAGGGTGTTGCTAGGGGGTTGCTAAGGTGTTGCTATGGTATCTGGGGTGGTTGCTAAGGTGTTGCTAGATGGTTGCTAGGTGGTTGCTATGGTGTTGCTAGGCGGTTGCTAAGGTGTTGCTATGGTATCCGGGGTGGTTGCTATGGTGTTTCTAGGTGGTTGCTAGGTGATGTATATGCATAAATTTGATTAAATGGTGTTTGCACGTTGCTACGCAACGTGCAAATACATCAATCAGCTATGCACGCTAGGTTGCTCTGGCCGTTCGGGGGTGTCCAAACTTTTGACCCGTGGCTCCATTACACACAGTACTGGGGGGCCGGGGTGTCCAAACTTTTGACCCGTGGCTCCATTACACACAGTACTGGGGGGGGCCGGGGTGTCCAAACTTTTGACCTAATGCTGTTTTATCCCATAGCTGCTCCATACACTCACAGTACTGGAGTTCTAGCTACCTGTCCTTCGATCTAGCTGCCGTCCTCCGATTGGCCCCATTCATTCCTATGGGGCCACTTCGTACGACATTCGTACGAAATCCGTACGTCGTAACTTTTCGTAACGCATATTTTCGGAAAGAGCTCAATAAGTTCTACAGGTCCTCAATTGGTTTCATCTTCGTATTTCAAAAATTGCGACGTCCACGGGCGTGCAAAGTTCTGCCCATTCATTTTCAATGGGCAAAAAAACGCGTACTTACGAAGTTTTTACGAAAAACGTAAGTCCGATCGGAAAGCTGTATACAAGCCCACCATTCCCGATAAGGACGCACGTTTTCTCTTTTGGACGAAGTCGATATTTCGAAAACTGCGGCACTAGTTAACCGGACAAAAAACAGGTGGAATAATAATAATAACTAGATTGCAGTTCCTACAGAAACTGCGAGTGTGATTGCAGTGCTGGCTGGTATCTGCTATGGTGTTGCTAAGGTGTTGCTATGGTATCCGGGGTGGTTGCTAAGGTGTTGCTAGGTGGTTGCTAGGGTGTTGCTAGGCGGTTGCTAAGGTGTTGCTATGGTATCCGGGGTGGTTGCTAAGGTGTTGCTAGGTGGTTGCTAGGTGGTTGCTAAGGTGTTGCTAGGCGGTTGCTAAGGTGTTGCTATGGTATCCGGGGTGGTTGCTAAGGTGTTGCTAGGTGGTTGCTAGGTGGTTGCTAGGGTGTTGCTAGGCGGTTGCTAAGGTGTTGCTAGGTGGTTGCTAGGGTGTTGCTAGGTGGTTGCTAAGGTGTTGCTATGGTATCCGGGGTAGTTGCTAAGCTGTTGCTAGGTGGTTGCTAGGTGGTTGCTAAGGTGTTGCTAGGCGGTTGCTAAGGTGTTGCTATGGTATCCGGGGTGGTTGCTAAGGTGTTGCTAGGTGGTTGCTAGGTGGTTGCTAAGGTGTTAATAGCCGGTTGCTAAGGTGTTGCTATGGTATCCGGGGTGGTTGCTAAGGTGTTGCTAGGTGGTTGCTAGGGTGTTGCTAGGCGGTTGCTAAGGTGTTGCTATGGTATCTGGGGTGGTTGCTAAGGTGTTGCTAGGTGGTTGCTAGGTGGTTGCTAGGGTGTTGCTAGGCGGTTGCTAAGGTGTTGCTATGGTATCCGGGGTGGTTGCTAGGTGGTTGCTAGGTGGTTGCTAGGGTGTTGCTAGGCGGTTGCTAAGGTGTTGCTATGGTATCCGTGGTGGTTGCTAAGGTGTTGCTAAGTGGTTGCTAGGTGGTTGCTAAGGTGTTGCTAGGCGGTTGCTAAGGTGTTGCTATGGTATCCGGGGTGGTTGCTAAGGTGTTGCTAGGTGGTTGCTAGGTGGTTGCTAGAGTGTTGCTAGGCGGTTGCTAAGGTGTTGCTATGGTATCCAGGGTGGTTGCTAAGGTGTTGCTAGGTGGTTGCTAGGTGGTTGCTAGGGTGTTGCTAGGCGGTTGCTAAGGTGTTGCTACGGTATCCGGGGTGGTTGCTAAGGTGTTGCTAGGTGGTTGCTAGGTGGTTGCTAGGGTGTTGCTAGGCGGTTGCTAAGGTGTTGCTATGGTATCCAGGGTGGTTGCTAAGGTGTTGCTAGGTGGTTGCTAGGTTGTTGCTAGGGTGTTGCTAGGCGGTTGCTAAGGTGTTGCTATGGTATCCGGGGTGGTTGCTAAGGTGTTGCTAGGTGGTTGCTAGGTGGTTGCTAAGGTGTTGCTAGGCGGTTGCTAAGGTGTTGCTATGGTATCCGGGGTGGTTGCTAAGGTGTTGCTAGGTGGTTGCTAGGTGGTTGCTAGGTGGTTGCTAGGCGGTTGCTAAGGTGTTGCTATGGTATCCGGGGTGGTTGCTAAGGTGTTGCTAAGTGGTTGCTATGCGGTTGCTAAGGTGTTGCTAGGCGGTTGCTAAGGTGTTGCTATGGTATCCGGGGAGGTTGCTAAGGTGTTGCTAGGTGGTTGCTAGGTGGTTGCTAAGGTGTTGCTAGGCGGTTGCTAAGGTGTTGCTATGGTATCTGTGGTGGTTGCTATGGTGTTTCTAGGTGGTTGCTAGGTGATTTATATGCATAAATTAGATTAAATGGTGTTTGCACGTTGCTACGCAACGTGCAAATACATCAATTAGCTATGCACGCTAGGTTGCTCTGGCCGTTCGGGGGTGTCCAAACTTTTGACCCGTGGCTCCATTACACACAGTACTGGGGGGCCGGGGTGTCCAAACTTTTGACCCATGGCTCCATTACACACAGTACTGGGGGGCCGGGGTGTCCAAACTTTTGACCTAATGCTGTTTTATCCCATAGCTGCTCCATACACTCACAGTACTGGAGTTCTAGCTACCTGTCCTTCGATCTAGCTGCCGTCCTCCGATTGGCCCCATTCATTCCAATGGGGCCACTTCGTACGACATTCGTACGAAATCCGTACGTCGTAACTTTTCGTAACGCATATTTTCGGAAAGAGCTCAATAAGTTCTACAGGTCCTCAATTGGTTTCATCTTCATATTTCAAAAATTGCGACGTCCACGGGCGTGCAAAGTTCTGCCCATTCATTGTCAATGGGCAAAAAAACGCGTACTTACGAAGTTTTTACGAAAAACGTAAGTCCGATCGGAAAGCTGTATACAAGCCCACCATTCCCGATATAGACGCACGTTTTCTCTTTTGAACGAAGTCGATATTTCGAAAACTGCGGCACTAGTTAACCGGACAAAAAACAGGTGGAATAATAATAATAACTAGATTGCAGTTCCTGCAGAAACTGCGAGTGTGATTGCAGTGCTGGCTGGTATCTGCTGTGGTGTTGCTAAGGTGTTGCTAAGTGGTTGCTAAGGTGTGGCTATGGTATCCGGGGTGGTTGCTAAGGTGTTGCTAAGTGGTTGCTAGGTGGTTGCTAAGGTGTTGCTAGGCGGTTGCTAAGGTGTTGCTATGGTATCTGGGGTGGTTGCTAAGGTGTTGCTAGGTGGTTGCTAGGTGGTTGCTAAGGTGTTGCTATGGTATCCGGGGTGGTTGCTAAGGTGTTGCTAGCTGGTTGCTAGGTGGTTGCTAAGGTGTTGCTAGGCGGTTGCTAAGGTGTTGCTATGGTATCCGGGGTGGTTGCTAAGGTGTTGCTAGGTGGTTGCTAGGTGGTTGCTAAGTTGTTGCTAGGCGGTTGCTAAGGTGTTGCTATGGTATCCGGGGTGGTTGCTAAGGTGTTGCTAGGGTGTTGCTAGGGTGTTGCTAGGCGGTTGCTAAGGTGTTGCTATGGTATCCGGGGTGGTTGCTAAGGTGTTGCTAGGTGGTTGCTAGGTGGTTGCTAGGGTGTTGCTAGGCGGTTGCTAAGGTGTTGCTATGGTATCCGGGGTGGTTGCTAAGGTGTTGCTAGGTGGTTGCTAGGTGGTTGCTAGGGTGTTGCTAGGCGGTTGCTAAGGTGTTGCTATGGTATCCAGGGTGGTTGCTAAGGTGTTGCTAGGTGGTTGCTAGGGTGTTGCTAGGCGGTTGCTAAGGTGTTGCTATGGTATCCGGGGTGGTTGCTAAGGTGTTGCTAGGTGGTTGCTAGGTGGTTGCTAGGGTGTTGCTAGGCGGTTGCTAAGGTGTTGCTATGGTATCCGGGGTGGTTGCTAAGGTGTTGCTAGGTGGTTGCTAGGTGGTTGCTAGGGTGTTGCTAGGCGGTTGCTAAGGTGTTGCTATGGTATCCGGGGTGGTTGCTAAGGTGTTGCTAGGTGGTTGCTAGGTGGTTGCTAGGGTGTTGCTAGGCGGTTGCTAAGGTGTTGCTATGGTATCCGGGGTGGTTGCTAAGGTGTTGCTAGGTGGTTGCTAGGGTGTTGCTAGGCGGTTGCTAAGGTGTTGCTATGGTATCTGGGGTGGTTGCTAAGGTGTTGCTAGGTGGTTGCTAGGTGGTTGCTAGGGTGTTGCTAGGCGGTTGCTAAGGTGTTGCTATGGTATCCGGGGTGGTTGCTAAGGTGTTGCTAGGTGGTTGCTAGGTGGTTGCTAGGGTGTTGCTAGGCGGTTGCTAAGGTGTTGCTATGGTATCTGGGGTGGTTGCTAAGGTGTTGCTAGATGGTTGCTAGGTGGTTGCTATGGTGTTGCTAGGCGGTTGCTAAGGTGTTGCTATGGTATCCAGGGTGGTTGCTATGGTGTTTCTAGGTGGTTGCTAGGTGATGTATATGCATAAATTTGATTAAATGGTGTTTGCACGTTGCTACGCAACGTGCAAATACATCAATCAGCTATGCACGCTAGGTTGCTCTGGCCGTTCGGGGGTGTCCAAACTTTTGACCCGTGGCTCCATTACACACAGTACTGGGGGGCCGGGGTGTCCAAACTTTTGACCCGTGGCTCCATTACACACAGTATTGGGGGGCCGGGGTGTCCAAACTTTTGACCTAATGCTGTTTTATCCCATAGCTGCTCCATACACTCACAGTACTGGAGTTCTAGCTACCTGTCCTTCGATCTAGCTGCCGTCCTCCGATTGGCCCCATTCATTCCAATGGGGCCACTTCGTACGACATTCGTACGAAATCCGTACGTCGTAACTTTTCGTAACGCATATTTTCGGAAAGAGCTCAATAAGTTCTACAGGTCCTCAATTGGTTTCATATTCGTATTTCAAAAATTGCGACGTCCACGGGCGTGCAAAGTTCTGCCCATTCATTTTCAATGGTCAAAAAAACGCGTACTTACGAAGTTTTTACGAAAAACGTAAGTCCGATCGGAAAGCTGTATACAAGCCCACCATTCCCGATATGGACGCACGTTTTCTCTTTTGAACGAAGTCGATATTTCGAAAACTGCGGCACTAGTTAACCGGACAAAAAACAGGTGGAATAATAATAATAACTAGATTGCAGTTCCTACAGAAACTGCGAGTGTGATTGCAGTGCTGGCTGGTATCTGCTGTGGTGTTGCTAAGGTGTTGCTAAGTGGTTGCTAAGGTGTGGCTATGGTATCCGGGGTGGTTGCTAAGGTGTTGCTAAGTGGTTGCTAGGTGGTTGCTAAGGTGTTGCTAGGCGGTTGCTAAGGTGTTGCTATGGTATCTGGGGTGGTTGCTAAGGTGTTGCTAGGTGGTTGCTAAGGTGTTGCTAGGCGGTTGCTAAGGTGTTGCTATGGTATCCGGGGTGGTTGCTAAGGTGTTGCTAGCTGGTTGCTAGGTGGTTGCTAAGGTGTTGCTAGGCGGTTGCTAAGGTGTTGCTATGGTATCCGGGGTGGTTGCTAAGGTGTTGCTAGGTGGTTGCTAGGTGGTTGCTAAGTTGTTGCTAGGCGGTTGCTAAGGTGTTGCTATGGTATCCGGGGTGGTTGCTAAGGTGTTGCTAGGTGGTTGCTAGGGTGTTGCTAGGCGGTTGCTAAGGTGTTGCTATGGTATCCGGGGTGGTTGCTAAGGTGTTGCTAGGTGGTTGCTAGGTGGTTGCTAGGGTGTTGCTAGGCGGTTGCTAAGGTGTTGCTATGGTATCCGGGGTGGTTGCTAAGGTGTTGCTAGGTGGTTGCTAGGTGGTTGCTAGGGTGTTGCTAGGCGGTTGCTAAGGTGTTGCTATGGTATCCAGGGTGGTTGCTAAGGTGTTGCTAGGTGGTTGCTAGGGTGTTGCTAGGCGGTTGCTAAGGTGTTGCTATGGTATCCGGGGTGGTTGCTAAGGTGTTGCTAGGTGGTTGCTAGGTGGTTGCTAGGGTGTTGCTAGGCGGTTGCTAAGGTGTTGCTATGGTATCCGGGGTGGTTGCTAAGGTGTTGCTAGGTGGTTGCTAGGTGGTTGCTAGGGTGTTGCTAGGCGGTTGCTAAGGTGTTGCTATGGTATCCGGGGTGGTTGCTAAGGTGTTGCTAGGTGGTTGCTAGGTGGTTGCTAGGGTGTTGCTAGGCGGTTGCTAAGGTGTTGCTATGGTATCCGGGGTGGTTGCTAAGGTGTTGCTAGGTGGTTGCTAGGGTGTTGCTAGGCGGTTGCTAAGGTGTTGCTATGGTATCCGGGGTGGTTGCTAAGGTGTTGCTAGGTGGTTGCTAGGTGGTTGCTAGGGTGTTGCTAGGCGGTTGCTAAGGTGTTGCTATGGTATCCGGGGTGGTTGCTAAGGTGTTGCTAGGTGGTTGCTAGGTGGTTGCTAGGGTGTTGCTAGGGGGTTGCTAAGGTGTTGCTATGGTATCTGGGGTGGTTGCTAAGGTGTTGCTAGATGGTTGCTAGGTGGTTGCTATGGTGTTGCTAGGCGGTTGCTAAGGTGTTGCTACGGTATCCGGGGTGGTTGCTATGGTGTTTCTAGGTGGTTGCTAGGTGATGTATATGCATAAATTTGATTAAATGGTGTTTGCACGTTGCTACGCAACGTGCAAATACATCAATCAGCTATGCACGCTAGGTTGCTCTGGCCGTTCGGGGGTGTCCAAACTTTTGACCCGTGGCTCCATTACACACAGTACTGGGGGGCCGGGGTGTCCAAACTTTTGACCCGTGGCTCCATTACACACAGTACTGGGGGGCCGGGGTGTCCAAACTTTTGACCTAACGCTGATTTATCCCATAGCTGCTCCATTACACACAGTACTGGAGTTCTAGCTACCTGTCCTTCGATCTAGCTGCCGTCCTCCGATTGGCCCCATTCATTCCAATGGGGCCACTTCGTACGACATTCGTACGAAATCCGTACGTCGTAACTTTTCGTAACGCATATTTTCGGAAAGAGCTCAATAAGTTCTACAGGTCCTCAATTGGTTTCATCTTAGTATTTCAAAAATTGCGACGTCCACGGGCGTGCAAAGTTCTGCCCATTCATTTTCAATGGGCAAAAAAACGCGTACTTACGAAGTTTTTACGAAAAACGTAAGTCCGATCGGAAAGCTGTATACAAGCCCACCATTCCCGATATGGACGCACGTTTTCTCTTTTGAACGAAGTCGATATTTCGAAAACTGCGGCACTAGTTAACCGGACAAAAAACAGGTGGAATAATAATAATAATAATAATAATAATAAGAAGAAGAAGAAGAAGAAGAATAAGACTTAAGAAGAACAATACTGTGATTGCATTACTGCAATCACACTAATAATAATAATAAGAAGAAGAAGAAGAATAAGACTTAAGAAGAACAATACTGTGATTGCATTACTGCAATCACACTAATAATAATAATAATAATAATAATAAGAAGAAGAAGAAGAAGAAGAATAAGACTTAAGAAGATCAATACTGTGATTGCATTACTGCAATCACACTAATAATAATAATAAGAAGAAGAAGAAGAATAAGACTTAAGAAGAACAATACTGTGATTGCATTACTGCAATCACACTAATAAAGACCTGCATAGGTCTAGAGTCTATCCTGCATATTTTAGTGTAGGAACTGAAATGTTTTAGGATGTTTTCACATTGCCATGTTTGGTCCAGACCTTCGGATTTAGCTTGGTCTTAAACGGTGACGCAGAACCTTCTTCCTGCATTTACTTTATTTCTTTAGTGCAAATAAGAAAAATGACAGCTTACACTAAATAAAAGCCTTAAATATATCCTGCATATTTTAGTACAGGAACTGAATTGATTTAGGATTTTTTCACACTTGCCATGTTTGGGACAAAACTTCAGATTTCACTAGATTTTAAAGGGGGACTCAACCACAGTCTGAAACAAGTGAGCAAAATTTGATTCATTTGACCCAAAGAGGTGGTCTTGGTCCAGATCAATTCAACCATGGTCCGGTTTGTTTGCAGTGTAAATGCAGCTTGACTTTTAGAGTGTTTTCACACCAGTAAGTTAGTTTGCTCTGGTCTGAATTAACTAATAAGTTTGTAAACCTTTTACCAATGCTTTGGTTTGTTTTCACACAAGGAACAATAAGAAGTGTGTAGGACTGTGTAGGAACTGAAGTGTTTTAGGGTGTTTTTACCCTAAAAAGGTCTACAGACCTTCGGATTTAGGTTGATCTTAAATGGTGATGCAGAACCTCTTTTCTGCATTTACTTTATTTCTTTAGTACAAATAAGAAAAATTACAGCTTAAAATAAATAAAAGCCTCAACTCTGTACTGCATATATTAGTACAGGAACTGAATTGTTTTAGGGTGTTTTCACACTTGCCATGTTTGGTCCACATCTTTGGATGTAGCTTGGTCTTAAAGAGTGTCCTATCCTCATACTATAGGAACTGAGAAGTGTTTAGTGTTTTAAAGTGTTTTCACACTTTCAAAACTTCAGATTTTGCTAGATTTTAAAGGGGGACTCAACCACAGTCTGAAACAAATGAGGAAATTCTGTATGACCGAAAGAGGTGATCTTGGTCCAGATCAATTCAACCATGGTCCGGTTTGTTTGCAGTGTGAATAAAGCTTGATTTTAGAGTGTTTTTTTTTACACCAGTAGTTAGTTTGCTCTGGTCTAAATCAGTTAATAAGTTTGTAAACTTGGGCACACTTCTAGTATACTTTGTTGGGTAAAAAAATATATTTTAATATACTGTACTACAATTTTTAGTGTGTTACAAATTTACTTTAAATGTTTTGTTTGATATTTAAACACTATATGCAAAAAAATTGATTATTATTTACATTTTCCTAATTATAATTACAGATCATTTTAACCATTATATTAATGTAATACCTAAATCTATTTTTAAAACATTTTACCAATGTAGTCATTTAATTAACTTTTTAAAAAGTTACGTGATACATTGCACTTTAAGTGAACTCCTGTAACAGTTGTTTTTAACACACTTTGCTAAAAATTTACAAAAGCATAGTTGGAAATAAATATTTTAGAAATATACTGAATTACATTAAACTAAAAGTGCACTTCATAGTAGTCTATATTGTATTTTTTTTTAAATCATCTACTTCATCTAATTTTTATATATTTTAGCAAAGTACATAAATCTGTTAGTATATTTACAGCATACTTAGACATTTCTCAATATGTTTTAAGTAAAATTAAGTATATATTTTTTTCACCAGGCTGGTCTTGGTCCAGATCAACTTAACCATGGTCCGGTTTGTTTGCAGTGTGAACGCAAGTTGACTTTTAAAGTGTTTTCACACTAGTAGTTAATTTGCTCTGGTCTGAATCAGTTAATAAGTTTGTAAACCTGGGGCCTTTTACCAATGGTTGGGTTTGTTTTCACACAAGGAACAACCCAAGTGCATAAAAATGCACACAAACGAGTCATATTAAGTGTTTCTCTTCCTATTGATCAAAACTGTCTGGGGACAGCTTGGAGCAAAAAAAGTAAATTCAAACAGAAGGTCTGAACTGTGTTCTGGACTATTTCTATGCAGTTTACCTTGGAGCTACAGCAGCGATGGCATTTGTCCATAGCTGTAGTAATCATCTAGGCAGTATTCCAGGTTAAACTAAAAGGTGAGGGTGTGGAAACTGCAGATGAATATGGTTTATTTTTACTTATGATGCAATTCATTTGGGCAGATGTGAATACAGACATTTCTCAATATGTTTTGAGTACAACTAAGTATATATTTGTTTTCACCAGGGTGGATGAATTTGGTACACACTTGAATGTGGGCCAAAACAACCATACTAAGACCCTTGAAAGAAAGGTCTTGTTCTGGTCCCAACTGAGTTGTTACCCAGATCATCACAACATTTACAATATATTAACAATAACACATAATAGCACATAAATATGCACTAGTCTAGAACACAGAATCCTCTTCCTGTATTTACTTTATTGCTTTCGCCCCAAACAGTCAGCAGAGAGAATGTTCTTACATGATTTGTTTTAATGCTTATTTAGTGCACTTGGGTTTTATCCTTGTGTGAAAATAAACCAAACCAAGCCTGAGGTTAAACACCAGAACAAATGTAATATATAGGCCTTAAAACACCTCTAGATTCTAGACTTCTTTTTTCTTATAATTTGCTCTATATAAAGCACTAAAGCTCCAAAATGACACAAACAGTAAATAAAGAGTCCAATACTACTTAGAAACTTCTAGTAGAACTTCTATCTAAAGCAGTCCAAGAACAGAACCTGGATATTTGATAGAAATATTTGCTTTTTTCTTATTTTTTCCAATGATAATATTGAGACTTGGAGAAAAGGGTTATTCAATGGCTAGGGGTAATGTTTAGAGCAATGCATGTTCACAAACCTTTGGATAAGCCCTGGAGGAAAAATAGGGGTTCTATTAAGTACTAATTTTCTTTTTCTCTGAATATAGTGAATAACAAATCCAGACTTGTTGTTCTCCATATAACTCAACGAAGTCCATTTATGCATTAAAAAATAAATCGAAACAGCTTGCATTTTGAATTCAGATTGCAGTTCTGCTCATAAGTTCCATTTAGAGATTCTAGGTCAATCCAGTGTATTTTAAGAGAAAAAATAGACACTTATTTTGTATAATTTTGATGTAAATAAAGCAACGATGCTCTAAACTGAGAGATCTGAGCTACAGAAAAAACAGTGCAGAAGTTAAAGTGACACAGCAGTATGCTTATAAGCTGGATAAAGGCTTATGTCCTGCTCGTAAGCTCCATGTAGAGCTGCTAGGTTCATCCAGCATCTATTAGCATAGAAGATAAAGTGTTTTAGACTCCATTTTTCTCTTTTTAGAGCTTTTTTGGTTTTAGCAAAAATGCAGAAATTTCACAGTGAGAAAAGCCTTCGCAGTACATTTGAACCAACACAACAAACCTAAACATAAAAAAAAGTTTAAAGCCACAACTTTATTGATAAAAAGCAAACAGTAAGTTGTTCTTTGAAAGATTAAAAAAGACAAGAACAGACTAAATGCTTGTAGATATTATTTCTAAGGTGTGATCTGGTTTGGTCCAGCAACGTGGAAGGATCTGCTGAAGTTGTGTTTGATGTGCTGAGACGTTTCTAGAACATTCTCCTCCGTTCACACTGGTTCTTTTGGCTTGTCTATCCTTTTTCTAGAGCAATCAGCATTAGCATGCTAGTGTTTGCTGGGGAACATTGTGTCTCCTGGGCCTAGAGCCTCCTCTGTCCTATTAACAGGCATTAGCTAACTATGCTGCTACAATTCACCCATGAACTCATCAGTTACAGCACCGGCTGCTCCAGCTACAACATACAAATACAGCCAACGATGCCTCGCACTTTCCATATCTCAATCTCAAAGGTTTAATGTTTGAGTTGCCACACACTTGTGATTTAGGCCTCAGTTTTGGTCTTTTGGAATAGGAGAAATGGTGCTAAAGCTAAGAGAAGTGCTAATTAAAATCACTTTCCTAGTGACATGCACACTATATTAAGAAAAGTATTGGGAATGCTAAAATCATTCATTGTTTCCACCAACCCTAAAGGTATTGAAAAAGAGTTTACTCTGCTTTTGCTGAGGTAACTGTCTCTACTGTCCAGGGAAGACTTTCTATCAGACTTTGGAGCATTAATGTGAGGATTTGATGGACTTTATTGACAAGAGGAGTAGTGCTGGGCGAAATGGGAAAAATCATATATCACGATATGGAACTTTTTATATCACCATAACGATATATATATTGTGATATGTCACATTTATGTCACATGTTTTCAGTTATTCTTCGAAAAATATTACAAAATAATAGCATTTTTTTCAACTTTATTTCAAAGTGACATTACACCAAACTTTCACAAATGAGAATTTCTACCTTTTAGTGCAGCAATATATATGTATCAAATGAAAACAGATGAGGTAAATGCAGTAGCTATGCGTTTAACAACGTAAAGCAGTGTCATTTTTTTTGCTTTTGCGTTCTATACCTGGCAAACTGAGGTGTGGAAATGGAACTGGGGGAATAAAGGTGGGGCAGGTTTGGAGGCCACAAAGTTCAAATAAGAACATACATACTGAATATATGATGAACAACAGCTGCATTCTTGCTTGTTTTGGCTGAAGATTGCTTTTTTTCATGTGTTTTCATTACAATGAAATATATCATTGTAACCAGGTCTCACTGTCTCAACACATGGATGGCATGTAATACATTCTTTTTAGTATTTATATATTAATATTTTAACTAAAAATATTTAAATTTCAGGAATTATAATATATTATATATCATAAATTATTTGAGTAATATTGTTTAAATTAAGTCATTGTAATTAGGTAATATTGTACGCAAAAATTAAGTAAAGTTTACTAAAAGAAAGGATTGATTCAGCAAAAATAAATAAAGTAAAGTTTAATAAAAGAAAGGATGGAAGTTCAGTTCACTTATTTACTCTATGTAACATTTAAGTCTTGAAACCGAGTTGAAGTTACTTAAATTTATCTGAAATTAAATTTACTTAAAAAAGCAAAAAGCAAATTCAGAAAGTTGCAAAACTTTTTTAAAGTATATTTTACGCGTGATTTTTTTTTTTCAGTGTAGCCTAAATGTACTTTTGTCTTGCTTTTTAAATTAAAGGCAATTAAAACTATAAACCATATATTGATTGAACACTGGAACATTTGTTTTATTATCCTAGCAGACAAACCTTTTAAAAAATGCAATTTATTTACTTCAGCGGTGCTAGTTTAGTCAAACCTTTGCATCAGCAGTGCTACTCAAGTCACTTGTATAATTTATACAAAAAAGCAGGCAGTCTTGGTAAACTGGTAAACTTGGTAAACAAACATGCTACGACTAATTTGCCTGAGCTAATGTTGCAATCCTAGCCCTGTTATGTTTATAAATATTTAATTTATGAGTAGAACTGAGTAAAAATGAACTTAAACCTGCCGATTCTTGCCTCTTTTTGCTGGCTCTCTCCCTAATCCCATAATAGCGTCAGAGGAAACTCTGCTATACAACTTTAAATGAATTTTAATAAATCAATGCCCCAAAAA
The DNA here is from genome assembly GCF_023375975.1 of Astyanax mexicanus. NCBI lineage: Eukaryota > Metazoa > Chordata > Actinopteri > Characiformes > Acestrorhamphidae > Astyanax > Astyanax mexicanus. The sequence goes on along the minus strand of NC_064426.1, from coordinate 18,293,406 downwards.
ACTTAATACCCAACAGTGGCTCTCGTAGCTCTTGTAGTCCGGACGCACTGCAGAGTTTAGCGTTCCTCCTCATTTAATTAGCAAAGCCTTTTTGTGAGGTGGATGCAGATGGTAAGCTCTAGTCTCAGCAGAGCTGTGACCTGGTTAGAACCTAGTTTGACACCTCTGTTTTACACCATCTCTCCAAAGAACCCAATTTGGCACATTTATTTTTAAGCGCAGTGTTGAATCAGATGTGAGTTAAGCAGGCTAATCACTTGGGGGTGCTAGGGGATGCCACGGCGTACATAAGGTGTTAATTACTGATGCTTCGTTGGAAAACATCAACCAGCATTATCAATATAATACATGTCATCACTGTATAATTATCAGTTTTTGACATAATGTCACTTTGGGAGTTTCTTGAAGAAAAGACCAATTAGAAATACTCCAAAATTTTTTCAATTTTTTGGAATTGATGTCCACTGAAAGTTTTTCAGCTAGCGCTTAGCACAGTTAGCAGCATATATATACAATCAAATCCTGTCATTTGAGGTATGACCTGTATTTGCTGGTACACTGCAGATCTGCTAGCTTGGTTGTTGCTACACTAACAATAACCGTGACTGCTGGATAGAGGTAAAATTCAGTAAGTGAGTAAATAAGATTTATTTATAAAGATATAGCAGTAGACTGTTCCATAGTCTGGGAGCTGGTAATGTAGGAGGTGGATAGATCGGTCAGCACTTTAAAAAAATAAATACAAACACTTTGAACAGTATCCTATACTGACTGGACTGGTATCCAATGAAGATAAGCAAAGAAGGTGTAATCTGGTCTCATTTCTTGATGCTAGTCAATAACATGGGAGCAGCAGCATTCTGGACTAACTGCAGACATTGAACGAGAGACTGGTTAATCCCAATGTAAGATGAATTACAGTGGACAACTCTTAAAGAAACAAATGCATAAATGACTTTTTCCAGGCGTCAAAATAAGAAAATAATTACAGATTTTTACTTAAAAGAGTACAAAACTTGTTGCTGGGACTTAAAGGTCTCATTCCATCTTTTTTTTTTATTTATTTAAAATGTCTAGTTGTGGTCTTTAGTCTAAATAAATGCCATATATATATATATATATATATATATATATATATATATATATATATATATATATATATATATATATATATATGTATGTATAACGCTGCTTTTTTGTTGGTTTCAAATCCAGTAATTCTGTTTTTTCCCCCAAAGCCATTTTATATTAAATGGAAAAATATGGCGAGTTTTAAGGTTTTAATAGCTGAAATATTATCGACAAAGAGGTATGGAATTAAAAATGTATTAATGTTCAAATCATGTGTCATTGCTGGACGGGAGTCAGACACACTAAAGTATAGATACCCAAAACTTCTGCTTAAGTAAGGTAATCAAGTATTTCTGCTTTGTTACTTGACACCTCTGCTTTTGACCCATGTTGCGCAACAAACAAGTTAAAAACAAGTTACAAGTTACAAGTTATAGTTAAGCAATGTCATTTTTTGCTAGAATTTTATTATTATTAACTGTTGTTTTATGTTTAACGAACTTTACAGGGTTCATACATTCATGAAAAACTTGGAAAAGTAAGGGAATTTGAAAATAGCAATTTCCAGACCTGGAAAAGTCATGGAAATTTGATCTACAAATCTTTGTGTTTCCAATTAAAAATAAATAGAAAATCTATTTTGAGCTAAAAAATATGTCAGCTCTGAGTTAAATCAGTAATTTAGACCTACACAATGGCGCTCTCAGGATCTGACACATTTTTATTATTAAAATTATTACTGTTAATTTAAGGCTTACTAGAATCAGTTTTGATTATAGTTTTAGTTGATTTTCGTTTTTTCATCCATGTCTGTTTTAAAAATCCTATGGTCATGAAAATTTGCTTTGAAGGCATGGAAGTGTCATGGAAAAATCATGGAAATTTATTGGTTAAAAAGTGTATCAACCCTGACTTTAGTTGAACAGCTTCTTAAGAATCTCACACACTTTTCAATTCTAAAACATTAAGATTGAGATTAAGCTTCTCTGAATGCGTCACATTCATTCCTCCAGCACTGAAATCCCCAGACTGCTCCACATCACTCTGTTCCAGCAGCAGAGAGCTGGACGGGCTGAGTGTTGTGTGAGCGTTTAGCTGTCGTTTGGATGAGAGGAGGAAGTGAGCGGTGTTTTAAAGCTCGACAACTCCATCCGGCACAAAGCGCCACTCGTCCACAGGCCTGTAGGCCCTGAGGCGCCGCCTCTTTGGCCGCGCGAAAGGGAAAAAAACATGTTTCCTCTGTCATACAAGTTCCCCTGGCAACTGAAGTCACGGCAGATCAGTGGAGAACATTGGTTCAGACGCTGCTCCGGCCCTCACGCGTCGAGAGCCGGGTCGGCGGACGCTCGTCCGTGTGAACGTGAAGAACGGTTTGTTGATAAACAGAACGCTCGCTTTCCTTTCTCAGCTAAAGCTACAGCAATTAGAGCGCAGTTCAGCAGCAGCTCAGCCTATAGGAAACTCACAGCGCTGATAAGAGCAAGACAGATACAGTCCCCAACACTGAGCGCCCTATTCATAAAACCCATCCAGCGTGTTCCGTTTAGAGCCTGTTAATAAGCTCCTAATGCCTCGTGAAGGGCTTTAAAGCACACCGTTCCCCGACTGTGGGTTTTTCCAGCCGTCAGAGTCAGAGGTGCTGCCGCTCACCGGAACGCAATGATTGGAGCTTTTATGAATAATCACATTAATGACCTCATCGCTGTCCATGCGTCTACTTCCCCCAGCCTCTACTCCTGCTTCTGAAAAGATCTACAGCAAGGTCTGAGTCTGAAAACGTACAGATTTTCCAAATACATACTGTATATATGAATTTTCAGAAAATCCCAAATCCCAATCCATTTTTTTAAATTGCAAAACATATACTTATACAGCTCTGGCAAAAATTAAAGAGACCACTTCAGTTTCTTAATCAGTTTCTCTGATTTTGCTGAAGGTTTTTTATAGGTATATGTTTGAGTTTGAATAAAATAAACATTGTTGTTTTATTCTATAAACTACAGACACATTTCTACCAAATTTAAAATAATAAAAATATTGTCATGTACAGCATTTATTTGCAGAAAATGAGAAATGGCTGAAAAAAAAAAAACGATGCAGAGCTTTCAGACTTCAAATAATGCAAAGAAAACAAGTTCATATTCATAAAGTTTAAGAGTTCAGAAATCAATATTAAGTAAAATAACCCTGGTTTTTAATCACAGTTTTCATGCATCTTGGCATGTTCTCCTCCACCAGTCTTACACACTGCTTTTAGATAACTTTATGCCACTCCTGCTGCAAAAATTCAAGCAGTTCAGTTTGGTTTGATGGCTTGTGATTATCCATCTTCCTCTTGATTATATTCCAGAGTTTTTTTTTATTTGGTAAAATCAAAGAAACTCAACATTTTAAGTGGTCTCCAGAGCTGTATATTTGTTTTTTTCTTTTTCTAACATTAGACTGTTATTATTAGTGCTGTCAGTATCAACATGTACATGCACATGTTTAATCTGGACATTTTAACACATTATTTAAAAAAATATTATACCCTTGTTTTAGCCTGAACTTCCTCCTGTGTTTCACTCTGTTTACAAAGCCTGGTGATAGCACATGCCTCCTCCGGTACATGTGAAGTCAGCCACCGCTTTTTTTCAAACTGCTGCTGATGCAGCATTACAGAGTAGCATCACAGGGCACTCCAATACATCAGCTCACAGATGCCCTGTGCTGATTGACATCACCCTTTGGAGTGACCAATTTTTACCCGATTTACACACGGTTTGGTTTGTTACAAACAGCAGAGATGTAGTTATGATACAGGACACTGTGACACATTACAAATACCTGCTTTCATGCTGAAATACTTTATATTATGTTCTAATAATATGAATTAATTTTATATTTATGTACATAGATGCACACACACATATACACACACACACACATATATTTATATATATATATACATATATACATATATATATATATATATATATATATATATATATATATATTAATAAAGTAATTAATGTATGCACTTATTAATATGCTATACCATATGTCTGTCTTTGTTAAAGAGCATAATATAAAGTATTTCAGCATGAAAGCAGGTATGTGTAATGTGTCACAGTGTCCTGTATCATAATTACATCTCTGCTGTTTGTAACAAACCAAACCGTGTGTAAATCGGGTAAAAATTGGTAGAGTTATGAATATTATCGGTTTATTAAACTCCTTCCTCTGTGTAAATTAATCCACTGGGGGGCGCATGGTGGCCGACTCCAAAATGGCGGCCACACTTTCGACACGCCCACACCTTTCGACACGCCCAGTACTCTGAGCTGCAGAGACCCACCCAGTGTTCTGATTGGTTAAACAAACCCCGTAATCTGATTGGTCTAGATTAAGCTTTCCTATTGGTCCATCTATCAGGCGTAAAAACAGGGTCAAAATTCGCAACTGCAGCTAGAGCTTCGCACACACAGCAGAGAAGATGAATGAGAGGATTTTTAGCTCCACAGTGAAAAACGCCCACTGTCACATTTACAACCTCACAAATTCCATGTGATTTTTGGTCTGACCCAGCTTAAGCCATTTGAGCAGTACTGATTCACACATTCAAGAGATTGGATTTACAAATTTAAAAATATATATTTATATATAATTAAAATATTTTTTCACATTTGTACATTTGAATTATTATTAATATTACTTTCTGTTTCAAGTTTGCACATTCCAGTTAATTTGTGGATTTGGATTTTCGTGCGTGTAGTTGTTTAAACGCAGTTACAAGTTTCAGTACATTTGTGACTTCTGTTTTACAAACTCAAAATCTTTATGACCCTTTTTTGACTCCATAATGGCAAGCTATATAAACAGGATTCGAACTGGCGACCTCGTGATCTTAGTGGCAGAGCCTTAGTCTACTAAACAACTCAGAGTCCCTCTTTGAATCTAATTTTATATATGTATGGGCAAAATAGTTCCCCTAATGAAAAGATATATTTGTCTATATATTTAAAAAATATTAAAAATACAACTATAACATGTAAATTAAATACAGGTGTTTGGTGTAGTCTTGTATCACCTCAACTTAAAGCTTTAGGAATATAAAAATATACATCAGCACAAATCCGACTGAAATATTGGTCAGATCAGTTGCAGATATGATTCTGATATCATTGTAAATCAGGGCTGACATTGCTATACATTTCTTCTGCTAGATAGTTAGAGAGATATGATATATATAAACAGGAATTTTCACAAGAATTCAGAAGTCAGTCATCCAGCATGCCACGATATTAATAATACGCTCTGTGTATCCAGGATTGGAATAAAATAAATGATAATGTTCAGATATAATCTGCCTCTGCTAGATGTGTCATGAGAAATGAGAGCAGCAAGAATTTTATAACTGCAGCCAGAGATGTTGTATGATATATTTAATATAATAATTCACCTTATGTGATATTGCACATCCTGAGATATGACTTTTAAACATGTTCACGATGCAATAGCAATAATAAAACTATATATTGTGCAGATCTTTTATTCCTGCTACTAAAAAGACATTAGATATTTTTCGCACTGTAAGGCGCACTTAAAATCCTTTAATTTTCCCAAAAATCGACAGTACTCCTTATAATCCGCTGCAGATTATGTATGAATTTTACCAGTCACGTTGCAAGAGACAGTAAGAGCTTCAGAGGTGAGTATTATCAGCCTGTAGCCTGCTACTAACCCCGGCTAGCACAGCTGGAGCAGCATTAGCATTAGCTGCTAACCGCTAAGCGCTAGCTCTTTTGCTGTTCAGAGGGGAGTAGATCAGACTGTAGTCTGCGTGTTTACCGTGTTAAACAAACTATGTGGGATGAACCTCAAGCTAATATCACCCTGACTTACCTTAACACTCAGGGTTCCTCAATGTAGAACTGTCAGGCAGCATTAGCCGCTAAGCGCTAGCTCTTTTGCCCCTTCAGAGGCAAGTGCATCGGGCTGTAGTCTTTGTGTTTACCATGTTAAAAGAACCTATGTGGGAGGAACCTCAAGCTAATATCACCCTGACTCACCTTAATACTCAGGGTTCCTCAGTGTAGCACTGTTGGGCGGCATTAGCCGCTAAGCGCTAGCTTTTTTGCCCTTCATAGGCAAATATGTCAGACTGTAGTCTGTGTGTTTACCGTGTTAAAACAAGCTATGTGGAATGAAGCTAATATCACCCTGGCTTACCTTAACACTAAAGATTCCTCAGTGTAGCACTGTCGGGCAGCATTAGCTGCTAACCGCTAGTGTTTACTGGCTAATGCACCAGCCTTAGTGCTGAAGAAATTTGCGAATCTAAGCTTACTGTAAATAAATGGAAGCGCTTTACTCTCCCAAATAAACAGTTCTCAGGAGAGAAATCTGTGTAGATTAACATTCAGCGCTCATTTGACTTTGAAAGAAAGTGTTTTTTTGTAAGAATTACAGATTTGTTTACTTAGCTTAGCTTTACTTAATTTAGATAAACTACCCACCACCACCACCCACTGGTGAGACCTGCTGAATTAGAAGGGAAACATGGGGACACTCTTGTTCCTTACTAGTGACAAATAATGCGTCTTATGATCCAGTGCGCCTTATGTATGAAAATAAAAAATAGTATGATATATTGATCGTTCACTTATAATCTGATGCGCTTATAGTGTAAAAAAATATGGAACATATGTACAGTATGGTCTTTATTAATAATAATGTGAAATGCATAAGGTATAATGTATGGTCTCAATTATATTCGCATCTATACCAAAAAAAGTGAAAAAAAAAAGTGAATTAAAATGATGATAAAGCAGTATAATGTACGGATTAGCCCTCCTTGGTCCTGGGCTGGCTGCCCCTATAGTAAAGCAGTGGGAATAGCACTTAATACTCATTAATACTCATAAATACTCATTAATACTGAAATAAAATCACTTTATTTTAGTATTAGTTTATATGATGAGTGAGCTGTCACTTAAGGACACACTTTACACATGCATTTCTGGACAAGCTGAGAGATGCAGAATCAGCTCCTGCAATGGAAGAAGAATGTGGACTGAGGCAGTAGAGTAATATTACAGGATTTTACAAAAAAGTGCAATGGAATTGCAGTAGTTATGCAGTGTTCTGGAGAGAGAGTTCTCGTGCAGCTCCACTAGCTAAACTTCATATCACAGGTTTAGTGTTCCAGCCAGGAACGAGAGCGGAACAGAGACGCCATGCACCCTGTAACAGTCAGTGGAACATATGAAACTTTAAGTTTTTGAGAAAATTTAAGAACAATATTTATAGATTTAATACAGACTTTTTTTTTTTAAATAAATATAATTACATGCAATAAGTATTGTATGCAATTTGTATTGCATTGTATTGTATGTATTGTAAGTTATTTTTCCTTTCAAACCAATCTAAGTCTCTCAGCTGACACAGATTAATTAATACTCATTAATACTGAAAAAAAAATTGTATTTACTTTATTTTAGAAACAGTTTCTATAATGAGACTTCTGGACTGATTTTTTTGTTTGTTTATTTCTAACCTTTTTAAACGTACTATATTATAATATATATATATATATATATATATATATATATATATATATATATATATATATATATATATATATATATATATATATATTTTTTTTTTTTTTTATATAATACAGTATGATTGACTTTGACCTGACTATTTATTTCCAGTTCCTCTTAAACACTACAATCAAGTTATTCCTTATGTGATCTGGTCTCGATCTGGTCTCCTTTTATTTGAGCTAAACTGCTGATAAGGTGCAGTTTCATCTGATATCTAACTCTAATTACCACAGCTATGAACAAACGCTGTCTATGCTGCTCCATGCTGTTTACACCAGCAGTGTGTGCTGCATTCACTACTCGCAGCCACGCAACTCCACTTACTACGTGTAGATCTGTGCTGCACATCCCATTGAAAACACTGGGTTTAAAAGGACAGCAGCAAATGTTCAGCATTTAGTGATAAGGCAGCTTCACATTGCACAGATATATACGCTATATATTGCTACTAAATCAGACAGCTCTGACCAATCAGAGGACACAGCATGTCCCCGTGGTTTATTGGTGCACATTTTGGTGCATTAAGGTTTATGCCTGTGTGAAACCAAACCAAACAGAGGGAGAAATCGCTTCAAGTAAGTTCGTCATCAACTGATCCAGACCAAGGAAAACGAACTTCAGGTGTAACTAGATTGCAGTTCCTACAGAAACTGCGAGTGTGATTGCAGTGCTGGCTGGTATCTGCTATGGTGTTGCTAAGGTGTTGCTATGGTATCCGGGGTGGTTGCTAAGGTGTTGCTAGGTGGTTGCTAAGGTGTTGCTATGGTATATGGGATGGTTGCTAAGGTGTTGCTAGGTGGTTGCTAGGGTGTTGCTAGGCGGTTGCTAAGGTGTTGCTATGGTATCCGGGGTGGTTGCTAAGGTGTTGCTAGGTGGTTGCTAGGTGGTTGCTAAGGTGTTGCTAGGCGGTTGCTAAGGTGTTGCTATGGTATCCAGGGTGGTTGCTAAGGTGTTGCTAGGTGGTTGCTAGGCGGTTGCTAAGGTGTTGCTATGGTATCCGGGGTGGTTGCTAAGGTGTTGCTAGGTGGTTGCTAAGGTGTTGCTAGGCGGTTGCTAAGGTGTTGCTATGGTATCCGGGGTGGTTGCTAAGGTGTTGCTAGGTGGTTGCTAGGGTGTTGCTAGGCGGTTGCTAAGGTGTTGCTATGGTATCCGGGGTGGTTGCTAAGGTGTTGCTAGGTGGTTGCTAGGGTGTTGCTAGGCGGTTGCTAAGGTGTTGCTATGGTATCCGGGGTGGTTGCTAAGGTGTTGCTAGGTGGTTGCTAGGTGGTTGCTAGGGTGTTGCTAGGCGGTTGCTAAGGTGTTGCTATGGTATCCGGGGTGGTTGCTAAGGTGTTGCTAGGTGGTTGCTAGGTGGTTGCTAGGGTGTTGCTAGGCGGTTGCTAAGGTGTTGCTATGGTATCCGGGGTGGTTGCTAAGGTGTTGCTAGGTGGTTGCTAGGTGGTTGCTAGGGTGTTGCTAGGCGGTTGCTAAGGTGTTGCTATGGTATCCGGGGTGGTTGCTATGGTGTTGCTAGTTGGTTGCTAGGCGGTTGCTAGGGTGTTGCTAGGCGGTTGCTAAGGTGTTGCTATGGTATCCGGGGTGGTTGCTAAGGTGTTGCTAGGTGGTTGCTAGGTGGTTGCTAGGGTGTTGCTAGGCGGTTGCTAAGGTGTTGCTATGGTATCCGGGGTGGTTGCTAAGGTGTTGCTAGGTGGTTACTAGGTGGTTGCTAAGGTGTTGCTAGGCGGTTGCTAAGGTGTTGCTATGGTATCCGGGGTGGTTGCTAAGGTGTTGCTAGGTGGTTTCTAGGGTGTTGCTAGGGTGTTGCTATGGTATCCGGGGTGGTTGCTAAGGTGTTGCTAGGTGGTTGCTAGGTGGTTGCTAGGGTGTTGCTAGGCGGTTGCTAAGGTGTTGCTATGGTATCCGGGGTGGTTGCTATGTTGTTTCTAGGTGGTTGCTAGGTGATGTATATGCATAAATTTGATTAAATGGTGTTTGCACGTTGCTACGCAACGTGCAAATACATCAATCAGCTATGCACGCTAGGTTGCTCTGGCCGTTCGGGGGTGTCCAAACTTTTGACCCGTGGCTCCATTACACACAGTACTGGGGGGCCGGGGTGTCCAAACTTTTGACCCATGGCTCCATTACACACAGTACTGGGGGGGGCCGGGGTGTCCAAACTTTTGACCTAATGCTGTTTTATCCCATAGCTGCTCCATACACTCACAGTACTGGAGTTCTAGCTACCTGTCCTTCGATCTAGCTGCCGTCCTCCGATTGGCCCCATTCATTCCTATGGGGCCACTTCGTACGACATTCGTACGAAATCCGTACGTCGTAACTTTTCGTAACGCATATTTTCGGAAAGAGCTCAATAAGTTCTACAGGTCCTCAATTGGTTTCATCTTCGTATTTCAAAAATTGCGACGTCCACGGGCGTGCAAAGTTCTGCCCATTCATTTTCAATGGTCAAAAAAACGCGTACTTACGAAGTTTTTACGAAAAACGTAAGTCCGATCGGAAAGCTGTATACAAGCCCACCATTCCCGATAAGGACGCACGTTTTCTCTTTTGGACGAAGTCGATATTTCGAAAACTGCGGCACTAGTTAACCGGACAAAAAACAGGTGGAATAATAATAATAACTAGATTGCAGTTCCTACAGAAACTGCGAGTGTGATTGCAGAGCTGGCTGGTATCTGCTATGGTGTTGCTAAGGTGTTGCTAAGTGGTTGCTAAGGTGTTGCTATCGTATCCAGGGTGGTTGCTAAGGTGTTGCTAAGTGGTTGCTAGGCGGTTGCTAAGGTGTTGCTATGGTATCCGGGGTGGTTGCTAAGGTGTTGCTAGGTGGTTGCTAAGGTGTTGCTATGGTATCCGGGGTGGTTGCTAAGGTGTTGCTAGGTGGTTGCTAGGGTGTTGCTAGGCGGTTGCTAAGGTGTTGCTATGGTATCCGGGGTGGTTGCTAAGGTGTTGCTAGGTGGTTGCTAGGGTGTTGCTAGGCGGTTGCTAAGGTGTTGCTATGGTATTTGGGGTGGTTGCTAAGGTGTTGCTAGGTGGTTGCTAGGTGGTTGCTAGGTGGTTGCTAAGGTGTTGCTAGGCGGTTGCTAAGGTGTTGCTATGGTATCCGGGGTGGTTGCTAAGGTGTTGCTAGGTGGTTGCTAGGTGGTTGCTAGAGTGTTGCTAGGCGGTTGCTAAGGTGTTGCTATGGTATCCGGGGTGGTTGCTAAGGTGTTGCTAGGTGGTTGCTAGGTGGTTGCTAGGGTGTTGCTAGGCGGTTGCTAAGGTGTTGCTATGGTATCCGGGGTGGTTGCTAAGGTGTTGCTAGGTGGTTGCTAGGTGGTTGCTAGGGTGTTGCTAGGCGGTTGCTAAGGTGTTGCTATGGTATCCAGGGTGGTTGCTAAGGTGTTGCTAGGTGGTTGCTAGGTGGTTGCTAGGGTGTTGCTAGGCGGTTGCTAAGGTGTTGCTATGGTATCCGGGGTGGTTGCTAAGTTGTTGCTAGGTGGTTGCTAGGTGGTTGCTAGGGTGTTGCTAGGCGGTTGCTAAGGTGTTGCTATGGTATCCGGGGTGGTTGCTAAGGTGTTGCTAAGTGGTTGCTAAGGTGTTGCTAGGCGGTTGCTAAGGTGTTGCTATGGTATCCGGGGTGGTTGCTAAGGTGTTGCTAGGTGGTTGCTAGGCGGTTGCTAAGGTGTTGCTATGGTATCCGGGGTGGTTGCTAAGGTGTTGCTAAGTGGTTGCTATGCGGTTGCTAAGGTGTTGCTAGGCGGTTGCTAAGGTGTTGCTATGGTATCCGGGGAGGTTGCTAAGGTGTTGCTAGGTGGTTGCTAGGTGGTTGCTAAGGTGTTGTTAGGCGGTTGCTAAGGTGTTGCTATGGTATCTGTGGTGGTTGCTATGGTGTTTCTAGGTGGTTGCTAGGTGATTTATATGCATAAATTAGATTAAATGGTGTTTGCACGTTGCTACGCAACGTGCAAATACATCAATCAGCTATGCACGCTAGGTTGCTCTGGCCGTTCGGGGGTGTCCAAACTTTTGACCCGTGGCTCCAGTATACACAGTACTGGGGGGCCGGGGTGTCCAAACTTTTGACCCATGGCTCCATTACACACAGTACTGGGGGGGGGCCGGGGTGTCCAAACTTTTGACCTAACGCTGATTTATCCCATAGCTGCTCCATTACACACAGTACTGGAGTTCTAGCTACCTGTCCTTCGATCTAGCTGCCGTCCTCCGATTGGCCCCATTCATTCCAATGGGGCCACTTCGTACGACATTCGTACGAAATCCGTACGTCGTAACTTTTCGTAACGCATATTTTCGGAAAGAGCTCAATAAGTTCTACAGGTCCTCAATTGGTTTCATCTTAGTATTTCAAAAATTGCGACGTCCACGGGCGTGCAAAGTTCTGCCCATTCATTTTCAATGGGCAAAAAAACGCGTACTTACGAAGTTTTTACGAAAAACGTAAGTCCGATCGGAAAGCTGTATACAAGCCCACCATTCCCGATAAGGACGCACGTTTTCTCTTTTGAACGAAGTCGATATTTCGAAAACTGCGGCACTAGTTAACCGGACAAAAAACAGGTGGAATAATAATAATAATAACTAGATTGCAGTTCCTACAGAAACTGCGAGTGTGATTGCAGCGCTGGCTGGTATCTGCTAAGGTGTTGCTAGGTGGTTGCTAAGGTGTTGCTAGGTGGTTGCTAAGGTGTTGCTATGGTATCCGGGGTGGTTGCTAAGATGTTGCTAGGTGGTTGCTAGGTGGTTGCTAAGGTATTGCTAGGCGGTTGCTAAGGTGTTGCTATGGTATCCGGGATGGTTGCTAAGGTGTTGCTAGGTGGTTGCTAGGGTGTTGCTAGGCAGTTGCTAAGGTGTTGCTATGGTATCCAGGGTGGTTGCTAAGGTGTTGCTAGGTGGTTGCTAGGTGGTTGCTAGGCGGTTGCTAAGGTGTTGCTATGGTATCCGGGGTGGTTGCTAAGGTGTTGCTAAGTGGTTGCTAGGTGGTTGCTAAGGTGTTGCTAGGCGGTTGCTAAGGTGTTGCTATGGTATCCAGGGTGGTTGCTAAGGTGTTGCTAGGTGGTTGCTAGGCAGTTGCTAAGGTGTTGCTATGGTATCCGGGGTGGTTGCTAAGGTGTTGCTAGGTGGTTGCTAGGTGGTTGCTAGGGTGTTGCTAAGGTGTTGCTATGGTATCCGGGGTGGTTGCTAAGGTGTTGCTAGGTGGTTGCTAGGTGGTTGCTAGAGTGTTGCTAGGCGGTTGCTAAGGTGTTGCTATGGTATCCGGGGTGGTTGCTAAGGTGTTGCTAGGTGGTTGCTAGGTGGTTGCTAGGGTGTTGCCAGGCGGTTGCTAAGGTGTTGCTATGGTATCCGGGGTGGTTGCTAAGGTGTTGCTAGGTGGTTGCTAGGGTGTTGCTAGGCGGCTGCTAAGGTGTTGCTATGGTATCCGGGGTGGTTGCTAAGGTGTTGCTAGGTGGTTGCTAGGTGGTTGCTAAGGTGTTGCTAGGCGGTTGCTAAGGTGTTGCTATGGTATCCGGGGTGGTTGCTAAGGTGTTGCTAGGTGGTTGCTAGGTGGTTGCTAGGTGTTGCTAGGCGGTTGCTAAGGTGTTGCTATGGTATCCGGGGTGGTTGCTAAGGTGTTGCTAGGTGGTTGCTAAGGTGTTGCTAGGCGGTTGCTAAGGTGTTGCTATGGTATCTGTGGTGGTTGCTAAGGTGTTGCTAGGTGGTTGCTAGGCGGTTGCTAAGGTGTTGCTAGGCGGTTGCTAAGGTGTTGCTATGGTATCCGGGGAGGTTGCTAAGGTGTTGCTAGGTGGTTGCTAGGTGGTTGCTAAGGTGTTGCTAGGTGGTTGCTAAGGTGTTGCTATGGTATCTGTGGTGGTTGCTATGGTGTTTCTAGGTGGTTGCTAGGTGATTTATATGCATAAATTAGATTAAATGGTGTTTGCACGTTGCTACGCAACGTGCAAATACATCAATCAGCTATGCACGCTAGGTTGCTCTGGCCGTTCGGGGGTGTCCAAACTTTTGACCCGTGGCTCCATTACACACAGTACTGGGGGGCCGGGGTGTCCAAACTTTTGACCCATGGCTCCATTACACACAGTACTGGGGGGGGCCAGGGTGTCCAAACTTTTGACCTAACGCTGATTAATCCCATAGCTGCTCCATTACACACAGTACTGGAGTTCTAGCTACCTGTCCTTCGATCTAGCTGCCGTCCTCCGATTGGCCCCATTCATTCCAATGGGGCCACTTCGTACGACATTCGTACGAAATCCGTACGTCGTAACTTTTCGTAACGCATATTTTCGGAAAGAGCTCAATAAGTTCTACAGGTCCTCAATTGGTTTCATCTTCGTATTTCAAAAATTGCGACGTCCACGGGCGTGCAAAGTTCTGCCCATTCATTTTCAATGGGCAAAAAAACGCGTACTTACGAAGTTTTTACGAAAAACGTAAGTCCGATCGGAAAGCTGTATACAAGCCCACCATTCCCGATATGGACGCACGTTTTCTCTTTTGAACGAAGTCGATATTTCGAAAACTGCGGCACTAGTTAACCGGACAAAAAACAGGTGGAATAATAATAATAATAATAATAATAATAATAATAATAATAAGAATAAGACTTAAGAAGAACAATACTGTGATTGCATTACTGCAATCACACTAATAATAAGAAGAAGAAGAAGAAGAAGAATAAGACTTAAGAAGATCAATACTGTGATTGCATTACTGCAATCACACTAACTAGATTGCAGTTCCTGCAGAAACTGCGAGTGTGATTGCAGTGCTGGCTGGTATCTGCTAAGGTGTTGCTAGGTGGTTGCTAAGGTGTTGCTAGGTGGTTGCTAAGGTGTTGCTATGGTATCCGGGGTGGTTGCTAAGATGTTGCTAGGTGGTTGCTAGGTGGTTGCTAAGGTATTGCTAGGCGGTTGCTAAGGTGTTGCTATGGTATCCGGGGTGGTTGCTAAGGTGTTGCTAGGTGGTTGCTAGGTGGTTGCTAGGCGGTTGCTAAGGTGTTGCTATGGTATCCGGGGTGGTTGCTAAGGTGTTGCTAGGTGGTTGCTAGGTGGTTGCTAGGCGGTTGCTAAGGTGTTGCTATGGTATCCGGGGTGGTTGCTAAGGTGTTGCTAGGTGGTTGCTAAGGTGTTGCTAGGCGGTTGCTAAGGTGTTGCTATGGTATCTGGGGTGGTTGCTAAGGTGTTGCTAGGTGGTTGCTAAGGTGTTGCTAGGCGGTTGCTAAGGTGTTGCTATGGTATCCGGGGTGGTTGCTAAGGTGTTGCTAGCTGGTTGCTAGGTGGTTGCTAAGGTGTTGCTAGGCGGTTGCTAAGGTGTTGCTATGGTATCCGGGGTGGTTGCTAAGGTGTTGCTAGGTGGTTGCTAGGTGGTTGCTAAGTTGTTGCTAGGCGGTTGCTAAGGTGTTGCTATGGTATCCGGGGTGGTTGCTAAGGTGTTGCTAGGTGGTTGCTAGGGTGTTGCTAGGCGGTTGCTAAGGTGTTGCTATGGTATCCGGGGTGGTTGCTAAGGTGTTGCTAGGTGGTTGCTAGGTGGTTGCTAGGGTGTTGCTAGGCGGTTGCTAAGGTGTTGCTATGGTATCCGGGGTGGTTGCTAAGGTGTTGCTAGGTGGTTGCTAGGTGGTTGCTAGGGTGTTGCTAGGCGGTTGCTAAGGTGTTGCTATGGTATCCAGGGTGGTTGCTAAGGTGTTGCTAGGTGGTTGCTAGGGTGTTGCTAGGCGGTTGCTAAGGTGTTGCTATGGTATCCGGGGTGGTTGCTAAGGTGTTGCTAGGTGGTTGCTATGTGGTTGCTAGGGTGTTGCTAGGCGGTTGCTAAGGTGTTGCTATGGTATCCGGGGTGGTTGCTAAGGTGTTGCTAGGTGGTTGCTAGGTGGTTGCTAGGGTGTTGCTAGGCGGTTGCTAAGGTGTTGCTATGGTATCCGGGGTGGTTGCTAAGGTGTTGCTAGGTGGTTGCTAGGTGGTTGCTAGGGTGTTGCTAGGCGGTTGCTAAGGTGTTGCTATGGTATCCGGGGTGGTTGCTAAGGTGTTGCTAGGTGGTTGCTAGGGTGTTGCTAGGCGGTTGCTAAGGTGTTGCTATGGTATCCAGGGTGGTTGCTAAGGTGTTGCTAGGTGGTTGCTAGGTGGTTGCTAGGGTGTTGCTAGGCGGTTGCTAAGGTGTTGCTATGGTATCCGGGGTGGTTGCTAAGGTGTTGCTAGGTGGTTGCTAGGTGGTTGCTAGGGTGTTGCTAGGCGGTTGCTAAGGTGTTGCTATGGTATCTGGGGTGGTTGCTAAGGTGTTGCTAGATGGTTGCTAGGTGGTTGCTATGGTGTTGCTAGGCGGTTGCTAAGGTGTTGCTATGGTATCCAGGGTGGTTGCTATGGTGTTTCTAGGTGGTTGCTAGGTGATGTATATGCATAAATTTGATTAAATGGTGTTTGCACGTTGCTACGCAACGTGCAAATACATCAATCAGCTATGCACGCTAGGTTGCTCTGGCCGTTCGGGGGTGTCCAAACTTTTGACCCGTGGCTCCATTACACACAGTACTGGGGGGGCGGGGTGTCCAAACTTTTGACCCGTGGCTCCATTACACACAGTACTGTGGGGCCGGGGTGTCCAAACTTTTGACCTAATGCTGTTTTATCCCATAGCTGCTCCATACACTCACAGTACTGGAGTTCTAGCTACCTGTCCTTCGATCTAGCTGCCGTCCTCCGATTGGCCCCATTCATTCCAATGGGGCCACTTCGTACGACATTCGTACGAAATCCGTACGTCGTAACTTTTCGTAACGCATATTTTCGGAAAGAGCTCAATAAGTTCTACAGGTCCTCAATTGGTTTCATCTTAGTATTTCAAAAATTGCGACGTCCACGGGCGTGCAAAGTTCTGCCAATTCATTTTCAATGGTCAAAAAAACGCGTACTTACGAAGTTTTTACGAAAAACGTAAGTCCGATCGGAAAGCTGTATACAAGCCCACCATTCCCGATATGGACGCACGTTTTCTCTTTTGAACGAAGTCGATATTTCGAAAACTGCGGCACTAGTTAACCGGACAAAAAACAGGTGGAATAATAATAATAACTAGATTGCAGTTCCTACAGAAACTGCGAGTGTGATTGCAGTGCTGGCTGGTATCTGCTATGGTGTTGCTAAGGTGTTGCTAAGTGGTTGCTAGATGGTTGCTAAGGTGTTGCTAGGTGGTTGCTAAGGTGTTGCAATGGTATCCGGGGTGGTTGCTAAGGTGTTGCTAGGTGGTTGCTAGGCGGTTGCTAAGGTGTTGCTATGGTATCCGGGGCGGTTGCTAAGGTGTTGCTAGGTGGTTGCTAGGTGGTTGCTAAGGTGTTGCTATGGTATCCGGGGTGGTTGCTAAGGTGTTGCTAAGTGGTTGCTAGGTGGTTGCTAAGGTGTTGCTAGGCGGTTGCTAAGGTGTTGCTATGGTATCCAGGGTGGTTGCTAAGGTGTTGCTAGGTTGTTGCTAGGGTGTTGCTAGGCGGTTGCTAAGGTGTTGCTATGGTATCCGGGGTGGTTGCTAAGGTGTTGCTAGGTGGTTGCTAGGTGGTTGCTAGAGTGTTGCTAGGCGGTTGCTAAGGTGTTGCTATGGTATCCGGGGTGGTTGCTAAGGTGTTGCTAAGTGGTTGCTAGGTGGTTGCTAGAGTGTTGCTAGGCGGTTGCTAAGGTGTTGCTATGGTATCCGGGGTGGTTGCTAAGGTGTTGCTAGGTGGTTGCTAGGTGGTTGCTAGGGTGTTGCTAGGCGGTTGCTAAGGTGTTGCTATGGTATCCAGGGTGGTTGCTAAGGTGTTGCTAGGTGGTTGCTAGGTTGTTGCTAGGGTGTTGCTAGGCGGTTGCTAAGGTGTTGCTATGGTATCCGGGGTGGTTGCTAAGGTGTTGCTAGGTGGTTGCTAGGTGGTTGCTAGAGTGTTGCTAGGCGGTTGCTAAGGTGTTGCTATGGTATCCGGGGTGGTTGCTAAGGTGTTGCTAGGTGGTTGCTAGGTGGTTGCTAGGGTGTTGCTAGGCGGTTGCTAAGGTGTTGCTATGGTATCCGGGGTGGTTGCTAAGGTGTTGCTAGGTGGTTGCTAGGTGGTTGCTAGGGTGTTGCTAGGCGGTTGCTAAGGTGTTGCTATGGTATCCGGGGTGGTTGCTAAGGTGTTGCTAGGTGGTTGCTAGGTGGTTGCTAGGGTGTTGCTAGGCGGTTGCTAAGGTGTTGCTATGGTATCCGGGGTGGTTGCTAAGGTGTTGCTAGGCGGTTGCTAAGGTGTTGCTAGGCGGTTGCTAAGGTGTTGCTATGGTATCCGGGGTGGTTGCTAAGGTGTTGCTAGGTGGTTGCTAGGTGGTTGCTAAGGTGTTGCTATGGTATCCGGGGTGGTTGCTAAGGTGTTGCTAAGTGGTTGCTATGCGGTTGCTAAGGTGTTGCTAGGCGGTTGCTAAGGTGTTGCTATGGTATCCGGGGAGGTTGCTAAGGTGTTGCTAGGTGGTTGCTAAGGTGTTGCTAGGTGGTTGCTAAGGTGTTGCTATGGTATCTGTGGTGGTTGCTATGGTGTTTCTAGGTGGTTGCTAGGTGATTTATATGCATAAATTAGATTAAATGGTGTTTGCACGTTGCTACGCAACGTGCAAATACATAAATCAGCTATGCACGCTAGGTTGCTCTGGCCGTTCGGGGGTGTCCAAACTTTTGACCCGTGGCTCCATTACACACAGTACTGGGGGGCCGGGGTGTCCAAACTTTTGACCCATGGCTCCATTACACACAGTACTGGGGGGCCGGGGTGTCCAAACTTTTGACCTAATGCTGTTTTATCCCATAGCTGCTCCATTACACACAGTACTGGAGTTCTAGCTACCTGTCCTTCGATCTAGCTGCCGTCCTCCGATGGGCCCCATTCATTCCAATGGGGCCACTTCGTACGACAATCGTACGAAATCCGTACGTCGTAACTTTTCGTAACGCATATTTTCGGAAAGAGCTCAATAAGTTCTACAGGTCCTCAATTGGTTTCATCTTCGTATTTCAAAAATTGCGACGTCCACGGGCGTGCAAAGTTCTGCCCATTCATTTTCAATGGGCAAAAAAACGCGTACTTACGAAGTTTTTACGAAAAACGTAAGTCCGATCGGAAAGCTGTATACAAGCCCACCATTCCCGATATGGACGCACGTTTTCTCTTTTGAACGAAGTCGATATTTCGAAAACTGCGGCACTAGTTAACCGGACAAAAAACAGGTGGAATAATAATAATAATAAGAATAAGACTTAAGAAGATCAATACTGTGATTGCATTACTGCAATCACACTAATAATAATAATAACTAGATTGCAGTTCCTACAGAAACTGCGAGTGTGATTGCAGAGCTGACCGGGGTACCCAAACTTTTGACCAGTTGCTCCATTACACACAGTACTGGGGCACTGGGGTGTCCAAACTTTTGACCCGTGGCTCCATTACACAGTACTGGGGCTCTGGGGTGTCCAAACTTTTGACCCGTGGCTCCATTACACACAGTGCTGGGGCTCTGGGGTGTCCAAACTTTTGACCCGTGACTCCATTACACACAGTGCTGGGGCTCTGGGGTGTCCAAACTTTTGACCCGCAGCTCCATTACACACAGTGCTGGGGCTCTGGGGTGTCCAAACTTTTGACCCGTGGCTCCATTACACACAGTACTGGGCTCTGGGGTGTCCAAACTTTTGACCCGTGGCTCCATTACACACAGTGCTGGGGCTCTGGGGTGTCCAAACTTTTGACCCGTGGCTCCATTACACACAGTGCTGGGGCTCTGGGGTGTCCAAACTTTTGACCCGTGGCTCCATTAC
Source organism: Astyanax mexicanus (assembly GCF_023375975.1). Classification (NCBI taxonomy): domain Eukaryota; kingdom Metazoa; phylum Chordata; class Actinopteri; order Characiformes; family Acestrorhamphidae; genus Astyanax; species Astyanax mexicanus. The sequence goes on along the minus strand of NC_064426.1, from coordinate 18,273,958 downwards.
ACACAGTACTGGGGGGCCGGGGTGTCCAAACTTTTGACCTAATGCTGTTTTATCCCATAGCTGCTCCATTACACACAGTACTGGAGTTCTAGCTACCTGTCCTTCGATCTAGCTGCCGTCCTCCGATTTGCCCCATTCATTCCAATGGGGCCACTTCGTACGACAATCGTACGAAATCCGTACGACGTAACTTTTCGTAACGCATATTTTCGGAAAGAGCTCAATAAGTTCTACAGGTCCTCAATTGGTTTCATCTTCGTATTTCAAAAATTGCGACGTCCACGGGCGTGCAAAGTTCTGCCCATTCATTTTCAATGGGCAAAAAAACGCGTACTTACGAAGTTTTTACGAAAAACGTAAGTCCGATCGGAAAGCTGTATACAAGCCCACCATTCCCGATATGGACGCACGTTTTCTCTTTTGAACGAAGTCGATATTTCGAAAACTGCGGCACTAGTTAACCGGACAAAAAACAGGTGGAATAATAATAATAACTAGATTGCAGTTCCTACAGAAACTGCGAGTGTGATTGCAGTGCTGGCTGGTATCTGCTATGGTGTTGCTAAGGTGTTGCTAAGTGGTTGCTAAGGTGTGGCTATGGTATCCGGGGTGGTTGCTAAGGTGTTGCTAAGTGGTTGCTAGGTGGTTGCTAAGGTGTTGCTAGGCGGTTGCTAAGGTGTTGCTATGGTATCTGGGGTGGTTGCTAAGGTGTTGCTAGGTGGTTGCTAAGGTGTTGCTAGGCGGTTGCTAAGGTGTTGCTATGGTATCCAGGGTGGTTGCTAAGGTGTTGCTAGGTGGTTGCTAGGTGGTTGCTAAGGTGTTGCTAGGCGGTTGCTAAGGTGTTGCTATGGTATCCGGGGTGGTTGCTAAGGTGTTGCTAGGTGGTTGCTAGGTGGTTGCTAAGGTGTTGCTAGGCGGTTGCTAAGGTGTTGCTATGGTATCCGGGGTGGTTGCTAAGGTGTTGCTAGGTGGTTGCTAGGGTGTTGCTATGGTATCCGGGGTGGTTGCTAAGGTGTTGCTAGGTGGTTGCTAGGGGGTTGCTAGGGTGTTGCTAGGCGGTTGCTAAGGTGTTGCTATGGTATCCGGGGTGGTTGCTAAGGTGTTGCTAGGTGGTTGCTAAGGTGTTGCTAGGCGGTTGCTAAGGTGTTGCTATGGTATCCGGGGTGGTTGCTAAGGTGTTGCTAGGTGGTTGCTAAGGTGTTGCTAGGCGGTTGCTAAGGTGTTGCTATGGTATCCGGGGTGGTTGCTAAGGTGTTGCTAGGTGGTTGCTAGGGTGTTGCTAGGCGGTTGCTAAGGTGTTGCTATGGTATCCGGGGTGGTTGCTAAGGTGTTGCTAGGTGGTTGCTAGGTGGTTGCTAGGGTGTTGCTAGGCGGTTGCTAAGGTGTTGCTATGGTATCCGGGGTGGTTGCTAAGGTGTTGCTAGGTGGTTGCTAGGTGGTTGCTAGGGTGTTGCTAGGCGGTTGCTAAGGTGTTGCTATGGTATCCGGGGTGGTTGCTAAGGTGTTGCTAGGTGGTTGCTAGGTGGTTGCTAGGGTGTTGCTAGGCGGTTGCTAAGGTGTTGCTATGGTATCCGGGGTGGTTGCTAAGGTGTTGCTAGGTGGTTGCTAGGTGGTTGCTAGGGTGTTGCTAGGCGGTTGCTAAGGTGTTGCTATGGTATCCGGGGTGTTTGCTAAGGTGTTGCTAGGTGGTTGCTAGGTGGTTGCTAGGGTGTTGCTAGGCGGTTGCTAAGGTGTTGCTATGGTATCCGGGGTGGTTGCTAAGGTGTTGCTAGGTGGTTGCTAGGTGGTTGCTAGGGTGTTGCTAGGGGGTTGCTAAGGTGTTGCTATGGTATCTGGGGTGGTTGCTAAGGTGTTGCTAGATGGTTGCTAGGTGGTTGCTATGGTGTTGCTAGGCGGTTGCTAAGGTGTTGCTATGGTATCCGGGGTGGTTGCTATGGTGTTTCTAGGTGGTTGCTAGGTGATGTATATGCATAAATTTGATTAAATGGTGTTTGCACGTTGCTACGCAACGTGCAAATACATCAATCAGCTATGCACGCTAGGTTGCTCTGGCCGTTCGGGGGTGTCCAAACTTTTGACCCGTGGCTCCATTACACACAGTACTGGGGGGCCGGGGTGTCCAAACTTTTGACCCGTGGCTCCATTACACACAGTACTGGGGGGCCGGGGTGTCCAAACTTTTGACCTAACGCTGATTTATCCCATAGCTGCTCCATTACACACAGTACTGGAGTTCTAGCTACCTGTCCTTCGATCTAGCTGCCGTCCTCCGATTGGCCCCATTCATTCCAATGGGGCCACTTCGTACGACATTCGTACGAAATCCGTACGTCGTAACTTTTCGTAACGCATATTTTCGGAAAGAGCTCAATAAGTTCTACAGGTCCTCAATTGGTTTCATCTTCGTATTTCAAAAATTGCGACGTCCACGGGCGTGCAAAGTTCTGCCCATTCATTTTCAATGGGCAAAAAAACGCGTACTTACGAAGTTTTTACGAAAAACGTAAGTCCGATCGGAAAGCTGTATACAAGCCCACCATTCCCGATATGGACGCACGTTTTCTCTTTTGAACGAAGTCGATATTTCGAAAACTGCGGCACTAGTTAACCGGACAAAAAACAGGTGGAATAATAATAATAATAATAATAATAATAATAATAATAATAATAAGAATAAGACTTAAGAAGAACAATACTGTGATTGCATTACTGCAATCACACTAATAATAATAAGAATAAGACTTAAGAAGAACAATACTGTGATTGCATTACTGCAATCACACTAAAAATGCCCTTAATCAGATCAGCAGGTCCATACAACGTTTTTTTAACCTGATATGTAAGTGACCCTCAGATTCCCCCCCAAAACTCCGTATCTCCCGATCCCCTCCTGATCCCCCCTGATCAGCGGGTCCTGGTGGGCTTCAGCTCGCTGCTAAATGAGCTGTAAATAATCAGATAATGATTAAAAGAGTGACAGAGATGAAAGCGTGTTGACGCCGTGGCTCACCGAGGCCCTGCCAGCCAGAAAAAAAGAAAGGAAAAAATGAAAAACAAGATGGAGCTCTAGGCTCAAAGAGAATCAGCACACTCAACACACACACACACACACACACACGTTCTTTGGTGGCTTATAGGGATTAGATGGTGTGTGTCCACGGAGACAGGCAGTGTGTGTGACTGTAACCTCATCACAGTGTAGCTCATTTCTCATCTGCCTTAAAATAACCGAATTAGAGACAGTCTAGACTATTTTGGACAAAAGAAGATCAGCAGCCTCTTCTGCACGGAACCGAACAGCTTTAACCTGATTGGCTGATTAGTTTGTGTGTCAATCGGCAGATTGATTTTATGCCTGGGTGCTCACACTAGCGCTTTATTCATTGCTATGCTTTTTAATTTACATTATATAGAAACATAAATACAAATACATTAGTGTGAAAAAGTAGCGTGAAAAAATACTTACAGATTTGATTTTTTGTCATACTGATATTTTTCAGACAAAGATAACAGAGATAAGATAAGAGTTTATACAAAAACATTTTTAAATTATCTTTTTATTTATTAAAGAAAAAAAGCCCTATCCAAACCAATCTAGCACTGTTTAAAAAAAGTGTTTGCATCCAAACCTACCGATAATAACTTTGTTGTGTCATTCTTGGCGCCAAAAACTGCAATCAAGCTTTACTGATAACTGGAATCGAGTCTTTCACATCTCTGTGGAGGAATTTTGTTCCACTCTTCTTTACAGAATGGCTGGAGATTCTCCTTTAGGATTTTCTGGTAAACAACAGAATTCCTGCTTCCATTTATTACAGTAAGTTATCCAGGCCCTGAAGCAGCAAAGCAGCCTCAGGCCATCACACTACCACCACCATGCTTTACGTTCAGTATGATGCTCTTTTTCAGACATTTTTTATAGTTAATAAATAGTTTTATGCCGGATGTAACGGGGCACACACCTTCCAAAAAAACTTCTACTTTTGTCGCATATGTCCAAAGAATATTTACCCAAAGTCCTGGGGATCGTTAAGATGTTTTTTTTTTTTTGGTAAATGTGAAATAAGCCATAGTGTTCTTTTTTTGTCAGCAGTGTTTTTTGCTTAAAACTCTCCCATGGAGACTATTTTCGCCCAGTCTATTTCTTGCTATTGAATCATTAACACACTGACCTTAAGTTAGTCAACACAAAGTATGAAAAAATATATATATTGTATAACATTGTATGCAATTGGTATATTTTTCTGTATACAGTTTTATAATCATATATACATTCTTATATGTGTAAATAATTCATATGCTCCTCCCACTTCTCACACTAATTCCATAATTATTGTTTGTTTACTGAATTCACATACTTATAAAATTTAAAACAGTAAATGTAATGTGTACACAGATTATGACATGTATTTGCTTTATATTTAACTTTTTTTATATTTTATATTTTAAAATATAAAATCATCAAGAATGTTATGATGAAACTGGCAATCATCAGGACTGCCCCAGGAAAGGAAGAGTTAGACTTACCTCTGTTGCACAGGATAAGATCATCAGAACTACCAGCCTCAGAAACCGCAAGTTAACAGCACCCCAGATAAAAGACTGGTACTGTATATAGCATAATTAACACAAAAAATACATAATATATTTGTATTTTTTATTGATATTAGTAGGATTGCAGGATTGTGTAGGACTGTGTTTATTTTATTTATTTATTTTATTATTCATGTTTTTGCTGATTAATTTATACATAAATGCATAAATGCAAAATTTAATACATAAAAGTCATTATTATAGTTATTATTTATTTTATTATAGTAAAGTATTAAAGCAGTCAGTTATTCATCAGTTAAAGCCCTGTTTAGATTTCTAGAGCAAAAAAATCAGAGATGCAATAAATTAAGGGCTGTTTATTTAAACTCACTCTCTCTCACACGCACACACACACACACACACACACACAGTGGACAGGCTCACACAGCAGTCATGGTTGACAACACCTGCACACCTGCCCCTAAGTTCACACATACACACACACACACACACACACACTATGCCACCTGAACCCCATGACTGAAGCCCCTCTAAGCTCTTAAATGTCTATTTGATTGCTCTGAACTGACAGAGCGACTCCCCCCACATTCAGACCAACTGCACTGACTGATATTACACCACTCACACCAGAGCGAGAGAGAGAGAAAGAGAGAGGGATGGAAAAGTGAGAGAGAAAAGAGCTTTCCAATTCTTAAGTAAAAATATATGTTTAAATATCAAAGGAACAATCAGTAGGGTTGTTTGAAATGGCTACAGAAGTCAAATTTCCAAACAGTTTAAAGTTAAAAAGTTCACGTTTAACACATAGTGGCAAGTGACGACAAGCCCTACTGTGTAGCTAATTAGTGCATATATATATATATATATATATATATATATATATATATATATATATATATATATATGTTTCAGTGTCCAAAATCCCTGTCTCTACTAGGCTAGTACTGGCAATAAACTACCCAGCTAAATATGCACAACCACATGCTGCATACACTACTTTTACAGTTTACGGTTGTGAAGCATGGGGATGGAAGCATCATGTTTTGTGGGTGGTTTTCTGCACATGGGTCAGGACGACTGCTCTGTATTAAGGAGAGAATGACTAGGGTCATGTATGGCAAGATTTTGAGGAACAACCTCCTTCCCTCAGTTAGAGCATTGAAGATGGGTCGTGGTCATGGCTGGGTCTTCCAACATGACAATGACCCAAAGCTCACAGCCAGGATAACCAAGGAGAGGAGTGGCTTTGTAAGAAGCATATCAAGGTTCTGGAGTGGTATAGCCAGTCTCCAAATCTTAAAACCTATAGAAAATCTTTGGAGGGAGCTCAAACTCTGTGTTTCTCAGCGGCAGCACAGAAACCTGGCTGATCTGGAGAAGATCTGTGTGGAGGAATGTACCAAAATCCCTGCTGCAGTATTTGGTGCAAACTTGGTGAAAAACTACAGGAAACATTTGACCCCTGTAATAGCAAATATTAACATTGATTTTCACAGGTGTTCAAATTTTTTTTTCAAGCTTTTTTTGCAGTAGTAACACACAAATAAATTATTCAAAAATCATGCATTGTGATTTACAGATTTTTTTTTTTAGATTATGTCTCTCACAGTAGGCATGCACCTAAGATGAAAATTTTGCAGGGTGTTCAAATACTTATTTTTCTCACTGTAAGATTTTTCATATTGTCCTATAGTGAGATAACCTCGGATGTCCTGTTTTGGGCCAACCCAAAATAAGCCAATAATCCAATAATTGATAGATTTTTTAATGGTGCTTACATTTAAGATTTACATTTTAGGCCTATATTGTTACATGCCTGGGTTGGACAATGAAACTGAAACACCTGTCATTTTAATGTGGGAGGTTTCATGGCTAAATTGGAGCAGCCTGGTGGCCAATCTTCATTAATTGCACATTGCACCAGTAAGAGCACAGTAAGAGTGTGAAGGTTCAATTAGCAGGCTAAGAGCACAGTTTTGCTCAAACAATTGCAATGCACACAACATTATGGGTGACATACCAGAGTTCAAAAGAGGACAAATTGTTGGTGCACGTCTTGCTGGCGCATCTGTGACCAAGACAGCAAGTCTTTGTGATGTACCAAGAGCCACGGTATCCAGGGTAATGTCAGCATACCACCAAGAAGGATGAACCACATCCAACAGGATTAACTGTGGACACAAGAGCAAGCAGTCTGAAAGGGATGTTCGGGTGCTAACCCGGATTGTATCCAAAAAACATAAAACCACAACTGCACAAATCACGGCAGAATTCAATGTGCACCTCAACTCTCCTGTTTCCACCAGAACTGAATGGATATTGTGGTCAAAAGCCAGGTGTTTCAGTTGTTCAAACCCTGTATTTGATGTAGTATAAATTTATTTCCACCAAATATCCACCTTTGTATTCTTAAAATAAATATAAAGAACCGTTTCTCTGTTGAATTGTCCTTTTAATGTCTCTCAAATTCGTCTAATTGTAATTCAGGTGTGTGAAATGTCTTTGTGCTCACTGGGTTAATAGGGTTTAGAGCTGGCTGGGAAAGAACAAGCATTCCCAGTATACCCACTACTGCAGATTAGAGAATCTCTCAGAGGAGTGGGGGAGACTCTGGAGGCTGTGTGTGTGTGTGTGTGTGTGTGTGTGTGTGTGTGTGTGGAGAAGGTGTGCTGTAACGCAATGCTAGTCTGCGGTTGGCGTTTGGAGTCGGTTTGAGCTGCGGCTGATGACATAGTGGGTAATGTTGCTGGAGATGATTGCTGATTGGCAGCTGCGCAGCCCGCGGCCAGCGGACCGGCCTGTCTGTCTGTCTGGCTCCGCGGCTGCGCTGAAGCTTTGTGTGAATCAGCCGCTCTCGCTCTCGTCCCGCATCTCTCTGGGGTCGGACGCATCCAGATGCTTCCAGCTCTGGCCTGGAGAACGTAGTTAGAGCTGGATTTAGAGTGGAGGGATGCACGATTATAATGGAACTGTATCATATTTTATTCCAAATCTACTGATTAAGTAAAATGAACATTGTTGTTTTATTTTATAAACTACAGACAATATTTCTCCCAATTCCAAATAAATATATTGTCATTTAGATCATTTATTTGCAGAAAATGAGAAATGGCTGAAATAACAAAAAAGATGCAGAGCTTTCAGACCTCAAATAATGCAACAAAAACAAGTTCATATTCATAAAGTGTTAAGAGTTCATTAAGCAATATTTGGTGGAATAACTCTTTTTTATCCCACAATTTTTTATGCATCTTGGCATGTTCTCCTCCACCAGTCTTACATACTGCTTTTGGAAAACTTTATGCCACTCCTGGTGCAAAATTTCAAGCAGTTCAGCTTGGTTTGATGGCTTGTGTTCATCCATCTTCCTCTTGATTGTATTCCAGAGGTTTTTTTAATTTGGTAAAATCAAAGAAACTTATCATTTTAATTGGTCTTTTATTTTTTTCCAGAGCTGTATATACCTCTCTTTGCACTCGTACTTTGCAAAGTATTGCCAATTCACTCTTGTCGTTGCATACAAGTGTCGTTCTGTCTGTTTGCCATTCTGTGCACCATTCCTGTTAATTACATATTCAATGTGGTCTAAATTTATGTCCTCCAAGTGTCCACCTTAGGTTTTTCAAAATAAATATTTAGAACCTACAAGACCTTTTTTTAGTATCTCTTAAATGTCTAATTGAAATTCAAATGTGTGAAATGTAAATACACTTTAATTGGTCTATTAAACATGGTGATTTCAAAGAAGAAGCATAAAGAACCACTTTCTGTCTAGTTGCCATTTTGCCACATTTTCTAAAGGTTTAAAACACCTTCACTTAATGTAAAATGGGTAAAGAGGCTTCATTTTCCTATAATCCACCTCCTTTTATGTGCTGACCTTCCAACAATCACTGACCAAGCTTCACTGTTGATAGTCTACAATCTCTTAATTTCTAAACTCTGTTACCTGTTAGCCATCATTAATCTATACACTGTATGTACAGTATATTTCTCAGTTTGCACTCTTACTTAGTTGGCGAAGTATTGCCAACTCATTTATGTCTTTGCATACAAGTGGCTTTCTTCTGTTTGACATTTTGACACATTTTTTAAAGGTTTAAAACACGTCTATTTAATGTAAGGTAGGTGAAGAGACTCCTTTTCCCATATTCCACCTCCTGATATGTGCTTACCTTCCACCAATCACTGACCAAACTTCACTGTTGATAGTCTACAATCTATTGACTTCTAAACTCTGTTACCTGTTAGCCATCATTAAATGTATGCACTGTATTTACAGTATATTTCTCTGTTTGCACTCTTACTTAGTTGGCAAATTATTGCCAACTCACTCTTGTCTTTGCATATAAGTGTTTCTGTCTGTTTGTCATTCTGCTATGTTTTTTAAAGACAAAAACACCTTCACTTAATGTAAAAGGGGGTGAAGAGACTTCATTTCCCATAATCCACCTGTTGTTATGTGCTGAGCTTCCACCAATCATTGACAAAGCTTCACTGTTTATAGTCTTTGCGAAGTATTACCAACCATTCATGTCTTTGCATACAAGTGTCTTTCTTCTGTTTGCCATTCTGCCACTTTTTTAAAGGTTTAAAACACCTTCACTTAATGAAAAGTAGGTTATGAGACTTCATTGTCCATAATCCACCTCCTGGTATGTGCTGACCTTCCACCAATCATTTATATCTTCACCCTTCATAGTCTCCAGTCTCTTGACTTCTAAACTCTGTTACCTGTTAGCCATTGTTAACCTATGAATATACAGTTTATCCCTCTCTTTGCACTTTTACTTTGCAAAGTATTGCCAACTCACTTTTGTCATTGCATACAAGTGTCTTCCTGTCTGTTATATTCCTGGTTATTTCTATTAGTCTTTGTCCTTTTTCTTTAGTTTCATTGCATCATTCTGATTGTTGTAAAGGTCATGACCCTCGGGTTGGTTTGTTTGCTTATGTTTTTTTGTTTTTTTTGTCCTGGTCTGGCTACCTGACTGTTTACCAAGCCTTATTAAACCATCTGTTTCCTGAATCTTTAAATTTGCAAGCATCTAGTATTTTTTTTTTAGACCTGACCATCACAAGAAACCACATGGTTCTTTATGGAATCTACCCTCTAACTTTATGTTGTACCTTATTTTAGCATGTTACTGAAGTATTTATCTACCTTTAAATGCCTAAAATTTAAAAAAGTCTGGATTACAAGTGTGTTATTGAGGTCAAGATTTTGGATGACCACCACCCCAACTCATCCTCTACTAGTTCTCTGAAATGAAGGTTCTCCTTTCAATACTCTTGAGAAAAAGTATTGAAAGGAGAACCTTCATTTCAGAGAACACAGTTCCACCCTATAACTCTTTATTCCATTCTTGGCATTGGCATAATGCCAATAGTTTTCTGTTTATCTTTTCCAAGAAGTACTATTCTAATAGCAGTACTCCACTACAGGAACTAGACAAGCTATAGAAATTTCTTGATGCCCTACTGAGAAAAAGCATACCTGCATTATGATACAGCCACCACAATGTTTCATTGTTGGGATGCTGTTTGTTAAAGAAAAGACAGTGTTGAGTTTGTGCTACTGTACGTATACTGCTTTGAATAAGGTTCTTTTCTGTCTCATCTGACCACAAAGTCTTCTCCCACATTTTAGCTGTCTCACTCTCACCAGCTGTATGCAGAATTGTTGATAGTGCTGACTGGTGCATCTTCACTCCTTCACTAGCTCCTTCAAAGTGATCGCAGGCGTTTTTGTAGGCAAAGAAACCAGGTATAGTATTTGAATATCTGTCGGTTATTTGTTTAGCTTTTTGTTTGTTGTACTGATATGAATTTGAGTTTGGGTAGGGTTAGGTTTTTATGGGTATTGATGTGTATGCATATGATTATTTGTGAGTATTTATGAATATGGATGTGAGTATTTATGAATGTATGTGTACGCATATAAGTAAGAATAAAAATGGATATGAGTATTTATGGGTATGGATATAAGTAATTATGTGTAAAGAGGAATATTGATATTAGTATTTATGAGTATGGATATAACTTTTTTGGCATAGATGTGTATGAATATAATTAATTATAGGTACAGAAAGATATGGATATTATTATAATGGAAGTATTTGTGGGTATGGTTGGATATGGACAAGCTGAAGAGTATTTATGGCATGGATATTGGTATTATATGTATTTCGTGTATGGTTGGGTATGTATGGATATGAACGTGTATCGGGGTGGGCGTGGATATGAGTATATATGAGTGTAAATGGGTATGAATATGAGAATTTGAGGGTATCGATATGAGTATTTATGGGTATGATATGAGTATTTATGGGTATGGATATATGTACTTATATGTACATAGGGATATGGATATTATAAGTATTTCTGGGTATGATTGGATATTGACAAGCTAAAAAGTATTTATGGCATGTATATTGGTATTATATGTATTATGTATACGGTTGTTATGTATGGATATGCATGTGTATTGGGGTGGGTATGAATATGAGTATTTTTGTAGTATGGATGGTATGGCTATGAGTATTTATGGTATGGATATACTTTTATGGGCATAGATGTGTATGAATATAAGTAATTATATGTACAGAAAGATATGGAAATAAGTATTTCTGTGTATGGCTGGATATGGACAAGCTAAAGAGTATTTATGACATGGACATTGGTATTTTGTGTACGGTTGGATATATATAGATATGAATGTGTATTGGGGTGAGTATGGATATGAATATTTGTGAGCATGGGTTAGATATGAGTATGGGTAGTATGGATATGACTATTTATGGATATGGATGAGTATGGATATAAGTAATTTTAGGTAAAGAAAGGATATGGATATGAGTATTTATTGGTATGGTTGGATATGTGTGTGTGGGATAGATATGGGTGTTATGTGTATTGTGTGTATGGTTGCATATGGATGGATATGAATGTGTATTGGCATGGGTATGGATGACTATGCTATAGATGTATTTTTGGACACAGATGAGTGTGGTATGATTGAGTGTGAGTATTTATGGGTATGGATAGGTGTGCGTATATATAATATGTGTTAATATAATTTGGTAGTATGGATGGGTATAGGCATAAGTTTTGTGATTAAAGGTGAATATTGGGTATGGAGTGTATATGTATTTATGGTTATGTATGGGTATTAGTTTTTGTGAGGGTATGGATGGGTAAGATATACACAGGTGTAAGTATATATGGTATGTGTTAATATGATAAATATGATGAGTTTACGTAAGGGTATGAATGGGTATAGGTATGAGTATTTATGATTAAGGGTAAATATATGTGTATGTAGTGTTTATGTATTTATGACTATAGATAGGTATTAGTTTATGTAAGGCTATGGATGGGTATAGGTATGAGTATTTATGATTAAGAGTGGATATAGGTATGGAGTGTTTATGTATTTATGATTATAGATGGTATTAGTTTATGTAAGGCTATGGGTGGGTATAGGTATGAGTATTTATGATTAAGAGTGGATATAGGTATGGAGTGTTTATGTATTTATGATTACAGATGGTATTAGTTTATGTAAGGCTATGGGTGGGTATAGGTATGAGTATTTATGATTAAGAGTGGATATAGGTATGGAGTGTACATGTTTTTATGGGTATCGATGAGTATTAGTATATAAGGGTATGGATGGGTATAGGCATTCTGATTAAGAGTGGATATAGGTATGGAGTGTTTATGTATTAATGGGTATAAATGGGTATTAGTTTATGTAAGGGTATGGATGGATATAGGTATGAGTATTTATGATTAAGGGTAAATATATGTGTATGTAGTGTTTATGTATTTATGACTATAGATAGGTATTAGTTTATGTAAGGGTATGGAATGGTATAGGTATTAGTATTTATGATTAAGAGTGAATATGGGTATGGAGTGTTTATGCATGTATGGGTATAGATAGGTATTAGTTTATGTAAGGGTATGGATGGGTATAGATATGAGTATTTATGATTAAGGGTAATATATATGTGTATATAGTGTTTATGTATTTATGACTATAGATAGGTATTAGTTTATGTAAGGGTATGGATGGGTATAGGTATGAGTATTTATGATTAAGGGTGAATATGGGTATGGAGTGTATATGTGTTTATGGGTATGGATGGATATTAGTTTATGTAAGGGTATGGATGGGTATAGGTATGAGTATTTATGATTAAAGGTGAATACGGGTATGGAGTGTATATAAATTTGTGGGTATAGATGGGTATTAGTTTATATAAGGGTATGGATGGGTATGGATTACACACTCCTCCTGTTCCCCACGTTCTCAGTAGACGGGGTGGTCTCTTCTGGCAGGGAGGAATCCGTTATGGTCTTGCAGCAGGTCCAGGCTCCGCCGCAGTGCACATGACTACATATAAAGTGCATGAAACATTCAGTGTGTAATGTTGTACTGCCAGCATGGCATTTGTAGCGGTGTGTGCTGCCATGTTGTATTTAGCTTTGCTGACTGGTGCATTTAAATCACAGCTTTCGGAGCAGTCAGCCGGGTCAGGGTTGGTTAGAAACTCGTTCAGTGGCCGCGCTTCACTCGTGGCGTCGATCGCAGTCGGAGTTTTAGCTGCGTGAGTTTTGTGGGAGTAAAATTCCTCTATTATAGGTTGACATTTGGACAGGAATCCGGCGGAAATCCCGAGACAGTCTCTAATCCCACAGGAGGAAGAAAAGAGAGAAAAATATATACCCTCCCACGAGACAGAGCAGCTCAGAGTAGCGGGATACAGGAGGAGCAGGACAAGAACCACATTTAAGCGCAGCTGGCAGAAAGAAACCTAGTGAGAATTAGGGGCGTTCATCTTTAACCTCAGCGAATCAGTTCAAATACTATTTTCACCATCGTTCCATTTGTTTATTTTGACACTTACCTAAATACTCCACTCTAATATCAATCAACTTTTATTTTCATTTGGGAAAAAACATTGAGGGTGACCCTCATTTACAATGTTGCTGAAAATGCATCAAAGGGGTTTAAAAAACATTTAATAAGTAATTAGAAATAATAAGGAATAAAATATTAATAAATAAATAAATAAAATAAATACTAATTTTAAATTAACATTTAATATATATATGAATAAAATATATATGTAAAATAGAAAATTCTAAAAGACAACAAAAAGACATAAAATGTAAAGAATTTATAAAATATAAAATAAATAAAAAATGGTAATAGTACAAGTAAAGTAAAATGATAAGAATGATAAGAAATGATAAAATGAATAATAATGAGCTAACAACATAAGAATCAAAATATTAAAAAAACAGAATAAAAAATAAAAAGTAATAAATAAATAAATAAAAATAAATTAAATAAATAAAAAAAATAAATAATAAGAAAAAGATAAACTAATTTTAAAAGCTGATTTAAAACAATCACAGGCTTTCTGGTGGTGATTAGAAACTAAAAGTTTGAAATGGTTCAGTGATCCCAGTGGATGTAGTGAAATCCAGCTCACTGGTGCACTGTATCTAAAAGCAGATTTTCCCAGTTCACTAAAAACTAAAATGCTGAAGCAGGGAAATCACTCATTAGTGTGGCATTTGCACCATGTTTCTCTTTTTATTCAGATTTGATTCAATTTGGTTGATACAAACCTAAGAACATTAAAACCTGATTTAAAAAAAGATTCACTTACATTTTCAACAGTACAGATAATTTTTGAATGAATCTTTTTTGAAGAAATAATTTCTATTTAATTGGATTTATTTGAATATTTTTATACTTAAACTAAACTGAATGCATTAAAACCTTGTAACAGAGTAACGAGTTTAATAAATTAAATTCAGTTCAAATTCTTTAAGAAATGACTCTGTCATTTAAACCACAATTGTATTGATTCATTCAAATCAAATCCCATTAAATATATACCAACTAAGATGGAAACAAACTGGGGACTCCATAGTCCGTCGCCACTATGATCAGGAGATCGCCGGTTCGAATCCTGTTCATGTAGCTTGCCATCAGCTACCGGAGCCCTGAGAGGGCACAATTGGCCTTGCTCTCTCTGGGTGGGGAGATGGCACTCTCTCCCCACATCACTCCAATGGGTGATTTTATCAGCACAAGGCATCTGTGAGCTGATGTATCGGAACCGAGTCGCTGCGCTTTCCTCCAAGCGCGCTGTGATGCTACTCGGCAAGTTCAAAAAGAAGCGGTGTCTGCCTTCACATGTATCGGAGGAGGCATGTGCTAGTCTTTACCCTCCTGGTGTGTTGGGGCATCACTAGTGATAGAGGGAGTCTTAATAAGAGGGTTGGGTAATTGGCCATGTAAATTGGGAAGAAAATGGGAAATAAATTAGAAATAAAATTCTTATCAGTCTTATCAGTTCAGTTTAAAAAAAGATTAATTACTGTTCATAAATAAAAGACTCAAAAGATGCTTCAATTTGACTGGATTTGATTTAATTATTTTTGATACTCTTTGGTAACAGATTGCTGAGTTAAATCAGGGAAATCACAAAGAGTCTAATCAGTTCAGTTTAATTATAATTCTTTAAGAAATGACTCACTACTGTGTAATTTACACCATGCTAGATTTAATTGAATTTGATTAGATTATTTTGATAGATACATAAACACATTAAAGCCTGTTAACAGACAGTCAAACTGAATCAGGAAAAAACAAGGAATCGAATCACTTCAGTTCAATTATGATTTTTTAAAGAAATGACTCACTACTGTGTAATTAACACCATGCTAGATTTGATAAAATTTGATTAGATTATTTTAATAGTTACATAAACACATTAAAGCCTGTTAAGCTACAGTCAAACGGAATTAGAAAAAAAAGAAGTCAGTTCAATTATGATTCTTTAAGAAATGATTCACTACTGTGTAATTTACACCATGCTAGAATTAATTGGATTTGATTTCATTATTTTATTACATTTTAGTAATAGATTACTGATTTGAGTCAGGGAAATCACTAAGAGTCAATTAATTAGTTCAGATCAATTATGATTTTTTAACAAATGACTCTGTGCCATTTAAACCACGACTTCATTTAATGGGATTTGATTTAAATGCCATTAAAAACAATATACCTACTAAACCTGACTCTGATTCTGAGTCAGTTCAGGAAAATCTCTAAGACTAATACAGATCATTTCAATAAAGATTCATTACTGTTATTTAATAAAAGACTCAGTGTATCATTTATATTATGCTTTAATTCGACTGGTTTTGATGTGATTATTTTGAGTAATCTGTGAGTTTTATCAGTATAATCACAAAGAGTCTAATCATTCTTTAAGAAATGACTCAGTGTGTTATGTTCACACCATGCTAGATTTAACTGAATTTAATTAGATTATTTTAATAGATACATAATAAACACATGAAAGCCTGTTAACAGGCAGTCAAACTGAATCAGGAAAAAAGTCTAATTACTTCTGTTCAATTATGATTCTTTAAGAAATGACTCACTACTGTGTAATTTACACCATGCTAGATTTAATTGGATTTGATTTCATTATTTGGTACATTTTAGTAACAAATTGCTGATTTGAGTCAGGGAAATCACTAAGAGTCAATTCATTAGTTCAATTCAATTATGATTCTTTAAGAAATTACTCACTTACACACTGTCCCCAGACATTTGATGTGAATGTCTGGAGACATTGAGGAATAAGAGTTTCATTAGTTCAGTTCAATTAAAAATCTTTTTTAAGAAATGACTCAGTGTGTCAGTTACACCTTGCTTCGAATACATTGGATTTATTAGATTCTTTTGATACATAGCTAAATACATTAAAACCTAGTAACAGATATCTGAATTAAGTGAATATGAAGTCAAGTCAAGTCAAGAGTCTTTTATTGTCATTATATCTGAGGTACAGGTACACAGTGTGAGGAAATCGTGTTCCTCTGGAACCATGGTGCAACATGGAACAACAAGCAATAGATAAACATAAAGTGCAAAAGTGTGACCAAAGTGCAACATTGAACTATAACACTCCAATAAATAAATACAGCAGACATGAGTTCATATAAGAGACAGGACAGTGTAGTAGCAATATGGTACAAACGAAATGTGCATGGTGAGAATAAAGTGCAGAGATATATAACATACTGTAACATATAGAACATAAATGATCACAGCAGTTACTGAGGTATAGAGTTACAGTTATTTTAGAATTAGCAGTAGTGCTGGGCGGTATGACCAAAAGTGTTTTCACGGGTTCTTAAGGGTTTCACGGTATATCACGGTATTTGTATTATTATTATTATTATTATATATTTTTTGTATGACTGGGCTTTACTATAGGTTTGAGAGTTACTGTACTGTAAGGAGTACATACAATATAAAACACTAAGGCTTTAATTTAAGGCTTTGATTAGTATTGGCTTTACTTTGTCCCACAAAATCACACAATACATGAAGAAATCAGACTTTATTAGTAAATAAACAGCTTAGAAAATGTGAACAAAAGACCTTAAAAAGAGATAAGCCAACATCTTTAACACGGCTTCCCTTACAAAAGTACATAATGTAAATATTTATATAGTTGAACCCATTAGAAGCATTACAGTATTAAAATCAGCCACAATTTCCTTCTTTCACTAGTAAACAAATATATTCAGGTCAGTGTTCATTAATATTATCCTTTAAGCTACAGTATTAATATATTTAAATAGGGCTATAGTTACTGCTCACCTCGTATCCTCGAGTTTTTTTGGAGTTTTATCACTTGCTGAATAAATGTTTCTGTTCTCATGACCGTTTCTGGGCTCGTCTGTGGAATAAAGTGCTGTTCTCAGGCAGGATGGAGTGTT
This sequence comes from Astyanax mexicanus, assembly GCF_023375975.1. Classification (NCBI taxonomy): domain Eukaryota; kingdom Metazoa; phylum Chordata; class Actinopteri; order Characiformes; family Acestrorhamphidae; genus Astyanax; species Astyanax mexicanus. The sequence goes on along the minus strand of NC_064426.1, from coordinate 18,256,576 downwards.
TAGGCTGAGCTTTCAGTGCGTTAGCTTGTTATGCTAACTGCATAGCGTCATCTAGCGAGCTGTTCCAGTGTGCTTCTTCTGTGGTGCTGTTCTACACGGCGCTCCACAGAGCCTCTAGTGGTATGGTGGTTTGTGAAAAATGGTCAGTTCTAAATTCCCCTCCAGTATACCGTATGAACCGATATACCACCCAGCACTAATAGACCACTAAAGTCGTGCGTCATTCTGTAGTACTTTTATTGCTTTGGTGTCTACGCCTTTTTTTTTCCTATTAGGGAAATGAAAAGGCTTTTTAAAAACTCGCTATGTTCTATGTTCAGAACCCTGTTTGTTTTATTCTGTGCACATTTACCTCCTAAAAAACACTGGATCCTCTGAATTATGAGATTGTTTACAATTCGTAAGGAGAAAAATGCTAGCTTGAAGCTAATGCTACAGCGGAGTGAACTGACTCCCAGCCCAGCTGCAGAGATCAGCCAGGGACTCAGTTAAGCGTTAGCTTAAAGTTAGCATTTTTCTAATTACCATACCTGTCAAGTCTCCCGTTTTGGCCGGGAAACTACCGTATTTTACTCCTCTTTCCCGCCGTCCTCCCGTATTAGTATTTTCCCGTAAATTTCCCGTATTATACTAAATAAAAAAATATATAGGCCATAGGCGACAATGCACTGACCGCTGTGTGTCTCTTAACCAATCGTGGTGCCGGTTCAAGGAGAAAGTCCCGCCTTTCAGGAGAAACAGCCAATCAGCTTGCTGGTTTTGCGGAGAGCTGTTTAGTGTGGGGGAAGCCCCGCCCCTCCCCTCGCTGTGATTTCAGGCAGCTAGTCGGAGCAGCTGTCGTTAAAACTAATCTGGATATACGCAGAATTTTCTAAAAGAAAGGTAACTAACCATGTAAACTGTGATGAGATTGTTTCTGATAGCTGGTTAAAAAGACTCTTCTCTGAATCAAAACATAAATTAAACCCATTGTGTGTTTAATAAAATCCAGCTTGTGACTCAGTTAGCTTAACTTTAGAATTAGCTAGATAGATATTCAGGGTTTGAGAAAAATCTACATATATATATATAATGCCCTGCCCTTATGTGCCTGATCAGCCAATAACTATCATTTCCAAACTCTATTTGTTCAGGGCTAGTTTTAGGGTTTGTTAGAATTTGTTTAAATCTCAAGTATTGTGGTAATGTATTATAATGTAATGTAATGTATTATTTAGAAGGGGTAGAAGAGATGGTTGAGCTGGAGAGAGAGAAAATGTGAAGAGGGCTGAAATTAACTGAACTGATCAGGAGTGGACTGAACAATAGAAAGAAGTATTAATGAAAGATTAGTAATTGTGTAGGCCCCTTAGGACTATTATTTACTTATGGAATATATCTGATCCATGTCCTTCTTGTAAATTTGTGCACCCTTCAATTTCATATATATATATATATATAAAGCACAAGCCCTCGGTTGGGCTGTTGGGGCGGTGGAAAAAATCCCTTATTTTTAAGTCCAAAACTTGACAGGTATGCTAATTACTACCATTAAACAATCTCGAAATTCAGAGGATCCAGTGATATTTAGGAGTTAAATATACACAGAATAAAACGTACAGGGTTCTGAACAGATTTATTTACCACAGAATGTGCTAGAGGCCAGTTTCTGAAAAGCCCATTCAAATTTTCCATAGACCTGAACCTCTTAGACACAGAACCCCAAATATGGTCATAAACAACATGGTGCAGACTACAAAATGACGACTCGACTTCAGTGGTCTATTAAGGGCAAATATCGCTGGTAGGGGTAGAGACAGTTCCAGTCTCTGTGTTAAGGAGTCTGACTGTCTGGTGGAAGAAGCTGTTGCATCACTTAACTTTAATCACTTAGTTATGATTCCTTAAGAAATGATTCAGTGTGTCATTTGCAGCACACTTTGATTTAATTCAAATATGATTCAATATGAATCAACTGGATTGGATTTGATTTAATTATTTTGATACATATTTAAATACATTTAAATATCTAATATACCTACAAAGCGTCTCATCAGTTAATTTCAATTATGAATCTTTTTTTTTAAGATAAACTGGATTGGATTTGATTCTATTATTTTACAACATACTTAAATATAAGTCCGGGTAACAGACTGCTGAAATAAATCAGGGAAAATCTCACTCATCAGATTTTCATCAGTTCAGTTCATTCATGATTATTTAAGAAATGAATCAGTGTGTCATTTATAGAACACTTTGATTTAATTGGATTTGATTCAAATGCTGTGGGAATGCCTTGCTTATCTAATATTTCTACTAAACCTTGCGACAGACTGACAGGTTGAATCAGGGGAATCACTAAGAGTCTTGACGATTCAATTCAGTTACTATTCTTTAGGAAACGATTCACACTATGTTTTGATTCAATGGGATTTGATTTGAATGTCTTGAGAATGTTTTCAATACCTAACATATTATCTGCTAAACCTGGTGAAAGACCTACGAGTTGAATCAGGGAGATCACTATGAGTCTCCTCAGTTTAATTCAATTACTGTTCTTTAGGAACTGATTCAGTGTGTCAGTTTCATCACAGTGTGATTTAATTGGATTTAACTGTGAAACTGAAACAATATTAATCAATAGTGATAAATGTCTTGTAGGCTTGCAAAGTTATGAGATTTTTGCAGTATGTTTTTTACAGCCATCTATTTACAAATACACATAATACATCTAAAACCAGTATACTCCTGCAAACACACTGCCTCTATTGTTAATATATAGTATATAGCATATCTTTACTTATTGCAGATCAGAAAGGGGAGGTCAGAGCACAGGGTCAGCCATGCTATGGCAACCCCTGGAGACCAGAAAGGGTTAAGTGCTTTGTTTTCTGACCCAACAGGGGCAGCTTACTGACCACAAGTAGTACAATAACTCAGCGCTCTAACAAATAGGCTTCCATTAACATATAACAAAGTCTAGCAAATGTGTGTGTACACAAAGGAAGGGAACTGCCACTGTGTGAATTGCTTGCTTGCCTGTTAGCACTGGCATATTTAGCCAGACACCACCAGTCACAATCATTATCACCCAATGTACTTTCCATTGTGGGTGGTAGCTAATGCCTTATATGACATACAGTGCCCGTTTTTTAAATGATGGTTTCATTTACTAGGGGAAAAAAATCTTTTTAAACCATAGACTGTGTATAGCTGGACAGAGCATCACCTCTCAAAAGTGAAGCCACCACAGGTCGGGCGCCCCCTGCTGTTCGGTTTCAGAAAGCTGTGTAACCCCACCCATTCCCCTTAGGTTTCAATGGCAAAACAGACAACTTTCAATCATGTTTTTTTCCAATATACTGTAATTCTACCTCCATTATTTAAATGCAGCAGCTAGTGTAACCTCTGCTTATATTGTAAAATTGTATATCCCCACAGAATCCGTTAAAAAAAAAAACGTTATTCAGCTCTATTCAAAAAGGTGTGGTTATTGTAAAAGGGCTGGTTATGGGCGGGACCAATAACAGACCGTCAGCTCCTCTCAGCTCCGCTCTGCAGCCTGTGACCTCGAGGCAGCCCTCAGGGGTGGAGTTATTTAAATGAATAGGCTATCTCTCCACAGTCTTTCTCTCTCCTCTGGTCTCTACTGCGCAGACTCGGGTATTAGGATTGCCAACATGGTGGAAGATTTTGGCTTCATTTTCATTGAATGAATGGGAACAGCAACACGGCGTCCATCTTTTTTACAGTCTCTGATTTAAACCAACCTGACACTGTGTGAAAAAATGTTTGCCCCCTAAATCTAATAATTTGCAACAACTGCATTTGAGCTTTACTAATAGCTGGCATTAAGTCTTTCACATCTCTGTGGAGGAATTTTGTTCCACTCTTCTTTACAGAATTGTCAGACTTTGACTAGGCCATTCCAAAACCTTTATTTTGTTTTTTTTGTGGACTTGCTGGTATGGTATGGATCATTGTCCTGCTGCAGAACCCAAGTACACCTAAGCTTGAGCTTACAAACTAATGGCTGGACATTCTCCTTTTTTAATGGCCGGACATCCTCTTTTACAGCAAGTTGTCCCAGTTTTAAAACAGCAAAGTTCCACTCATTTTTTAGTCAATCCAAAGAATATTTGTACATATTTTCACATATCAATAATTCCTGGGAATTATTAAGATGTTTGTTGGCAAATGTAAAATGGGACATTGTGTTCTTTTTGGTCAGCAGTGCTTTTTGCCTTGAAACTCTCCCATGGAGACCATTTTTCACACAGTATCTTTCTTATTATTTCTTATTATTGATTCATTCAACCACATCACGCTGGACTCCACACTGACTTCTTTTACCCAGTATGTGGACTGTCCCACCAGAAAAAACAGGACAATTGACCTCCTGTATGCTAACATCAGTGATGCGTACACAGCCATCCCACTGCCCCCACTTGGAAAATCTGATCACAATCTGGTTTTCCTGAAGCCTCATTACAAACCCTGTGTGATGAGGCAACCAACCACAACACGCTCCTTCAGGAAGTGGTCTAAGGAGGCAGAGGAGACCCTGAAGGACTGCTTTGCATCCACAGACTGGAGTGTGCTGCACAACTGACTATCTGAACTTTGGCATGGACATTGTGGTTCCTGTAAGAACTGTTCGCTGCTTTGCCAACAACAAGCCCTGGATTACAAGCGACGTAAAGGACCTCTTAAACAAAAAGAAGAGGGCCTTTAAAGACAAGAACCAGGAGGAGTTGAAGAATATTCAGCGTGAACTCAAGTCCTGCTTAAAGGAGGCTAAGGAGACCTACAGGAAGAAGGTTGAGCAGAAGTTACAAGTTAACAACATGAAGGAAGTTTGGGACGGTATGAGGACAATCACAGGGTGCAAGCCAAAGAGTGATAGTGCAACAGCTGGTGGTGTGGAGAGAGCGAACGAACTCAATCTCTTCTATAACCGGTTTGATTGCCCTGTTTCATCCTCACCTGCTTCTGTCTGTCCTGCTATCTCAGCAACCTCAGCCTCTGCCCCACTGGACACCTACCTACCTCTTCTGAGTGCTGCTCAGGTCTCCCTCTCACAGACTGTCAGCACATCCAGTCCGCCCCCCCTCACCTCCCCCCTCCACCTCTCTGCAGACCAGGTCACAGGGGCGCTGAGGAGACTCCGCTCAGGGAAATCAGCTGGACCTGACGAGGTGAGCCCGAGACTTCTTAAGGCTTGCGCCTTTGAACTTGGGTTACCCTTGTTGAATATCTTCAACATGAGCCTGCAGTTGGGGAGGGTTCCTACGCTGTGGAAAACTTCATGCCTGGTCCCTGTTCCCAAGAAACCTCGCCCCAGTGAGCTCAACGACTTCAGGCCGGTAGCTTTGACCTCGCACATTATGAAGACCATGGAACGACTGCTTCTCCCACTCCTCAGACCCCAGGTACAGCATGCACTGGACCCTCTCCAGTTTGCATATCGGGAGAAGATTGGTGTTGAGGATGCAGTCATCTACCTCCTCCACCGAACCTACTCTCATCTTGACAAGGGGAGTAGTGCTGTGAGAATCATGTTTTTTGATTTCTCCAGTGCTTTTAACACCATCCAGCCTCCACTTCTCAGAGACAAGCTGGTGAAGATGAATGTGGATCCTCACCTGGTGTCCTGGATCACAGACTACCTCACCTGCAGACCACAGTACGTGAGGCTCACTGACGGCACATCGGAGACTGTGGTTAGCACTGGAGCACCACAGGGGACTGTGCTCTCCCCCTTCCTCTTCACTCTCTACACATCAGACTTCCAGTACAACTCTGAGATGTGCCACCTGCAGAAATTCTCGGATGACACTGCCATCGTTGGTGTGAAGGGTGGTCAGGAGGAGGAGTACAGGAGACAGGTGGATGACTTTGTTGCTTGGTGCCGACTGAACCAACTGCAGTTGAACATATCCAAGACCAAGGAGATGGTGGTGGACTTCCGTAGGTCTGGACCACCCTTGCAGCCAGTCTCCATCGAGGGGGTTGATGTGGAGACAGTAAAGAACTACAAGTACCTTGGTCTGCAGCTCGACAACAAACTGGATTGGTCAACAAATACAGACACCCTGTACAGGAAGGGAGAGAGCCGGCTCTATTTCTTGAGGAGACTGCGGTCCATTAACATCTGTAAGAAGCTTCTGCAGATGTTCTACCAATCAATCGTGGCCAGCATTCTCTTCTACGCTGTGGTGTGCTGGGGAGGCAACATGAAGAGGAGAGATGCATCACGGCTGGACAAGCTGGTCAGGAGGGCCGGGGCAGTGGTTGGAATGGAGCTGGACTCTCTGGTTACAATAGCTGAGAGAAGGACTTTGGATAAACTGCTTTCTATCATGAACAATGATAGTCACCCACTTCACACCACCATCATGAAGCAGAGGAGTGTGTTCAGTGGCAGACTGCTGTCACAGAGCTGCACAACAGACAGACTCAGAAAATCCTTCATTCCGAGAGCCATCAGACTCTTTAACTCCTCCCATCGGGGACGGGATGCTGCTGACGACTGAGTTTAATCCAGGCACACCACTTGGACATTATTCAACAACTTAATTATTTATATTAACACTTCCCCAACCTCGCTTACATTAAAGTATACCTTACTCATGATTGGGTATTCACATTTTCACATTCTCTTTTTAGAACTGTCTTGTAACGTATGCATACTTATATTATATTATATTTCTATGTCACATCAGTCACTTTCGTAATCGATGTCATTGCACTTTACTCTGTTAATTATTTAATTATTTATGACCATTAGCAACATCTACTGCACTGCTCCGTTTACAGATAGATCCTTACCTTGTATAGTTAGGTTTTTTTTTTTTTTTTTATAGCCTTATATATTTTCTATTCTTCTGTGTTTTGATTTGTCTGAGTATGTTTCTTATTGTATTGTGTTGTTGCTGCTGGATGCCTAAATTTCCTTCGGGATAAATAAAGTATCTGTCCATCCATCCATCCATCCATCCATCCATCCATCCATCTATCATTAACATTGACCATAACTGAGGCAAGTGACACCTGCAGTTCTTTAGTTTACTTGTTTAGTCTGGGTTCTGCAGTTCTTTAGTTTACTTGTTTAGTCTGGGTTCTTTTGTGCCCTCCTGGATGAGTTGTTCATGCCCTTTTGGAGTAAATTCGGTAGGCCAGTCACTCCTGGGAAGGTTCACTAGTGTTCCATGTGTTATGCATTTGTGAAAAATAGCTTTCAATATGGTCTGGTGGAGTCCCAAATCCTTATTAATTATTTTGTAACCTTCTTCAGACTAATAGGTCTCAATTACCTTGTTTTTTTCATCTTCATATTGGGGAATAAGGTGTTTCTTTAAGATCTTTTTAAGATTTTAAGCGTTTATTTTTATTTTTTTTTATTTTACAGGTCTGATGGTAATCAGGCCTTGTTGTGGCTTGTGAAATGTGGTTAATCACAGTTTATTCATAAGGAGAATTAATTACTTTTCGCATAGGTTCAAGTTGGTTTGGATAGATTTTTTTCCCTTAATAAAGGAAATCATCATTTAAAAACTGCTTTTTATATGTCATGTAATTTTGTTTTTTAATCTAAAAAATGTAAGGATGATAAAAAAGGTAAAAACACAAGTAATACCAGTCATAACTGGTACACATACATACTACACTGTGTATTGAGGAATGTTAAATGCTCACACAAATTCAGAAATAGAGTTTCCCATCCATTTAGCATGGCCTGGCTCAAAATCCATAATTTACCTCACCTTGATTGCTAAGAGAACACTGGCCAATGTTTAGGCTTACTTGCTTACAAGATAGCACCTCACAACTTATACAGGTGTGTCCATTCTCAAGCTACCCCCTGAGGAAATACTCAGTAATTTATGATCCACTTATCTACTGCTATCCCATGACTTGGGATCTTATGAGAAAAGTCATTGACATCTATCCATGCGAAAAATGTCACAAAGTCATTTCTAAAGGTTTGGGACTCCAGCAAACCACAGTGAGAGCTATTATTCACAAGTGGAGTAAACATGAAACACTTCCCAGGAGTGACCTGGTTTACAGGGCATGGACAACTCATCCAGGAGGTCACAAAAGAACCCAGGACAACATGTAAAGTACTGCAGGTCTCACTTGTCTCAGTTAAGGTCAGTGTAAATGAGCTAATAATGAAACAAGAAAAGAAAAATACTGGGTGAATATTGTATGCATTGTATGAATGTCAGTATTGATAGCAATTTGTAAATATTAGCTCTATTGAATTCCGTGTCCAGTGTAAAATAACTCAAACCAAACCAAAGGCGACCAAACAAAGAGGCTGTAAGACAGGCCAGCCGGGCCGAGACGTGTTTCTGTGTGGAACCCGACAGTAAAGGAAATGATTCTGACAGGACAAGAGCAGCGCAGGCGACAAATCAGGTATTTTTTTTTAACAGGATTGGGATGTGAGACGGAAAACGCAGGGCGGATTTTTTTTTTTCCCCAGCCGTCGCACGCTCTGCCCTGCGTGTAGGTCCTTCTGTACTCCACGTCCAAATTCCGCTGAAACGCAGCCGTCTCGAATCGGCACAGCTTTCAGACAGTTCCCTTTGAGGTTGGGATTACAGCGTGTGTTCAGGATCAGGCCTCGGAGTGAGCCTCTGTCCGGCGCTGCATTACAGCACGGCGGAGAGACTTTGATTTTAATAGAGAGTTCTGGCCTTTTCCATTTTTAATGCAGCTTACAATGTATTACACTCTAATGGTCTTCTCTGGCTGAGGTTACGAAGCTCAAACTGGCCCAAAACCGTACAGAACCGCGCTTTGCCACGATGTCTAGACACCGTAGACTGTAGTTATACCGTAATAGTAGCTTCCCAAATGTGCAGACAAGGTTCTCGAGCCATTCCCAGCCCGTCTTTAAATCATCATCAGTCATAACTGAAGGCAAATAGACTTTGGTTTAATCTGTTCTTATTAGCGCTGCAAATCTCTGACCTCAATTCTGTTTGATTAGGAATCTCAAATTTGGGTCGTCTTGGTTCAGCTCAGATGTATTTAACCTTTTCAATTCACAAATATGACTGGAAGAGCTTAAATAGCACAGTACTGGAATAAATACCAATCGGCCATATCATTAAAACCACTGCTAGGTGGCTAAGTGAATAGCATTGATGATCTACTGTAGTTTCAATGGCTCCTGTCAAGGGTGGATATACCGGTACACTGCCTAGCCAAAAAAAAAAAAAAGTTGCCACCAATATATATATATATATATATATATATATATATATATATATATATATATATATATATATATATATATATATATATATTTTGTTTGAACACCTTTAGCTTTGATTAAGGCATTATTGTTTCAATACCCTGGTGAAAACAAAATATACTTAATTCTACTTTAAACACACTGAGAAATGTCTATGCATGCTGTAAATCAGGGGTGTCAAACTCATTTTGGCCGAGGGCCACATTGGCATATTGGCTGTCCTCTGAGGGCCAGATGTAACTTTTAAATGTAATAAAATGTAACCAAATGTAATATAAAATTAATGGAATTACTCCTTAATGTTAAATAACTCGCAATATATTATTTATTCAATCAAATATTACAGTTGCATGGAAAAATGTTTGCTTGTTGCTCTATTAACATAAATCCTTTTAATTTGTCATGTTATGAAATCCAAAAACTCCATCAATCAAGAACCAAACTATTCAAGTGAATAGAAATGACATCAAATACAAGTTATATTAACTTTGATCGAAACGTTTGATACTGAAAAGAGGCTTAATAAATATAAAATCAAAAGTTGTGAGCTGTTAAGAACGTGATAGATTTAGCATTTCCTCAGATTTAGCAGTTCCTCATCCAACCACTAGTCGGAGCTGCAGCAGCAGCAGCAGCACAAGCCCGCAGTCTTTAGTCAGAGCTACAGCCCAGCCACGGGCTACAGGACTCAGCCAGTCAGTCTGGAGCGTTTTTACAGTTTTTAAAGTTCTTCTGTATAGGAAATAAAGATTTTAACCCCACTAACCGGATAATACAACTCTCTACAGTTCATCTTTCAGCCCAAGCAGCTAACAGCAGCAGTTTAGAGCAGCCGTCACGGAGTCACTGCTGGGATTACATTATAAACAGGTCAGTCAGCGCTGCTAACCTCATGATGTTTATAACTACGGAGTTTAGTGGACACACCACGGCAGCAAGGTTAGACTGTTGAAGGCTACTGAAGACTATTAAAGGCTATTGGAGGTTATTGAAAGGGTTATTGGGGGCAGAAATCAGTAAAGGCTGGTTAGATAAGTGATTCACGTCCTCGTCCTTTGCTGTGGTGAAACTGCGACTAGCGCTGTCACAGTGATGTTTATTAATGTCATTAAAACAGATTTTGTCAGGTATTGTCTTATAAATATTTACACATAACTTATACCTCTCCTAAAAAGCGTTTATTTTGGTCAGTAACACTCTTCGTAACACAAAAGGCATACCGGTCTTTCGCCTTGAAGCACAGCCGTCCGTCTGCATCAACTTCTCTTTTTCTGGACATTATGGGATAAACATTTTGTATGTCTCAATTACACCCGCGAAGTTACGCCTTCCCTCCGGCAGGGTTTCCACGTTAATGACTACACTGCCGTGTAGTGGCAGTAAGCCGTAACTTCGCGGGTAACACAATCGACAAGCATTGTGGGAAATGTAGTTTTTGGTCAAAGCACGCTTCTGACCTATTTATTATAGACACTAAGTATCTTACAAGCTCTCGCGGGCCACATAAAAGGACGTGGCGGGCCACATTTGGCCCGCGGGCCTTGTGTTTGACACATGTGCTGTAAATATACTAACAAATTTAAGTATTTACCTAAAATATATTAAAAGTACATTAATATTATGCTTTCATCAAATGTTTAAATGTAAACTTTAATCATACTTTTTTAAAAAGTACAATATATTATTAGGTTTAATGGGGCAAATACGTTTTTACACATGGTCAGGTTGGTTTGAATATATTTAATATAACATAATAAAACATTATAACATATTTATTAATTATAATAACATAATAAAAAAAAAAAAAAAAATATATATATATATATATATATATATATATATATATATATATATATATATATATATATATATTGTTGGAACACCTTTAGCTTTGATTGAGGCATTATTGTTTCAATACCCTGGTGAAAACTAAATATACTTAATTGTACTTAAAAGATAACGAGAAATGTCTAAGTACGCTGTAAATATACTAACAAATTTAAGTACTTACCTAAAATATATTAAAAGTACATTAATATTATGCTTTCATCAAATGTTTGAAAGTAAACTTTGATCTTACTTTTTAAAAAAAGTACAATATAGTGTATTTAAAAAAATAGACTACTATGACATACACTTTTAGTTTAATGTAATTCAGTATAATTCTAAAATACCTATTTCCACATATACTTTTTTACATTTTTAGCAAAGTGTGTTAAAAACAACTGTTACAATAATTTACGTAAAGTACAATGTATCATGTAACTTTTTAAAAAGTAAATTAAATTACTACATTAGTAAAATGTTTTAAAAATATATTTAGATGTTACATTAATATAACAGTTAAAATGTATTTCAATGCTTTGTAACTGTAATTAGGAAAATAAAATTATAAGTAAATTATAAGATACAGTGCTAAATAACACATTTAAATGTTAAATAAAAAAATGTAAGTCAATTTGTAACACCTTAAAATTGTAGTACAGTATATTAAAAAATATTTTATACCCAACGAAGTATACTAGAAGTGTGCTACTTACAAAAGCCAGGTACAAGAAGTATATTTGTACTCTAATGTAAATAGATCACATATAATTAACATCAATTCTTAGTTCATTTCTAATATACCTGGTGTATAATAGTGATACAGTTGTAATACTCATTAAATGTAGTATAATTTTACTGTGAGCATATTTAAAATATGGGGTTACATACATAAAGTAGTGTGTTTAAATGTTACGTAAGTATACTTAAAATAGTTCCATTTTAGTACAGTTAAGAACACTTAGCAGAATTTAAGTAAGATTTTTGCCCTATTTTTTATACAATTAAAGTATAATAAGTACTATATAATAAGTTGTTCCATTTAACACTCTTTAAATATACTGATTAATAATGTGGCTACAAGAACACTTTAGTGCACTACACCATATTAATACTTAGTATACGTTAATCTACTTTTTTCCAGCACATCCCAATAATATATTCCTAATATATTTCTAAACTCCACCCCTATTTTAACGCATGAACATAGACTGTTGATGGGGTGTAGGATATAGAAACGCAGCATCGCCATGGACCTTTCGCAGGTTGTACGATAGGGCACTTGGTCTTCTATTTTTGATCCTGATGAGAGCCAGTTTCATCATAATCATAATTTTGATGGTCTTTGTGACAGCACGTGAGCATAATTTCTACGTTTTTTATTTTTTTTATTTTCTTTGCTTGAGTAGTTGAGTAGTTCTTAGAACTTTAATCAAATCAGGGTTTTTTTCAGTAATTCAGTTCAAAATGTGAATTTACTATATTATATAGATGTATTAGATACATAGTGATGCACAATTTACTGATGTCAGTGATGGTTTGGTGTTGGTCCACTGTGTTGTATCAAGTCTAAAGTCAGTTTTTATGGAGATGCGGATTTCATTTTCCAGCAGTACTTGGCACACTGCCCACACTGCCAAAAGCACCAATTGCTCTTATATAATATTCAAATGATCTGAGAGATTGATTCTTGGGTTTTAATTAGCTGTAAGCCATAATAATCAACAATAAATGAAATAAAAGTTTAAAATAGACGACTCGCCGCTGAGTGGTCCAGCGGTCTAATGCTCTGCCACTATGAGCGGGAGGTCGCATGTTCGAACCCCCGCTCATGCAGCTTTGCCATCAAGCTGCCGGCGCTCAGAGGGAGCCCAATTGGCCCTGCTCCCTCCAGGTGGGTAAATGGTGCTCTCTCCCCACATCACTCCTAGGGTGATGTCCACAGCACAGCGCATCTGTGAGCTGATGTATCAGAAGCGAGCTGCTGCGCTTTTCTCCAAGCGCGCTGTGATGCTGCTCGGCAATGCTGCATCAGAGCAGCTCGAACAGAAGTGGTGGTTGACTTCACATGTATCGGAAGAAGCATGTGTTAGTCTTCACCCTCCTGGTGTGTTGGGGCATTACTATTGATAGGGGAGTCCTAGTGAATGGGTTGGGTAATTGGCCATGTGAATTGGGGAGAAAATGGGAAAATTTTGAAATAAAAAAAAATAATAATAAAAATAGACCACTCTATGTGTAATACATCCATATAATATATGAGTTTCACATTTTAAACTGAATTACTGAAATAAAGTAACTTTTCAATGATATTCTATTTTTTTGAGATGCACTAGTTTATGTTTCCTCCATCCAAACTGTTTTGGATTTTCACTATTAAAGCTTTTACATCGAAACATCCAAGCATTGTTACATGCATTTTTTTTTTCAGAAATACTTACTTTAAATAACTAAAACATGAAAATGGCTACAATCACTAATATAATGCAATATTATTTCATATGTTAGAAAGTGTAGCTCCTACAGCTTTTTTCCAGCTGGTTGTAATAAAGCCTCTCGGTTGGAGTCTGAACCATCTTGAAGATAAAGACCTCTCTTTTTGACTTATTGCTTGGAGGCGAGTAAAAAAGTGATGAAGTGGTGTAGTTGAGGATGGGCTCCTCTCCTCAGCCTCTTCTGAATCTGAGGCAGAGCATCACTGTCAGCGCGGCGACGGGCACTCATAAATCAGACGCCCGGCCTGCGGAGGCTGGGGCCGACGCGCTGAGCGGGTTTGTGGGCTCTGGCAGGCCTTCAAGCCCAATAAGCGGGGCGGAGCAACCGATCCGAACGTGTACGCGCTGACCCGTCCGTCCTGCTGATGCTGGACTCCCCACTTAATTAGCGCTGACTGGTTTGATTGAGTTCCCTCAGGTCCCGGCCAGCGCGCCGGAGCTTCGGGGGGGGAAACCAACAGTCTGAACACTGTCGGCCCTTTAATTATTCAGTAATTGTCAGTAAAGGATGGCGCCGGGTAACGATATTAAAATTGATACTGTAACCCACACCCGACTGACATACACAACCCCTCGAAACTTCAGAGTCGCTTCTCATTTTCTAGAGCATTTAGCTCAAATCCTCATTTTGCTAATCATGCCATCATGAGCATCAGAATAGCGAGGAGGAAGAGAATGCAGAACTTTGGGTTGTAGTTCAGGAAACTTCTGCTTGTTGAGTTGAGTCAGGAAGAAGAGATAACAAAAAAGAGTTAAAGCGAGAAGATGGAGGGTTGCTAATACTCAGACTCGTCATGAACTAGAAGGCATGGTATATTATATTTATATAATATTAGATTGGGAGAAGGGCCCCTTTAGGCATGTTCCTCCTCGCAAAACATACTTAATAACACATAGGGTTCTATTTTAGCAATCTATAGTGCACCGGTCAATTGCGCATCACGCAGCTGGATTTAGGGCGCGTCGGTGTGTCTTTGGTATCGTGAGGGTGGAAAAAAAATTGCCTTGTGTGGCTTAAAATGCGCAAAAGGCATGAATTAATCGTATCTTAACAGGGAGTCGCTTTTAAAGGTGCGCCAGCAGTTCATTTAAGGGAACAGCAATGTTATTTTATTCTTTATTTTGTTAATTGTTAATTTAAAAGTCGGGTATGCACTCTGCTGGGTGCACCTATAGTCACTTTGTATATATAGCTCTTCTTTGTTTTTACCAAATTGAAAACCTCTGGAATATAATCAAGAGGAAGATGGATGATCACAAGAGATCAAACCAAGTTGAACTGCTTAAATTCTTGTACCAGGAGTGGTATAAAGTTATCCAAAAGCAGTGTGTAAGACTGGTGGAGGAGAACATGCCAAAATGCATGAAACCTGTGATTATAAACCAGGGTTATTCCACCAAATATTGATTTTTGATCTCTTAAAACTTTATGAATATGAACTTGTTTTCTTTGCGTTATTTGATTTCTGAAAGCTCTGCATCTTTTTTGTTATTTCAGACATTTAAATAATTTTCTGCAAATAAATCCTCTAAATGACAACATTTGGGAGTCCGTAGTTTATAGAATAAAACAACAATGTTCATTTTACTCAAACACATACTCAAACATATACCTATAAATAGAGACAGAGAAAACAGAGAAACTGATTCAGGAACTGAAGTGGTCTCTTAATTAGGAATGTACAATGTAAAAAGTCATGAATAGAAAGAATGAGAAGAGGTGTGTGTGTGTGTGAACATTTGACTGATTATATAAAAAAAAATAAAAATATTTATTTAAAAAATATTTTAAAATCCTTTATTTTACACATAAAACAGTATGCACAGTATAATGTGCTAATTCAAAATAAATGTTGAAAATGTATTGTTACACAGTGTTTGTATAACATTTAAACAGTTATGCTGTGCACACAGAAAAGCGTGTTAAATTGATATTGACCCTTATATTACTTAAAGTTCTTAGAAATTCAGTAAGATTGTTTTAAAGATGTGATCACAGACTTTACCTGAACCTGATCATTAAAATCCTCAGAGGAGAGAAGTTTCAATGCTGGGTTTAAACAAGAGAAACCAGATTTCCGGATTATATAAGAATGACGTACGGCAGAGCGTGAGCAGCTGGGCTGCTGCTGCACTACTACAGATGGGTCAAAAGGTCAAAATTTTGGGTCAAATATTAATGTCAGTAAAAAATTATCACTTTACCTTTAATATTAGTCGCTTTTATGATGAAAACTAGGCATAAAAAGAGGCTATAACATGCATATTATAATTTGATACTAATTTTATCATGTATTAAAGGGGGCATATTATGCAAAACTCACTTTTTGCTCAAAAATCCATCCACTAGTTCATCTGTAAATCAGCTGAAAAATGTTGGTGTCAGGAATCATATGCTTCTATAAGCCATTTGGATGCTCCCTTATTGTAACATCATAATAAGGAAACCATAATACAATAATAATAGAACCACCCTGGCAACACCCCTCACCCCTCACCCTTCAACCCCCACCAAAGCCCCAATTGAAGATCCACCAATTGGGCTGGTGGTTTAATGAATGCTGTGCATAAAATGCTGAGTGCTTTGACTACAGGCAAAGGAAAGTCACATTCAAATTCTTTGAGAACCTCAGACAATACATAGCAGGATTGGCCAGCAGACTTTGTTTGATTGAGGGATCTATACCTAGTGTTCATGGCAAGTCAGCAGAAGGAGAGGGATATATATAAGTACTTTCAAATAATTGATAACTATACTTAAGTGACATTTTAACATACTACTTTATGAATGTAACCCCCATATATTATGTATGCTTATAAAATTAATAATAATAATATATTCAATGTGTATTACAACTGTATCACTATTATACACCAGGTAAATTAGGAATGTACTAAGAATTGTTATTTAATATTTTTACATTAGAGCACAAATATGCTTTTTGTTCCTGTCTTTTGAAAGTAGCACACTTCTAGAATACTTTGTTAGGTATATAAAAATATATTTAATATACTGTACTACAATTTTTAGCATGTTACAAATGAACATTCATTTTTTTTACTTAGTATTAGTAATTTAATTTACTTTCTTAAAAGTTACATGAACTACTGTAACAGTTGTTTTTAACACACTTTGCTAAAAATGTACAAAAGTATATTTGGAAATAAGTATATTAAGTTACATTAAACTAAAAGTGTATTTCATAGTAGTCTATTTATTTAAAATACACTATATTGTACTTTTTAAAAAAAAAAGTTTATTTTCAAACATTTTTGGGTGTAAAAATCTATTTTAATATACTGTACTACAATTTTAGCATTTTTATTTTTACAAATTTACTTTCATTTTGTTTAATTAGTAGTAGTAATTGAATTAACTTTCTAAAAAGTTACATGATACATTGTACTTTAAGTGAACTACTGTTGTTTTATACACTTTAACACACTTTGTTAAAAATGTACAAAAGTATATTTAAAAATAATTTAGAAAAAATTTAGAAGTTTATTGAATTACATTAAATTAAAAGTGTAATTCATGCTCAAAAGTATGATCAAAGTTTACTTTTAAACATTTGATGAGAGCATATTATTAATGCACTTTTAATATATTTTAAGTAAATACATAAATCTGGTAGGTTAGTAGGTTTACAGTGTACTTAGACATTTCTCAATATGTTTTAAGTACAATTACGTATATATATATATATATATATATATATATATATATATATATATATATATATATATATATATATATATATATATATATATATATATTTTTTTTTTTTACCAGGGTATTTGTTTTATTAATTATATAGTGGTTTGTATGGTGTGTATTGGTTTTGAGGTCAGACGCTGGTTCCCCTGCTGAACTGTGGTGTAAGTGGTGAGGTTGTGTAGAGGCTTTCCCGGGAGAGTGAGCATTGGTGGGATTGGTGTCTCCCTCGGCGGAGTGTGTGTGTGTGTGTGGAGCGAGCGTAAGCCCACTGGGGCTATGGGATGAACTCATGTGTGTATAAGAGGCTTGGGGGAAGGAGGCAGCAGGCCGTGAGCTCTGGTCATGTGCGAGGAGAGAGAGTGGAGCGATGGGATGGCGATGGACTCAATGGTGTGTCAGTAAAGAGGTTATGGAAACGGTTAGGCGGTGTTAAGGTTAAGCGAATGGCTCTCGGGGGAATTTTACTAAGCCTCTAAGTTTTAGTTTGGTAAGTTTTTCTGAGCTTCTTCCCCGGAGCACCGTCTTCACGCCAAACTCGCTACTGTATGGCTGTTTAAACCGACTGCCTGCCCTAGATACACTCAGCCCTCTGATTCTGCTGCTTACAGGAGAAGAAGTGGTGCACGGGAACAAGAGACGTCATTGATTAGTAGGTAATCTATGCATCTATATGGACAAAAGTATTGGGACGCCTACTAATTTATCATTGCTGTGCAGAGGTGGAAATTAACTAATTACATTTACTCACATTACTGTAATGGAGTACATTTTATGAGTAATTTGGCATTTTTAAAGTAGTTTTTTAAATTAGGTAATTTTACTTTTACTCAAGTACATTTTGACACAAGTATTTTACTTTACTACTTTGGAAAACTCCCCATTAGTGAGTAAAAAATTAAATGCTAAATTGAGTTTTGTTCTCCATGGCAGCGCAGCTAAACTTCCCAGCAGTGTTTATTACGGTTAACGGGAGAGACGCTGTGTAAATCAGCTGTGCTCGGGGGGACCGGTGTTCTGTCGAGTTATGCTACCCATCGATATGTGCTTCTTTACAGCACTGCACATGCACTGACCAACATTTTTTTGTATGTTTTCATGTTTTTAATGATAATTCCTTAAGTTTTAACTGGGAACATTAAACAATCTTAATATTAAAAAAACATGTAAATATCAGTTAAAGCATAGCAATGGCAAGTAAAAAAAAGAACTGTAAAACTATAAAAATACAGTTTATAGTCACCTATATTACCATCACTTTTTAGCAGTAAAATAAAAATGGATCATAGAAACTTATGCCACTTGTTCTTAAAAAAATGTTTTAAAGATCCAAATTATTTAATTGAATAATTGTTCATTATGATCAAATTATGATTTGTACTTTTTTACATCAAATAATTAAAAGTAACTATGTAACTTTTACTTTTACTCAAAGTAAATTTTAAATTGAGTACTTTTTACTTTTACTCGAGTAGATTTTTAGATGGGTACTTCTACTTTTACTGAAGTAGAATTTTAGCAAAGTAAAGGTACTTTTACTTAATGACAAGTTTTCAGTACTTTTTCTACCTCTGTTGTTGTGTCAGGAGTATTAAAAAATTAGTTATCGTGCTTTTGTTGGAGTAACTGTCTTTTAGGTGTGTAGGGAAGGCTTTCTACAAGGTTTTGGAACATTTGCTGATAAAGATTGTTTTTTTACTGTTTCTAAAAGTATCAAAAATACATTTTTTCTGAGGACTTCGGAGTTTACCACAACTGCTTTAGCAATTATTTACCAGTGTTTTACCCTTATCAGGCAAGCTTTTTTTTGTAAATTTCTATATATTGCACGCCTATATCTTGAGGATTTCTATTCGAGCATTACATAAAAATGTTTGTTTGACAAGAAACGTTACTGAAAATCTTATCTGTAATTGTAATAGAAAATACTGTAAAAAAAAATAGAGTAAATCTGCAACTGTCAGCATATAATTAATACATTTCCTCAACTTTCTTCTTCTTTCTTTTTTTTTATAATTTTATTTCAAATTTTTCCCATTTTCTCCCCAATTTACACGGCCAATTACCCAACCCATTCATTAGGACTCCCCCTATCACTAATGATACCTCAACACACCAGGAGGGTGAAGACTAGCACATGCTTCCTCCAATACATGTGAAGTCAGCCACCGCTTCTTTTCGAGCTGCTGCTGATGCAGCATTGCCGAGCAGCCAGCGCGCTTGGAGGAAAGCACAGCGGCTCGGCTCTGGTACATCAGCTCACAGACGCCCTGTGCTGCAGACATTACCATAGGAGTGATGTGGGGAGAGAGCGCCATCTACCCACCCAGAGGGAGCAGGGCCAATTGGGCTCACTCTAACGCCGGCAGCTTGATGGCAAAGCTGCATGAGCTGGGGTTCGAACCGGCGACCTCCTGCTCATAGTGGCAGCGCTTTAGACCGCTGGACCACTCGGCGCCCCAACTTTCTTCTTCTTTCTAAATGTATATTTTTTTTTAAATCCCAATTTCTTTGCTGCTAGTCAGATGTATATTCCCCATTACGAGTGGTGCCATAACACAGGGAGGGTGAAGACAAGCACATGCCTCCTCCGACACATGCAAAGTCGACTCGGCTCTAACAGATCAGCTCACAGACACCTTGTGCTGATTGACGTCACCCTTTAGAGTGATGAGGGGAGAGAGCGCCATCTACCCACCCAGAGAGAGCAAGACCAATTGTGCTCTCATAGGGCACCAGCAGCTGATGGCAAGCTGCATGACCGGCATTCAAACAGGAATCTCCTGATCATAGTGGCAGCACTTTAGACTGCTGGACCACTCTGCCTCCCATTTTCCTCAAGTTAATTTAAAAATTCATGTTTATGATATTTTTTTTGTTGCAATAAGTTAAATTTAATACATAATGAGGGGAGCGATTTTTAACTTTTGGGTCGGAACCCAAAAGTGGGTCAGAGAAACGTTCTTGTAAAAACTAAATACATAAAAAAAAAATAATAATAATTAATTCTGATTTTGTACTCGTCTTTTATATTGGGAAAAAAAGAGACAGAGAAATGTCTAACAAATGTTAACTGAACGCAGAGAAGTTAAATATCTAATTGTGTGTCTCATTTATTTTGTGCAGTTTTGTTAGAAAATGTTATTGTAGTATTTTTTATACATGTAGTTGTTATGTTCCTCCTCAGTTTCTTAAACAAATTAGTCTTAAATTCACTTTGTATGCATATGTATTTTTAAATGGGTTTTGAAGGCTATTTTTTCAAAAATACATTTGTTTGGTTTGTATTCTATAAATGTGGGTCCCAAGTTGAGACCAGTTGAGAACCCCTGTGATAGGGAAAAATTATAAGTAAAATAATTTGATTCAACAAAACATCTCATTCACTCAATCAATGGTCTCCAAAGCTTTAAGAAACCACTTTAATTCCTGAGTGAGTTTCTCTGATTTTGCTATTTAGAGGTTTATGTTTGAGTAAAATGAACATTGTTGTTTTATTCTATAAACTACAGACAACATTTCTCCCAAATTCCAAATAAAAATATTGTCATTTAGAGCTTTTTTTACAGTTTTCATGCGCCTTGGCATGTTCTCCTCCACCAGTCTTACACACTGCTTTTGGATAACTTTATGCCTTTACTCCTGGTGCAAAAATTCAAGCTGTTCAGTTTGGTTTGAAGGCGTGTGATCATCCATCTTCCTCTTGATTATATTCCAGAGGTTTTCAGTTTGGTAAAATTAAAGAAAGTATCATTTTTAAGTGGTCTCTTGTTTTTTTCCAGAGCCGTATAAGCATTAATATTAACAATAAAGATATTTGACAGAGGAGCATCTCTTCTGCATGGATAAGCTGCTCCCACAACAGCTCAATGGGGTTCAGATCTGGTGACTGCGCTGGCCACTCCATTACCAATAGAATACCAGCTGCCTGCTTCTGCTGTAAATAGTTCTTGCACAATTTGGAGGTGTGTTTAGGGTCATTGTCCTCTTGTAGGACGAAATTGGCTCCGATCAGGCGCTGTCCACTGGGTATGGCATGGCGTTGCAAAATGGAGTGATAGCCTTCCTTATTCAGAATCCCTTTTACCCTGTACAAATCTCCCACCTTACCAGCACCAAAGCAACCCCAGACCATCACATTACCTCCACCATGCTTAACAGATGGCGTCAGGCATTCTTCCAGCATCTTTTCATTTGTTCTGCGTCTCACAAACGTTCTTCTTTGTGATCCAAACACCTCAAACTTGGATTCATCCGTCCACAACACTTTTTTCCAGTCTTCCTCTGTCCAATGTCTGTGTTCTTTTGCCCATCTTAATCTTTTTCTTTTATTAGCCAGTCTCCGATATGGCTTTTTCTTTGCCACTCTGCCCTGAAGCCCAAAATCCCGCAGCCGCCTCTTCACTGTAGATGTTGACACTGGTGTTTTGCGGGTACTATTTAATGAAGACGCCAGTTGGGGACCTGTGAGGCGTCTGTTTCTCAAACTAGAGACTCTAATGTACTTATCTTCTTGCTTAGTTGTGCAACGCGGCCTCCCACTTATTTTTCTACTCTGGTTAGAGCCTGTTTGTGCTGTCCTCTGAAGGGAGTAGTACACACCGTTGTAGGAAATCTTCAATTTCTTAGCAATTTCTCGCATGGAATAGCCTTCATTTCTAAGAACAAGAATAGACTGTCGAGTTTCAGATGAAAGTTCTCTTTTTCTGGCCATTTTGAGCGTTTAATTGACCCCACAAATGTGATGCTCCAGAAACTCAACCTGCTCTAAGGAAGGTCAGTTTTGTAGCTTCTGTAATGAGCTAGACTGTTTTCAGGTGTGTGAACATGATTGCACAAGGGTTTTCTAATCATCAATTAGCCTTCTGAGCCAATGAGCAAACACATTGTACCATTAGAACACTGGAGTGATAGTTGCTGGAAATGGGCCTCTATACACCTATGTAGATATTGCACCAAAACCAGACATTTGCAGCTAGAATAGTCATTTACCACATTAGCAATGTACAGAGTGTATTTGTTTAAAGTTAGGACTAGTTTAAAGTTATCTTCATTGAAAAGTACAGTGCTTTTCCTTCAAAAATAAGGACGTTTCAATGTGACCCCAAACTTTTGAACGGTAGTGTATATATATATATATATATATATATATATATATATATATATATATATATATATATATATATATATTTAAAGCTTGAGTCACTCTGGTGGTTAGGCTACGTTTTGGTTCTCCGCTGACTCTACTATTGGAGGTGAGCAGGAGAAGATGTTCTCGGGTCATACAGCAGATGAAGACGAGGCAGAGGAAAGAAGGAGCACAAAGTTAGGCTCGGCCAGGCGTGAGTAACCATGACTGCGGGTGATGTAGCTATGTTTAGAGTGCCATGTTTCAGTTACGGCCTGAACAAAAGGCCGCTGGAGCCATGATCCTTATATGTATTGGCAAAAGCACACTAGTCTCTGCATGGAGCACCTCATGACTCATACGTGTGTTATTAAAGTAAACATGTTACAAGTAAAAAATATACATATTTATTGTCAAGACATGTTTATGTTTATGCAGGGTATGTGCAGATCCTTAAAAAAATATTTTTATTTATATTCATCAAAAAAAGTCTTTAAATTGTCTTAGTTTGTTTTAAATTGTGTTAAATCCATCTTCCAAAGATCTTAAAAATGCCTCTGACAGTAAACATAGTTTTGTTTTTGTTGTTTTGCATTTAATTTTGCAGTAAACAAATTTGTTATGCAATTAAGCTTACTGCATTTTACAGACTATAAGGCGCACTGTATTAGAAAAAAAGGCACTATCAATGAACGTCTATTTTCTGGTCTGTTTTCATACGTAAGGTGCATGGGATTATAAGATGCATTTTTAAGAGAACAAGGGTGTGGTCATGTTTCCCTTTTTTTAGTTCAGCAAAGTCAAACGAGAGCTGGATGTTATTCTACACAGATTTCTCTCCTAAAAACTCAAATCACTTTTGTTACAGGAAGCTTAGATTTTCAGTATTTAGCACAGTTAGCAGCAGCGCTAGTCACATTTAGCAGCACCGCTAGTCACATTTAGCAGCAGTGCTAGTCACGTTTAGCAGCAGCTCCAGCCAAAATTAGCAGTGTTTAGCGCTAGTAAACTCCACCCGACAGCACTACACTAAGAAACCCTGAGTGTTCTAGTAACCCAGTGCGCTATCAGCTAGCGGTTCTTCCTACTAAGCTTGTTTTAACTTAGTAAACACGCAGGCTACAGTCCGATATACTCATTTCTGAACAGTGAAGGAGCTAGCGCTTAGCGCGGTTAGCGGATAATGCTAATACTGCATAACTAGCATTGTAAGCCTGTTGGGAACATCGTCTGAAAGTGCTGTATTTCAGAATGCTATGTAAGCGGAGGTGAGCTGTTCAACAAAAGTTCATGCTCATTATCATGTTTTACTACAACCCAAGTCCATTTCACCCAGGATTTCTCCTTTAAGATAGCCTAGACCAGGGGTGTCCAAACGTTTTTCGTTGGGGGCCAGAAGGAGAAATATATTTGAAGTCACGGGCCACAGACTCTGTAATAAAACAAATAATGAAATATACCACTTTAAACAATACATTTTCCTGATTACTTTCATTTACACACCATTTTACTTGACTTATTATCTTTATCTATCTTTGACAGTGTTGTGTAAACTAAGAGTTTTTAAATTTATGTTTCATTTCATGATATCTCTTAATATTAAACTCCTTAATCACGGCAACTTTTAGACTCTTTAGCCTGTTGTTCTACACTACAACTGTGCACCCTCTCCGCTTTTAGACTCTTTGGCCCGTTTTTCTGCCCTATAACTGTGCACCCTCTCCGCTTTTAGACTCTTTGGCCCGTTTTTCTGCGCTATAACTGCGCACCCTCTCTGCTTTTAGACTCTTTGGCCCGTTTTTCTGCGCTATAACTGCGCACCCTCTCTGCTTTTAGACTCTTTGGCCTGTTTTTCTGCGTTACAACTGCGCACTCTCTCCGCTTTCAGACTCTTTGGCCCGTTTTTTTGCACAACAACTTCACTTTTGCCGCTTTTAGACTTTCTGGCCCGTTTCTGACACCTAGCGTCCAAACTTTGAATCTCACATTATAAAAACCTGCTTAACAGCAGGCCAACTTTCATTCTATTTCTAAAATACCTCGTGGGCCGCTCTGAAAAAGGAAACGGGCCGCAAATGGCCCGTGGGCCGTAGTTTGGACACCCCTGGCCTAGACGTTACTGCAGGCATGGAGGTTAAATAACACCAATTTTGCACTGGACTCTGCATAAAGTACACAACCAGTCCTTTCTTTGTTCGTGTAAAACTGTAATTTACAGAGATTTAAAAAATGCTGGTTTGTCAGCAGATACAGGAATTTTCACAAGCTTCCTGTAAAGTTTGTAAACATAATATTGATGTTATTAATAGTTTAATTTTCGCACAGCTGCAGATACCCTGTTATGTGAACTTTTTGTACAAAAACATTGCTAAAATACACTATATGGACAAAATTATTGTGACACCTTTTAGCGGTGGACCAGATATTTAGAAACCGGAATAATTTAGCTGAAAAAAAAAAAAAAACTTTAGGTTTTCATAATAAATAGGAAAAATACTGAATAATTTGTACTGTACAATGGCTTATTTATTAATGACTCATTTACTGCAGTATCATAGTTTTTCTAATGTGATTTTGATTTTAGTCATTCTGGTTTTCCATCTGTGAAACATGGGGGTGGCTAATTAAGATATTTTCTTATGGTTGCATGGTGAAACATGCAGATGGCAGGGTCATTTATTTATGGTTTTATTTATGTTTCTGGTGTGAAACATTTTTTTTTCTTGTGTTTTATGATAATTTAGAGTAGTTTATGATCAAAGTGTAGTTTTCCAACCTATAAACATGGTGGTGGCAGTATTTATTCATTGTAAGTCATATTTTAGTGTTTCTTCTAATGGAGGAACGTTGGATTTTTTACGTGGCAGTGACATAAGCATATATTTTCTCATGTTATTTTCTGATATTAAAGTGTAGTTTATCTAGGGTGAAACATGGGGGTGGCAGAATCTTGATTTTTGTTTGTGTGTGTTTTATTTCTGATAGTTAAGTATAGTTTATGGTACATATATGTGTTCCTGATGTTAAAGTGTAGTTTCCAACCTATAAACATAGTAGTATTTATTCATTGTTAGTCCTATTTTAATGTTTCCTCGAATGGAGCATACATTTTTATTAATATATTTGC
Organism: Astyanax mexicanus; assembly: GCF_023375975.1. Classification (NCBI taxonomy): domain Eukaryota; kingdom Metazoa; phylum Chordata; class Actinopteri; order Characiformes; family Acestrorhamphidae; genus Astyanax; species Astyanax mexicanus. Next base: position 18,231,037 of record NC_064426.1, on the reverse strand, counting down.
TGATTTTGAAGTTCAGTTTATCTACTGTGAAAATTGGGGCTGGTAGAATATTTTTTATTGTTTTATAGTTTTATTTTTAAGTTAAAAAAAGTATAGAAAAATGTATAAAAGGAAGAAATAAATGAAATAAAATGGTATGTTTCTGGATCCTGATGTTAAAGTGTAGTTTTCCAAAGGTTAAATATTGTGGTGGCATTATTTACTAGCATTTATGTATTTTTATTATTTTATTCTGTAGTTTTTTTATGAAATGTGAAGCATGGGAATTGCAGGTCCATGTATATTAAACTTATTTATAATGTGTAGAAGTGCAATTTTCTTTCTATTTTCTATTATTTATAGTAGCATTGTGTTTTTTCTTATGTTTTTTTCTGATATTAAAGTGTGAAAGTAAACTGTGAAACATGGTGGTGGCAGCATCACAGTTTTTTTTTTATGTTTTTCGTTTCTCCTTTTCCTGTTACAGTCTTACCTGATCTGTGAACAGAGCTCCTAATTGAATTGTTAACGAGACTGATCCTTTAAATGCTGTGCTAATTAAAAGGATGCTAGACGTGTTGCGTGTGCCGTGCGTGTAGCGCGGGGAAATCTCTGCTAAGGCGGTGTTAATGAGATGGCACGTCCAGTATATGTGGTGAGGATATATCGGGTAATGGCCACGGTCAAGTTGTCGGTTGCTGGCCTGTAAACAGACAGTAGCTGGGGAGGGAAGGGGGGAGCGGCTCGGTGATGTGTGAGTAACGATGACTCGGGGTAATGGAAACGGTCAGGCTTTGGTTAGATGGTGTGTTAGGGAGAGGCTGTTTGGTAATGAGAGCAGTCAGGCTTCAGTGACCTCCGAGTGCTGGAGATATGGCTGCTCCTTCTGCACTCAGCTCCAGTAGCTGCGAGCGCTTTGATTCAGGTCAGCGAGAGACTGAGAGAGAGAGAGAGCTTAGACTGCAGCGGACACAAATCTGAAAGAGGGAAAAAGGGGATTTTCCTAGTTTAACTGCTTGTGTGTGTCAGTGAGAGAGAAAGAAAAGAAGAAAGAAAGAAAGAGAGAGAGAGAGTGTGTGCTGCACTACACTGCTTCTAGAAAGTTTGTGATCTCTATACAATTTACTGATTTCTGTAAAAATTTGCCCTAAAATGTGGGTCAGTATTAATATAGCTTCCTTAATGAACACATTATTACAATATTATAAATATACAGGAATGTACCCTTTAACTCTTTGACGTGCAACATATGCACATCCATTCTAATGCACAACATGGGTCAAAAATGCTTTGAAATCAATTTATTTATTGTATTCAAAAAAAGCCTTCATATGTCTTATTTTTGATCACCACTGATCATTAATTTAATTTGTACTTTAGTACTTTATGAAAAACAAATGTTTTTTTTTTTATACATTATTGAATTTAATTTATACACATGATTCAAAAACTAACCATCCATCTGAGTGTGATATAAAACAAAGTAACTTAATAGTAAATACTAAACACAGATTGTCAGTGGCTTGAACACAATGTTATAAGTGTCATTTTACAGTAATTTTGAGCTATTAGCTGTTGACATTATATTTTAGTTACCTAAATCTACTGTAGATAGCTAACTATTTTTTGTTATAACTAATTATCTAAGTAGATTTGTGGCTATTTAGCAAAGTATACAGCTTTTATTCCTTCTTCTTCTCCTCCTCTTCTTCTTCTTCTCATTATTATTATTATTATTATTATTATTATTAATATTATTGCTTATATTATTTATAACTTAACAATCCATATTGTCATATCAGTGTTTTTTTGTATTTATTGTGCTATTTTCTTTGAAGCTGTAAGGGCATTTTTGTATGTGTGTTTGCAATTTGTGGTAGGTTTTCTTCTTTTTTTTCTTCTTCTTCTTTATTATTATTATTATTATTATTATTATTATTATTATTATTATTATTGATCTATTTTTATACGCATCTTGCAATTTGTGGTAGATTTTTTTATTTTTCTTCCTCTTCTTCTTCGTCTTATATATTATTATTATTATTATTATTATTATTATTATTATTATTATTATTGATATATTTTTATACGCATCTGTGTATGAAAGTCTGTCAATCTTTGTAAGTTATTGTTATTTACAGAATCTACAACGGTTTACAGATTTTTTTAAACTGTGATACCATTATAAACTCTACCATTATTTTTTGTTTAAGTAGTTTATTGATTAAATTCACAAAACAGTAGTTAGTTATCGCAAAAATACTTTAAAGCTAAGCTAACTACTTATGCTAAATAGCCTACCAATGTACATAGCTAAGTAGTTAGCTAAGCTAACTGCAGTAGATTTAGCTAACTACAATATAACATATGTCAATAGCTAATAGCTAGCTAATAATAATAATATTACTTGTAACTTTATAACAGATAATGTACTCACTCTCAAAGTAACCTAAACCTGATTAAATATTATGTACAGCTCTGGAAGACACATGATGAGTTTCTTTGATTTTACCAAATTGAAATCCTCTGGAATACAATCAAGAGGAAATTGATGATCACAAGCCATCAAACCAAGCTGAACTGCTTGAATATTTGCACCAGGAGTGGAATAAAGTTATCCTAAAGCAGTGTGTAAGACTGGTGGAGGAGAACATGCCAAGAAGCATGAAAACTGTGAATAAAACCAGGATTATTCCACCAAATATTGATTTCTGAACTTTTAAAACTTTATAAATATGAGGTCTAAAAGCTCTGCATCTTTTTTGTTATTTCAGCCATTTCTCATTTTCTGCAAATAAATGCTGTAAATGACAATATTGTTATTTGGCATTTGGAAGAAATGTTAATTTATAGAATAAAACAACAATGTTCATTTTACTCAAGGATAAGGATTCTGAAGCAGATGATGATATGTTGGTGATGATGATCATGATGATGATGATGATTTTGAAGCAGATGATGATATGTTGGTGATGAAGATGATGATGAGGATTCTGAAGCAGATGATGATGATATGTTGGTGATGATGATGATGATGATAATGATGATGATGAGGATGATGATGATGATTCTGAAGCAGATGATGATATGTTGGTGATGATGATGATGATGATGATGATGAGGATTCTGAAGCAGATGATGATGATATGTTGGTGATGATGATGAGGATTCTGAAGCAGATGATGATGATATGTTGGTGATGAAGATGATGATGATGATGAGGATTCTGAAGCAGATGATGATGATATGTTGGTGATGATGATGATAATGATGATGATGAGGATGATGATTCTGAAGCAGATGATGATATGTTGGTGATGATGATGATGATGATGAGGATTCTGAAGCAGATGATGATGATATGTTGGTGATGATGATGATGATGATGATGATTCTGAAGCAGATGATGATGATATGTTGGTGATGATGATGATGAGGATTCTGAAGCAGATGATGATGATATGTTGGTGATGATGATGATGAGGATTTTGAAGCAGATGATGATATATTGGTTTTGATGATGATTCTGAAGCAGATAATGATGATATATTGGTTTTGATGATGATTCTGAAGCAGATGATGATGATATGTTGGTTTTTGTGATGATTTTGAAGCAGATGATGATATATTGGTTTTGATGATGATTCTGAAGCAGATAATGATGATATGTTGGTTTTTGTGATGATTTTGAAGCAGATGATGATGGTATGTTGGTTTTTGTGATGATTTTGAAGCAGATGATGATATATTGGTTTTGATGATGATTCTGAAGCAGATGATGATGATATGTTGGTTTTGATTATGATTTTGAAGCAGATGATGATATATTGGTTTTGATGATGATTCTGAAGCAGATAATGATGATATGTTGGTTTTTGTGATGATTCTGAAGCAGATAATGATGATATGTTGGTTTTTGTGATGATTTTAAAGCAGATGATGATGGTATGTTGGTTTTGATGATGATGATGGCTGATAACTATCATCCAGTGTTACCTTATTTTTGATCACATGACCATCCTGCTCAAACGTGTTTTCATGCGTAGGACAGTGTGGAGATGCTTCCTGCCTGAGGGTGAGCAGTGGTGAAGTACACTAGCTCTGTTTGTGTGTGTTTGTGTGAGTGTGTGTGTGTGTGTGTGTGTGTGTGTGTGTGTGTGTGTGTGTGGTTGGGGACTTGCTTAAATCACATCCTCTGGGGCAGAAAGTGGAGGAATAGAGGCATCAGTGCTATAGAGGGGTGAAGCTCTGTATTTAGGTCTGAGTGATCGAGAGAACTGGGGAAGGAGAGAAAGAGAGAGAGAGAGAGAGAGAGAGAGAGAGAGAGAGAGATTCAACACGTACTTGCTGGTTTGCAGGAAGGGGAAGGTGTTCGTAGAAGTGAGAGAGTGGGGGGAGGACTGTCAAGGAAGAGTGGAGAGAAGATTGAGATTGAGAAAGACAGACAGACAGCAGGGAGAACGAGTGAGTCAGAAGAAGAGAGAGAGAGACAGAGAAAGAGAGAGAGAGTTAAAGAAAGAGTAAGTAATGTAAAGTGAAATGAGGGAGTCAGTGAAAGAAGCAGTAGAGTGGGGTAGAAAGAGAGTGTGTGAAAGAACGTGAGATTGATAGAGAAGAGGATATAGCTAGTAAGAGGAGAGAGGGAGGGAAAGAGAGATAGAGATAGAGAGAGAGAGAGAGAGAGAGAGGGCGAGAGACACTAGGCCCCACTGTGTGACATCAGGGTTATTAGTGCGATAAATCAGAGGCTGTGCTCCGTGGTTAGAATGATTATGCTGAGTGCCATCATGTGAACATGCTGGCTTTTATTCACTCACCCACTCATTTATTTATCTCCCTCTCTCTCTCTCCATCCATTCTCTTTTTCACTCTGCCTCTGTTTCTCAGCCCCCCTCCCTCTTTATTGCCCATTCTTTCTCGTTCTCTCTTCGTCTCTAGTTTTGCTCTCATCATTTTTTCTCTATTGATATGTTCTCTCTCTCTTGCTCTTATTTTTCTTCTTAACTTTTGCTATCTATCTATCTATCTATCTATCTATCTATCTATCTATCTATCTATCTATCTATCTATCTATCTATCTATCTATCTCTCTGTTGCTCTGTGCTTTCTCCTTTCTCTCTCTTCTATTTGTTTTCTCCCTCCTCTGTTCTTCTTTACTTTCTTCTTTACTCCCTCTCTTCTTGAGTTTTCTGTCTTCACTTTCTGTCTTATTTTACTTCTTCTTATCTATCTATCTATCTATCTATCTATCTATCTATCTATCTATCTATCTATCTATCTATCTATCTATCTATCTATATTGCTCTGTGCTCTCTCCTTGCTCTCTCTTCTATTTGTTTTCTCCCTCCTCTGTTCTTCTTTACTTTCTTCTTTACTCCCTCTCTTCTTGAGTTTTCTGTCTTCACATGCTCTCCTCCTCTCTATTATTTTACTTCTTCTTATCTATCTATCTATCTATCTATCTATCTATCTATCTATCTATCTATCTATCTATCTATCTATCTATATTGCTCTGTGCTCTCGCCTTGCTCTCTCTTCTATTTGTTTTGTCCTGTCCTGTTCTTCTTTACTTTCTCCCTCTCTTCTTGAGTTTTCTGTCTTCACATGCTGTCTCTCCTCCTCTTCAATACCTCACTTCTTCTTATCTATCTATTGAGTTTTCTTTCTTTGTGTACTATCTCTCCTATCTCCCTGTTCTCTCTCTCCTCACTCCTTCTCTCTTCAAGTTATCTCTTTTTCTTGTACTCTATTTCTGTGTTCTCTCTTACCTTTTTATTTCTTTTTCTCTCTCTCTCTTCTTCTTCTTCTTCTCTACTTGTGTTCTTTTCATTTTTGTTTATTGATCTATCTATCTTTCTATCTATTTTTTATTTCTCTTCTTTCTCTTTCTAACCCTATATTGCTCTGTGATCTCTCATTCTCTATGTCTTTCTCTCTCCCACTCTTTTTGCCGTTGTCTTCTCACCTTCTCTCTGTTCTTCTCTACTTCTGCTCTATCTATCTCTTTCTGTGCTCCCTCTTAGTCTCTCTTTCTCACCCTCTATTGTTCTGTGCTCTCTTTTCTTGAGTTTTCTTTCTTTGTGTACTATCTCTCCTTCTCTCTGTTCTCTCTCTCCTCACTCCTTCTTTCTTCAATTTATCTCTTTTTCTTGTGCTCTATTTCTGTGTTCTCTCTTACCTTTTTATTTCTTCTTTCTTCTCCTTTATTCCTCATTCTTTCTCTCTCTTCTTCTTCTTCTTCTCTACTTTTGCTCTTATAATTTTTTGTTTATTGATGTACTCTCTTTTCTATCTCTTCTCTCCCTCCTCTTTTCTTCTCTACTTGTGCTCTGTCCATCTCTTTCTGTGTTTATTCTTTTTCAATCTCTATCATTGTGTACTATCTATCTATCTATCTATCTATCTATCTATCTATCTATCTATCTATCTATCTATCACACTGTCTGTTCGCTCTCCTTCTCTCTGTTATTCTCTACTTGTGTGCTATGTATCACTTTCTGTTTTCTCTCTCTCTCTCTCCTCTTCCTTCTCTCTGTCTTCTCACCTTATATTTCTCTTGCCATTTTCTCTCTTCTCTCTTGATATACTCTCTCTCCCTCTTTGCTCCTTCTTTCTTTCTCTCCTCTTTCTCTCTTACTGTGTTTTCCGTCTTTTTTGTGCTCTCTTTTTCTTAAATTCTATTTCTCACAGCATTTTCTTTTTCTTTCTTCTCTCTTTTGCCACCATCTCTCCACTTTCTCTCTTTCTTTCTTTTCTTTCCTGTCTTCCTCTGCTCACTCTCACTCTCTCTCTGTTTCTCTCTCTTTCTCTCTCTCTCTCTCTGCTCCTCAGGGTGCTACTGGGTGTCTTCTGAGGCTGGGCTTAGTCACGGCCGTTTATTTATTTCATTATCCGCTCTGTTCGTTAATTATTTGATTGACCTTGTCCTCTCTCTCTCTCTTTCTCTCTCTCTTTCTCTCACTCTCTCTCTCTCCAGTGGACTCCAGGCCGAATCCCCAGCCTCGCCTGATGGAGCCAGCCCACTCTCCCAGCCCCTCCGCGAGGATACGGACGCCAGCGAGCCCAGGAACACCGGCCACGAGCAAGATGGTGAGTGTGAGGCGGTTACTATGGCAACCCGGGTCTCCGAGATTGAGCTTCCATCTTCCATTTCACACAGCGTGGGATGAGTGAGGGGAGAGAGGGAGAGAGAGAGCGAGAGAGAACGAGAGAGAAAGAGAGAGAGAGAAAAAGTGAGAGAGAGAGAGAAAGAGTGTGTTTGTAGTTCCTAAATCCTCAATAACAGCCTCAGTCCTGTGAGGTCAGGGTTACGCCAGTCTCTGAGGGACTTCCTGTCCTTTTCAGTACACACTTCCGTGAACTGGGAGCATATCTCTGCTACAGTTGGTGTTTGGGGCTATTTTAGCATTTCACTACTGTTCCAGGAGGACTGGGACTGAGTGTTGTGTAAGTCTTGTGATCTGATTGGACATGAAGGACAATTTCCTCACAAAAGCATATTTCTTGCATATTTACGTTAACCCTTAGAACCCTACGGACGGATTTTACGTTCAAAATTGCACCTTGTGTTCTCAGCTTAATTGCTCAAGAATCCCTTCACATATAAATATAATCCATATATGGTTAGAAAGGGCGGAACTTACTCTTTCTAAAAATTGTAATGACATATCAGTGCAGTAAAGCATCTACAAGAAACCCATTGAAAAATACACCTAAAAAAGTGAGATCTCCTTCCCCAATCAATATTATATACCTTCAGTGCTTCAAACATATTTATATGATGTTTCAAACTAAATAATATAAATAAATGACGGAAAAAGTGTGAAACTACCTGCTGCACTCAAACTAAAGCTAGGTATGGTGTGCGCACTACTCTATATAGTTTTTATTTTACTTGCACATTTTTACTAAGAAGTTATTTATTTAGACTAAAAAGTTTACATTCTTGTATATAGTTTTCTTTGTGTGTCCTAAATAAAAAACTTAAAGGCATAGGCTGATCTGAGTGTCAGGTTTTTAATAATCTACATGTATCCTAGAGGTGTGATTATCAAGAAAAATAAGTCCACCTGATGCTCTCTGTGTATTTTGTCAAAGTAATAATTAATAAGTCATGTAATGAACTATCATCAATATTCTTATGCTTTAAACTCATATACACTCTAGTCAAACAATTTTTGAAAATATATCTTAGGTGTGAATATATTTAAAGTCTATACATTCAAAAATAAGTAAAAAAAAAAAAAAAAACAGGCGCTTGGTACATTTTAAATGATTACATTTTTGAACAGCTGTATGGCTTCTGAAGTAAAAGAGACGAGGGGATGTGTCTGTCTGATATAATTACTGTGTTATAAGACCTCAAAGAGGAACTGACAAAAACGAAGAAAAAACACACCAACAGCAACAACAAACAAGGGTAAATGAACACCTAGTCCTAGTTGAGTCTGAAGTTTCTCAGATTTGTACCTGAATTGGGTCTGGAGTTTATAGAATTGAAGTCATAGTTTAGTCTCGGATCCCTAGGAGTCTGAGTTGTGAGTCTGAGTAGAGTCTGGAGTATTTGGGATTCAAATTTGAGTTGTCTGCAATATTATGTTTCAGGATTATGTAATCAGTTTCAGTTCCAGGACAAGTTTGGGGTCCCTCAGATTCAAGTCTGTTTTGTGTCTGGAGTCTCTCAGATTTTAACTGAATCAAGGAATCATTGGAAAGTTGAGACTAAAGTTTAAGTTGTGACTTAAGTCTCTTGAAATCAGGTCTCAGTTGAGCATTGAGTCTCTTGGAAAATAGTCTGTTGTTAGGGTTGCAACGGTATGAGATTTTCACGTTATGATAACCGTCTCAGAAAATACCGCGGTTATCACGGTATCACAGTTTGTTACATATATTATTAAACTGACCCTTAAAGAAATTACAACGAAGGTTTTTTGTTCAATTAACTATTTATTGTAGAAACCTGGAACACTTATAATTTTAATGTCTCCTAAAAAAAAAAAGCTGTACACCATCAGGTGAAGGAAACCAGTTTTTTCCACTACTCTTAAGGGCATTAAGAGTGTATATAAAAAAAAAATATTTTTTATATATATACACACACACACACACGTCACACATTACATGTCCTCTAAGAAGTAAAGATCCTGTATTTAAAATATTCAGTACAATTATTTAAGTTTAAATGATTTAATATCTGATAAACTGAGCCTGGGTCAGTGTCTGATCAACAACTATTGTAAACGTCCGTTTTACTGCCGAGTTGGTATATAACCAGATACTGCAGAAAGAGGGGATTTATTTCTGACATGATCCTCACAATAGAGATTTCTATTTTAAGGCTTTCACACCGAGTCTGGTTTTAACATGTGAAAAACAGGCACGTCAGAATTAGAAAATGAACGCATGTAAATGAATGGCGTCTTTCACATCCAGTCCAGCGAGCACCTTTACACGGACACGTGAATCCATCGTAGCACGCACTTCACGCCTGTACCTGCGTGCCCAAATTTCGGATAACTCAGCGCTTTTGCGGGCGCTTCCCGCATGGGTTGTGCACGACTACAAAGAAGTTTTATTTAGGTTATTTAGGTAAAATTATAAACTAAACACATACTTTGCGCTGCACAGCGGGGTGGTGTTCTCGGAGATGGGAGAACAGGTTTAACGTATGTCCACCTTTACCTTATTACAAATCGGATAACCATCCTCGGGTGCGTTCGGCGGGTATCCGAAATAGTCCCACACTGCTGATTTTAGTTTAGCCTTTTTTTAGGCGGACGGAGATTTGTTTAGTCTGATGCACTTTCTGCTGTTCTGCTGTAGCTGAAGCGGAGCAGAGTTGCGCATGCGCCGGTGAGTTTCTCCGCTGGCTTGCCTTTTACCGGTAATAAACAAACACACACGGTATGATAACCGTGCATTTTAATACCATGGTATACCGTGAAACCTGTTACCGCTGCAACACTATCTGTTGTAGAGTTGAGCCTGGAATTTCTTTGAATCAAGCCTGATTTGAGTCTGCAGTCTCCTGGAATCAAGTCTGAGTTGAGTGTGTTTAGTCTGGAGTCTCTTGGAATAAAGTCTGAGTTGAGTCTAGAGTCTCTTGGAATAAGGTCTAAGTTGAGTCTAGAGTCTCTTGGAATAAAGTCTAAGTTGAGTCTGGAGTCGCTTAGAATAAATTCTGAGTTGAGTCTGGAGTCGCTTAGAATAAATTCTGAGTTGAGTCTGGAGTCTCTTGGACTAAAGTCTGAGTTAAGTCTGGAGTTTCTTGGAATCAAGTCTGAGTTAAGACTGGAGTCTTTTGGAATAAAGTCTGAGTTGAGTCTGGAGTCTCTTGTAATTAAGTCTCAGTTGAGTCTGGAGTCTTTTCATATAAAGTCTGAGTTGAGCCTGGAATTTCTTTATATCAAGCCTGATTTGTGTCTAGAGTCTCTTGGAATAAAGTCTGAGTTTAGCCTGGAATGTCTTTATATCAAGCCTGATTTGTGTCTAGAGTCTCTGGGAATAAAGTCTGATTTGAGCTTGAGTCTCTTGGAATAAAGTCTGATTTAAGCTAGAGTCTCTGGGAATAAAGTCTGATTTGAGTCTAGAGTCTCTTGGAATAAAGTCTGATTTGAGCTAGAGTCTCTGAGAATAAAGTCTGATTTGAGTCTAGAGTCTCTTGGAATAAAGTCTGATTTGAGTCTAGAGTCTCTTGGAATAAAATCTGATTTGAGCTAGAGTCTCTGGGAATAAAGTCTGAGTTGAGTCTGCAGTCTTTTGGAATAAAGTCTGAGTTGGGCCTGGAATTTCTTTGAATCAAGCCTGATTTGAGTCTAGAGTTTCTTGGAATAAAGTCTGAATTGAGCCTGTTTTTTCTTTGAATCAAGCCTGATTTGAGTCTAGAGTCTCTTGGAATAAAGTCTGAGTGGAGACCGAAATCTCTGTATCAAACCCAAGTTGGGTTTGAATTCAAGTTTGAGTTAAGTCTCATGTCTCAGACTTCAAGATTCAAGTCTGATTTGAGTATGGAATCCCTGGGATTCACTTTTAAATTGTATTTTAAGTCTCTAAAATATGAGCCAGAGATTATTCCTGATCCTTTAGAATGCTCTCCAAGATAAAACTACAGTCTTTAGGATTAAAATACAAGTAGAGTCTCTTGAATTGTAAATGTTGATTGTGAGTCAAAAGTAATTCTCTATTGTACGAGTCTGAGTTAAATAATAATTTAAGTCTTTGGGTGTTAGTCTGCATAGAGTCAGTCCAGAGTCTTTGGGATTGAATCCAAAGTCCCTGGAGTCTGGAAAGTTTATTAACAGAACTATGGGGTTCAAGACATAGTGAAGCAGTGAGTGTTTTATAAATCTACAATCTCTGGTTGTGGGTCTGCATTGAGTCTTGCGTCTCTATGGTTTGAGTGTGGGTTAAGTACCTAGTTTCTGGGTGCAAGTCCAAGTCAAGTTTCAAATCAATGGGGTTCAAGAGCATAGCGTTCCTCTAGTCTCTGGGAATCTGAGTTATATTTATTATATATGAGTCCGCATGAAGTTCCCGCTGGGGTCAAGTATGTGTGATTCGAGTCTCAGGCTGTGTTGAGACTTTTGTCTCTGGATATTACATTACATTACATTACATTACATTACATTTGGCAGACGCTTTTGTCCAAAGCGACTTACAATATTGAAGTGCAAATAATAGAAGAGGTTAAGTACAAAAATAATAGAAGTTAAAAATAAAGCATCTATAGATAGGGCCTTAAGGAGGTCAGAGGGAAATAATGGGATAGAGGAGTAGAGAAGAGGAAGGAGATGAGGTTAGAATTAGTTAGTTTGTTAGAGGTGTTAGGAGAGAAAGTGCTCTTTGAAGAGCTCTGTCTTCAGGAGTTTCTTAAAGATAGCGAGAGATTCTCCTGATCTGGTAGTGGAATGTAGTTTGTTCCACCATTGGGGAACTCTGTATGAGAACAGTCTGGATTGCTTTGTGTGAGTGTTTGGCAAAGCGAGGCGACGTTCATTGGAGGAGCGCAGCGGCCGGGAGGTAGCGTAAGCCTTCAGGAGCGAGTGCAGGTAGGAAGGAGCTGTTCTGTCATCACCTTGTAGGCGATTGTAAGCGCTTTGAATTTGATGCGAGCAGCAACCGGTAGCCAGTGGAGCTCAATGAGCAGCGGAGTGACATGTGCCCGTTTTGGTTGGTTGAAGACCAAACGTGCTGCTGCGTTCTGGATCATCTGGAGTGGTTTTACTACACAGGCCGGGAGGCCAGTTAGTACGGCATTGCAGTAGTCGAGGCGTGAGATTACCACAGCTTGTACCAGGAGTTGGGTGGCCTGTTGCGTCAGAAACGGTCGAATTTTTCCGATGTTGTAAAGCGCAAAGCGGCAGGATCGAGCAACTGAGGCCACATGGTGCGTGAAGAGAAGCTGGTCATCAACCATGACACCCAGGTTCCTAGCAACCTTTGTCGGTGAGAGAGAGAGAGAGTGTTGATGGTTATGGCAAAGTTGTGTTGAATAGAAGGTTTTGCTGGTATGACCAGAAGTTCAGTCTTTGAGAGGTTTAGTTGGAGGTGATGTTCCCTCATCCATGCGGATATGTCTGAGAGACACTGTGATATTCGTGCAGAGATTGAGTGATCATCTGGTGAGAACGACAGGTATAGCTGAGTGTCGTCAGCAAAGCAGCAAACCATGTGAGCGGATAACCCGACCTAGAGAGGTGGTGTATATTGAGAAGAGAAGAGGTCCCAGTACCGAACCCTGGGGAACCCCAGTGGGTAACGAGTGGGCTGGGGACAGCCGTCCTTGCCATGACACCCTGAACGAGCGCCCAGTGAGGTACGATCTGAACCATGACAGCGCATTGTCTGAGATCCCCATGTTCGAGAGTATAGTTAGGAGGAAGTCATGGTTGACTGTGTCGAAAGCAGCTGATGAGCACTGAGGACTGTCCTGCAGCTCTAGCAGTTTTTAACGCTTCTGTCACAGACAACAGAGCCGTCTCAGTAGAGTGCCCTTTCTTGAAACCAGATTGGTTCTGGTCCAGGAGGTCATTTTGGGTGAGGAAGCCAGATATGAAGTCCAAGCTGGGTCAAAAGTCCCTGAGATCGGCATGAGGCAACACTATGGAGCTAAATTAGTGCCAAAACTACGCAAATAAAGAAAACGTATTCTGTAAATATTATACTACAAACACAGCACAATTTACAACTAGAAAAACCCGGCTATCTAACACACAGTGTGTGTTTTACAAACACAAAACCTGGTGGTTGTAAATATATAAATATATGTAACCTTTAAATAAATACTCGTCTGTTTTGTAATACATTGCTCTTAACAAACATACAGAATATGTTCTACAAATGCAAAAAGCAATACATTATGCAAAATTAAAAAGCATGATTTTCAAACATTATCGTGTCATGATTCACGTAAACGAACAGCCCATTTGTAAATCATGTGAGTGATTTCCCGAGCAGCCACATCGTCTAAAGTGCCCCACAGCGCCACCTGCTGTTCTGGGGCAATGCATTTGTACGAGGGCAGGGTGCACTTTTTGCTAAAAGTGTGCCAAAAGTCAAGTGATTTACAAACGGGCTGTGCGTGTTCGTGAATCATGACACGGTAATGTTTAAAAATCATTTTTTATTTGATTTGTTTATTGCTTTTTGCATTTGTAAAACGTGTTATATTTCTTTATTAAGAGCAATGTATTAGAAAAAAGATAAATATTTATTTGAAGGTTACATATATATTTACAACCATCAGGTTTTGTGTTTGCAAAACACACCGTGTGTGTGTGTGTGTGTGTGTGTTAGATAGCCGCGTTTTGTATTTGTAAAACGAGTTGTGTTTGTTTGTTTGTTTGCAAGTAGTATAATATATTCAGAATATGTTTTCTTTATGTGCATAGTTTTGGCTCTAGTTTATGTAGCTGCATACAACATCCATGTTTCGTCTGATAATTAGAAAGTGGCCAGTGAGTGAATGTACAAATACTGTAGATGTTTCTAATAAAGTGCCCATGTTTATTTGTAATAATGACAAAATGAGTGAGATAATAGTGATAGTGAGATAGCAGTGCTTTCATTTCTGTCGTAAAGAGATAGATCTAATTGCTATGCAGGAATGCATTTAGGTAAAGCAAGGATGGGTCAACTAGGGGAGAGAGGGAGAGAGAGAGAGAGAGAGAGAGAGAGAGAGAGAGAGAGAGAGAGAGAGAGAAAGAAAGAGAGAGAGACATGTGAGAGTAGGGCTGTCAGGTGAACAGCGGCCTCTCTGCAACCCTCCTGTTCCACACACACACACATACACCTCCCACCTGCCTCACACACACTCACACACCTCGCTCCCCTGCATAGATATTGATGGCACCGTACAGAGAGGGACACAGCGTCAGTCTCCACGGTGACAGGTATCCATGGAGACGTCCATCAGTCAGCATGTGGCAGTGTTTCCATGGGGACGCATGCGGATCAGCGCGTGCGAGAGTGAGTGTGTGTGTGTGAGTGAGTGTGAGTGTGTTCCGCAGTGCTCTTATCGTGTTTGTCAGAGTGAATGTTTACTGGCCTGTGTATTAACCAGTGTGCCTGTCAGAGCCTGGACAACACACACACACACACACCCGCACAAACACACACACACACACACTATCAGAACAATGAAGCACAAGGTAGGTAGGTGTTTCTAATAAAGTGGCCAGTGAGTGGAAGCTCAATGTACAGTATGTAGGTGTTTCTAATAAAGCGTCCAGTAAGTGGAAGCTCAATGTAAATAGGTGTTTCTAATAAAGTGGCCACTGAGTGCAAGCACAAGGTAAGTAGGTAAGTGTTTCCAATAAATTGGCCAGTGATTGGAAGCCTGAAGTAGGTAGGTGTTTCTAATAAAGTGGCCAGTGAGAAAAAGCACAAGGTAGGTAGGTATTTCTAATAAAGTGGCCAGTGATTGGAAGCACATGTTAGAGAGGTGTTTCTAATAAAGTGGCCACTGAGTGGAAGTTCAATGTAAGTAAGTGTTTCTAATAAAGTGTCAAGTGAATTGAAGCACAAGGTAGGTAGGTGTTTCTAATAAAGTGGCCATTGAGTGGAAGTACAATGTAGGTAGGTGTTTCTAATAAAGTGGCCAGTGAGTGGAAGAACAAGGTATGTAGGTGTTTCTAATAAAGTGGCCAGTGAGTGGACGCTCAATGTAAGTAGGTGTTTCTAATAAAGTGGCCAGTGAGTGGAAGCTCAATATAAGTAGATGTTTCTAATAAAGTGGCCAGTGAGTGTAAGCACAAGGTAAATAGGTAAGTGTTTCTAATAAATTGGCCAGTGAGGGGAAGGACAAGATAGGTAGCTGTTTCTAAAAAAAGTGACCAGTGAGTGGAAGCTTAATGTAGGGAGGTGTTTCTAATAAAGTGGCCAGTGAGTGGAAGCTCAATATACAGTAAGTAGGTGTTTCTAATAAAGTGGCCAGTGAGGAAGCACAAAGAATGGAGGTGTTTCTAATAAAGTGGCCAGTGAGTGAAAGCTCAATTGTAAAAGATGTTTCTAATAAAGTGGCCAGTAGTTGTAAGCACAAGGTAGGTAGGTAAGTGTTTCTAATAAATTGGCCAGTGAGGGGAAGGACAAGATAGGTAGCTGTTTCTAATAAAGTGGCCAGTGAGTGGAAGCTCAGTGTAAGTAGATGTTTCTAATAAAGTGACCAGTGAGCGTAAGCACAAGGTAAGTAGGTAAGTGTTTCTAATAAAGTGGCCAGTGAGTGTAAGCTCAGTGTTAGTAGGTGTTTCTGATAAAGTGGCCAGTTAGTGGAAGCTCAATGTCAGTAGATGTTTCTAATAAAGTGGCGAGTGAGTAAAAGTAGAAGGTAGGGAGGTGTTTCTAATAAAGTGGCCAGTGAGTGGAAGAACAAGGTTCATTACACACATTGTGTATGCTCACATGACAACATTCAAAACACAGCAAAAAAGACTAATGCAGAAAATGTTGACATCACAAAAATAATAAAAAAGAACAAAAAAGAACATATAAACACACATGTACACACACACACACACACACACACACACACAGACACATGTTCACTATGCAGCCACACACAGTACAGTGATCACAGCAGTGTAGCAGAGCTAGCCTGAGTCTACTAGCCTGCAGTGCAAAGCGTAATAGAAACACAGGAACTGGAGAAAAAAAGAGAGCGAGAGAGAGGGGAGGGAGGGTAAAAGAAAGAGAGAGAGAGAGAGAGAGAGAGAGAGAAGTGCTGAGGTAAGTTCTCTCAAAAATAGCTGGAAGCGTGGTAGCTCAGAGGTTTTGGCAGTCACTATCGGGCCTCTGTGCTGCTGTGATAGTTTAGATGCTTCAGTAGAAAACCCACGAATGTCCTGATTAAACTGGGAGTTCAGCAAAAAATCTTATTTACACCATTTACTCCTCCTTACGCTAAATGTAGCTCATCAGTCAGGGTGTCTGTTCCGAGCATGCTGACTGAAGCGTACTTCTTTAACTTTAGACTGGAGCTACGAGGCTAATGTAGCACGTAACACGTAGTGATTGTTGGAGCCTTTTGGATGCTTTATTTCCTGTAAGCAGAACAGCATGTTCACAAGCAAACTCTGTATATAGTAGATCAAGTATAGAAGTGTTTATTAAAGAAATCAAAGGTGTCCTTCTGCTAAAATCCACTTTTTCTTGTTCTTTGTGAAATACAATAGGTTGTGCTTCATATAAAACTGTTCCTCAACCTCCATTGTCTGTAGTAGCTAGTAAAAGAAAATATTTAGAAAAACAAGTCGATCAGGAAAAGCACCATGTCTACGTCAACCCCTGAATTAGTATTCATGGCCTCACCCACCTTGGCCTTGCTCACTGAAGGCAGGCAGCTTCACATCTTGTCAGACAAGAGCTAACAATACCGCTAGGAAGCGCATGTCAAGTTCGTTCCTGTGTTATTTGTGCAAATAACACATCAGTGTTTTATGCATTGCCCAGTAATTCAGAGCTAAGGAACAAATGGTTAGAATTTGTCTATGGAACACCACCAGCAAAGTACATTTGAGATGGGTAGGTTTATTATTTTTTTAGAACAGATCTGTTTACAGTAGTTAAATGTAGAAAGAAAAAGATTTTTACTTTCTAGACCTGGACTAGCCACCTCCATGTGTTTGCATAGGTTTACATAGGATCTCCGGTGGATTATGCGTTCTACAGAGTATCTAAGACTAGGTCAGTGGCTGAACTGCACTTAGCTGTTTAAAAGACATAGACAGTTTCTAACTGTTGTCCATCTCGCTGCATTGCAGTGCTGTTAGCCAATCAGAGGTGATATGTTTGCATGCATGAATATTAATGAGCAAGAGCCAAAACCTGTCTTTCTTCAGAGACCACTAATCAAGTGATGTAAAGCTGGGCTAAATAGAAACCTGAGCACTTAAAGAAAAAAAAAAAAAACCCTGTCTCATTTATACTAGAGACCACAACTAGACATTTTAAAATTAATGAAAAAAATGGAATGAGACCTTTAATATGTGATGGTTTCCTTAACATCCTGATCATGTATTGAGTTACTACAGAAAATCTAATCCTTAATGATCCTGTAAGTAATTAATTGCACTGTGTTATCTCATAATTTACTATTGTTGCCATCAACATGTTTCTGTGCATTCTACGGCCAAGCTGAACAAAGTTAAGTAATTGCAAGTACATATATCATTACTAGACATGCTGAATGTTTTATTGTTGAATTGTGTTTGTTGTGTAAATCATTTCTGAAAATTGTAAATACTTTCTTGGCAAAATAAAAATGTAGCACTGTATGCGTAAAAGTATTTTTTTTCCCCATTTTCTCAAATTTTAGCTTGGCCAACAGTCCCACACATTCTGTACCCCTATCACTAGTGATGCCACAACACCAGGAGGGTGAAGACCCTCCTCCGATACATGTGATGTCAGCCACCGCCTCTAATGTAGCATTACCGAGTAGCATAACAGCGCTCTTGGAGGAAAGCACAGAAACTTGGTTCTGATACAACAGCTCACAGACGCCTTGTGCTGATCAACATCACCCTTTGGAGTGATGAGGGGAAAGTGCACCGCCTACTCACCCAGAGAGAACAAGACTAGTTGTGCTCTCTCTGGGCTTCAGCAGTTAATGGAAGCTGCATGACTGGGATTCGAACCAGCGATCTCCTGATCATAGTGGCAGTGCTTTAGACCGCTGTACCACTCGGCACCACTATGTAGAGTTAAGAGTCTAATGTGCAGTCAGTATGAAAGCACAAAAAATTTACCGATTTTACAGAAATCCCTGCTGTGCTCATTTTAAGATACCAAAATAAGGACCTGGCTTTTTGTACAGCAGTTAGCGCAATGCTAACTGCAGGCCTGAATTATGAAAATCTAAATCTCTAATAGAAATTTCTAATATTAGATTGCTTATGTGGCTTTTGACGCAAGCCTGGAATAAAGTACAGACCAAAACAGGGGTTTAGTTTTGTTGTTTTTGCTCAAAACTAAAACTAAACTTTGGGCTGATTAGTGTACATTTTTCACAGAATCGTTCCCTTAATCAGTCACGCTCGTTCCCACCCCTCCAGCCAGCAGGAACGGAGTGTATCAACATGCTTAGTACTCCAAAGTGCTGATTAATTTTTTGCCAGAAGCGTGTGTATATATATATATATATGTGTGTGTGTGTTTGCGTGCAGTAGTGTATGAGAGTCTCTCATGACCCTGGGGTGTTTTTTCCTGTTCCACTAAAGCTCCTGTTCTGCACCTAAAGGCAAAAGTAGCACGCCATCCTGAAGGTGGTGAATGTGTTGTGTACTGTAGAGACTAAAAAATGAACCTGCCATTAGAGAGGGGATACTTGTAGTTAAAGCAACATCTTGTGGCTTTTTTACCATGAAAAAAAGCTTCAAAATCATTTGAAAATGGCACTATGCAACTTTATAAAGCGTAAAAACACTTTCAAGAACTTTATAAATGCTGCATTAAATATGTTGCCAAATATTTGTAATATTACTGTAATATTACTCTACCACATCAGTCCACATGCTTCTTTCACCTGTCCAGAAATGCATGTGTTAAGCATGTCCTTTACTGTGGGATCAAAGTAGGAATTACATTTCCAGACTGTAGGGGGAGCCCAGAAGTATATTACATTGCTGTTTAGAGAGAGGCATGGATTTTTTGTTTCTGGGTTTTTTCAACACTGGTCAAGTGTAATACATTTGTATTACTACAAATTAAGTTTTGAGCACCTCTTTGTGGAGAGATGTAAACAAGCATTTCTGGACAAGCTGAGAAAACTAAACTTTGTGTTTCTACACAAAGTCGTTTTTGCAAATAAACATTTTTTCTCATATGAGGACAGTAGTTTATTTTAACATTAAAAATTATTCTTGCCATTTGGAATCAGAAGGACACAATTAGTCAAAAAATAGCATTTTAGCTTTCTATAGTAAGTAAATAAACTAGTTTTAAACAAACAAAATTGATGATCATTTTTATGTGTCCCCTGTTTCTGTCTGGACTGGCTGTAGAAACTTTTGACTGGGATTCCAGCTGTCTTGTTTTCAATCAATTGAGTGTAATGTTGTCATGTGACCACTAGATGCTATGAATAGGGTCTTAAGAGAATAGTGCTACAGTAACGTTCCAGTCCAGAGTAAGAATGACTGATGCCATTCTCCTTCACTACAATCATGATTCTGAAGCTTCTGTTTTGAAAAAAAGATTTTGCCTATCCACACAATTCTGACAGCACTGCGAGAATGTAATTTAGCATTTAATTAAAGTCACATTTCTCCAGACTGTTACTAATATAAAACCAATGTAGCTTAAAACATCTGAAGGAGAATGCTAACTGCTACATCTAGGTCTGTTCTATGTTCTAGGTTGGGTCTGTTAGCAAACACCTTACCTGGCTCTTATTGTCAGTGGTGAGGGATAGGAGCCAACATTTAGACAGTTGCCCCATCTAAAACCAACCCTTAGAAAGTTATTCCACTGAGGAGCCAACACTTAAAAATGGCCTCACTCTGAAACCAACCCTTAGAAAGTTGTTCCACTCAGGAGCCAACGCTTAGAAAGTTGGGTAACTCAGAAACCAACATTAATACTGTTGCCCAACTTTGAAACCAACCCTTAGACAGTCGCCCCACTATAAAACCAATCTTTAGACAGTTGCTTCACACAGAACCCAACACTTAAATAGTTGCTCCACTCAGGAGCCAACATTTAGACAGCTGTCCCACTCTGAAACCAACCCTTAGAAAGTTGTTTCACTCAGGAGCCAATGCTTAGAAAGTTGCTTAGCTTTGAAAACAACATTAATACTGTTGACCAGCTCTGAAATCAACCCTTAGACAGTTGCCCTACTCTGAAACTAACTCTTAGAAATTAGCTTAATTCAGCAACCTACATTTGGACAGTTGCCCAACCCTTGTTCTTTCCAGGGCCCACTGCTTAAATAGTTGCCAGACTATGAAACCAAAACTTAGAAAGTTTTTCCACTCTGGAGCCAACATTTAGACATTTGCCCCACTATGAGACCAACCCTTAGAAAGTTGTTCTTCTCAGGGGCCACTGCTTAAATAGTTGCCCGACTCTGAAACCAACACTTAGAAAGTTGCTTCACTCAGGGGCTAGCACTTAGACGGTTGCCCCACTGTCAAACCAACCTTTAGATACTTAAATAGTCACTCTGAAACTAACACTTCACTATTACTTCACTATGGATCCAACATTTAGACAGTTGCCCCACTTTGGAGTCATCATTTAGACATGTGCCCCACTCTGAAACCAACCAACAAACAAAGTTGTTCCATTCAGGAGCCAAAGCTTAGAAAGCTGCTTAACTCAGAAACCAACATTAATACTGTTGCCCCACTCTGAAGCCAACATTTAGACTTTTGCCCCACTGTAAAACCAAACCTTAGAAAGATGCACCACCCAGGAACCAACACTTAGACAGTTGCCCTGCTCCGAAACCAACACTTAGAAAGCTATTTCACTCTGAAACGAACACTTAGAAAGCTATTCCACTCAGGAGCCAATGCTAAGGAAGTTGCTTAGCTCAGAAACCAACATTAATACTGTTGACCAACTCTGAAATTAACCCTTAAGCAATTGCTCCACTCAAGAGCCAACATTTTAAGAGTTGCTCAATTTAAGAGCCAACATTTAGAGAGTTGCCACACTCTGAAACCAACCCTTAGAAAGTTATTCCACTCGCTTGGAACAGGGGTGTCCAAACTTTTTTCGTTGGGGGCCAGAAGGAGAAATATATTTGAAGTCACGGGCCACAGACTCTGTAATAAAACAAATAATGAAATATACCGCTTTAAATAATACTTTTTTCCTGATTATTTCATTTACACACCATTTTACTTGACTTACTATCTTTATCTTTGACAGTGTTGTGTAAACTAAGAGTTTTTAAATTTATGTTTAATTTCATGATGTCTCTTAATATTAAACGCCTTAATTACGGCAACTTTTAGACTCTTTGGACCGTTTTTCTGCGCTAGAAATGCGAACCCCCTCCGCTTTTAGACTCTTTGGTCAGTTTTTCTGCGCTAGAAATGCGCACTCTTTCCGCTTTTAGACTCTTTTACCCCGTTTTTCTGCGCTAGAAATGCGCACCCTCTCCGCTTTTAGACTCTTTGGCCCATTTTTCTGCGCTAGAAATGCGCACCCTCTCCGCTTTTAGACTCTTTGGACCGTTTCTGTCACCTAGCGTTCAAACTTTGAATCTCACATTATAAAAACCTGCTTAACAGCAGGCCAACTTTCATTCTATTTCTAAAATACCTCACGGGCCGCTCCAAAAAAGGAAACGGGCCGTAATTTGGACACCCCTGGCTTAGAAAGATGCTTAACTCTGAAACCAACCCTTAGACAGTTGCTCTACTCAGGAGCCAACATTTAGAGAGTTGCCCCACTGTTGCCCCACTCTGAAACCAACCCTTAGAAGGTTATTTCACTCGCTTAGAAATTTGCTTAATTCAGGAACCGACATTTAGACAATTGCCCTATTCTGAAGCCAACTCTTAGACAGTTGTTCTACTCAGGGGCTAATGCTTTGTTGCCCCACTCTGAAACCCACCATTTAGACAGTTGTCCCACTCTAAGACCAAACTTTAGAAAGATGCACCACCCAGGAACCAGCACTTAAAAAGTTGCTCCCCTCTGAAAGCAATACTTAGGCAGCTCACAGGAGTCTCACAGGAACCAACATTTACAGTAGATAGTTCCTCCACTCTGGGTCCAACATCAGTTTATTCTTTTTCTTTTTGTTACCTGTGCATATGCTGTTATTAATATGCACTTTAGTTTCTTCTTGCCTCTGCCTTAACCCACCCTTTATGTAAAGTGGCCTGCTGTTTTTCAGCTTAGCTCTGCATGAACACCCACTGCTTTATTGCAGATTTGGATTTCAGATGAAGCACATTTTTGAGGTTTTTAACAGAAGATATAAAAATAATTTGGGGTTTTGCCTGAAGATGAAGCAGCAGCAGATTTTTTTTCTTTCCTTTTTTTTTAAGTCTCTGAAAGTAGGAGACGAGATGGCTGGAGGTGTTTCTTGGAGTTTTCAGTTTAATTTATTTTTTGTGTCTTTATAAAGAAATACTTCAGCTAAAAACTGATAGAGACGAAGACACTGGCTTTGGCTAATACACACACTTAACATTAACATTACAAGCAGTACACACACACACACACACTCACAGACACACAGAGACATTTGTACCCACATAGGCAGACACACACACACACACACACACACAGGGGCAGGTGCTGTGGGCCTGGAGCAGTTAGTAGAGTGAAAGTCTGATGTGCTGGCTTCAGCAGTGTCTGCTGTTCAAAGTAGGGAGGAGGCGTAGTCTGCAGCTTTGAGAGAAAAAGAGAGTGTGTGTGTGTGTGTGTATGTGAATAGAACAGACCTTCCATCTGTATCCCAATGAAGAGGAAAGAGGAAAAGTGGGGGAGTGTGTGTGAACATGGAAAAGAAAGAGAGAGAGAGAGAGAGAGAGAGAGAGAGAGAGAAAATATACAGCTCTAAAATAAAAATAAAAATAATATTCAGTTTCTCTGATTTTGCTATTTATAGTTATATATTTAAGTAAAATTAACATTATTGTTTGATTCTATAAACTACAAACAACATTTCTCTCAAATTCCAAGTAGAAATAATATCATTTAGAGCATTTATTTACAAACAATGAGAAATGGCTAAAATAACAAAAAAGATGCAGAGCTTTCAGACCTCTAATAATGCAAAAAAAACAAGTTTATATTCATAAAGTTTTAAGAGTTCAGAAATCAAATCAAATCATTTGGTGGAATAATCCTGGTTTTTAATCACAGTTTTCATGCATTTCGGCATGTTCTCCTCCACCAGTCTTACACCCTGCTTTTGGATAACTTTATTACACTCCTGGTGCAAAGATTCAAGCAGTTCAGTTTGGTTTGATGGCTTGTGATCATCCCTCTTCCTCTTGATTATAATTCAAATTTTCAATTTGGTGAAATCAAAGAAACTCCTCATATTATTGCACTAGCCGTGAACATTTATTTCACTTGTTTGGTCTTTTTCTAATGGTACATGCTGTGCTTTGGCTTCAGCTGTGGTACAGTAGGTCCTGTGATGATATTGTAGGAATGTTCTGAGGAACTTCTGTATGCATCTTGTGGTCTGCTCTTGGGCTGAAGTTTCTAGGACAGCCTGTTCTGCCCATGTTGGCAGTTGTTTTGAATGTTCTCCACTTGTAAAAGATTTAGCAGACCATTTCTAATACTTCTTAAACCTTTTTCTTGAATCTACAACCTTTTTCCTGAAGGCATCAGAGATAGGGTTGGCAACCGTCCCGTGAAATACGGAATCGTCCCGTATTTGGGCAGTAAAATACGCGTTCCGTATTGAATTGATCTGGGACGCGCTTTGTCCCGTATTTTTGAGGTTAGTAATTAATGCGGGTGATTTGTTTCAGATAGAGACGCCTCTGCTGGAGAACATCCACCCCTTCTAAACAGAGGCTGTGACTCTCACTGGTCAAGATACGGAGACTCACAGCCAATCAGAAGCGCAGCCTTTGTTCAGGAGTGGCTGTTGTCCAGCGGAGGGAGGCAGCACGGAGCTGTAACTGCGTTCTAAATCACTCCCTCCTATCAGAGAAACAGTGCACTATTTACCACTGGTTACACACAATATAGTGCACTATTCCTGAGATAGGGCATGATTTAGAACGCAGAGCTAGAACCCGTGCTAACGTACGGAGTTAAACAGCACGCGGCGGGAGAGAAACGAGAGGCTGAGGAGGAGAATACAGGGCGAGGGAGCAGTGTCCAGGTTCCCCGTGCGATATTCGTCTCCAGAAGCTGATATGGTATAAAAATCACATCATTATCAAAGCTCATTTGAAAGCATATATTATGTTAAATATATATTTTTATGCCAAAAATATTTCTGTTATGAATAGCATATTTCTGAACGAAACATACAGTACTGTGCAAAAGATGTAGGCACCTGTGGTAATTTTCGTAAAGAAAAAGCTTCTTTTAATAGCTCAGTAAAACACTAAAAATACAATACATACAAACAGCAAATTTACAAAAAGCAGAGCTTTTACAGCCCTGTTTTCCTTAAAACATCTCCTAATCTCTCCCCATATGAGTTTAATAGAGTTATTTCTCATCATATAAATTGGTAAATGTGATTTTGCTATTGAGTGATTTTGCTATTTACAGGTATATTTTTAATTAAAATCAACATTGTTGTTTTATTCTATGAAATACAGACAACATTTCTCCCAAATACCAAATAAAAATATTGTCATTAAGAGCATTTATTTGCAGAAAGTAAGAAATGGCTGAAATAATAAAAAAGATGCAAAAAAATATATATATATATTCATAAAGTTTTAAGAGTTCAGAAATCAATATTTGGTGGAATAACCCTAATATTTAATCACAGTTGTCATGCATCTCAGCATGTTCTCCTCCACCAGTCTTACACACTGCTTTTGGATAACTTTATGCCTGCACTCCTGGTGCAAAAATGTCAAGCAGTTCAGTTTGGTTTGATGGCTTGTGATCATCCATCTTCATCTTGATTATATTCCAGAGTTTTTCAATTTGGTAATTGTCTTTGTAAAAATATTCAATCCTAAATCTATTTAAAGCACTTGTGTTGCTCCATTATTCATGATAATTTCAAATAAAGAACAAACGCCAGATTCACTTCATGATGCAAAGTTAAGAAATTGCAAAAATGGGAAAATACTGGGTTTTTGCATGACTGCAACAATATAAGTAATTCATAAAAAACATCAGGAGCCCCATTTCAGTGATTTATAGTAAAGCCATCAACCGTGCACCATGCAGCTTGATTTACGGCATGTCAGTGTTTTATAATGTGGGAATAATACTCCTTGTGCGGCTCGAAACACAGAAAAGGCATGTAGTAATTTTCTTAATTAAATACGGGTATGTTTTAGGTGTAACATGCAATAAACCAATCAGCGTGTCACTTGCCATTCCCTTTAGGAGCCAGGTGCACTCTGACTTTGGCGGATTGGTATCTTAAGGGCGCAGCGCTTCTGCGCATCTCAGCAGAGGAAACTTACCTGCTCGTTCATGCTGTGAACAGGAAATTTTTATGGGAACAGCAGTGTTATTTTATTTTGTATTCTGTTTATTGTTGATGTAAAATTTGAGTTTGTGCACTTCTGCATGTCCTTGTGTGTGAGTGAAACGAGCGGGCGCAACTGCATTGCCAAGCTAGCAATAAACGTCTGATGGTTGACTGTTGTCAAGGTAGTTTTCAGTCAGTGGAGCACCTGTGTTTTCTGTTACAAATTTAGCTTAACACACCTTACTTCTAGAATATTATACAAATTAGCGTATGTAAATACAGCTCTGGAAAAAAATAAAAGACCACTTTAGTTTCTGAATAAGTTTCTCAAATTTTCCTATTTATAGGATTTGTTTTTTTTCAAGTAAAATGAAAATTGTTGTTTTATTCTATAAACTACAGACAACATTTCTCCCAAATTCCAAATAAAAATATTGTCATTTAGAGCATTTATTTGCAGAAAATGAGAAATGTCTGAAATAACAAAAAAAGATGCAGAGCTTTCAGACCTCAAATAATGCAAAGAAAACAAGTTTATATTCATAAAGATTTTAAGAGTTCAGAAATCAATATTAGTTTGAATAACCCTGGTTTTTAATCACAGTTTTCATGCATCTTGGCATGTTCTCCTCCACCAGGCTTACACACTGCTTTTGGATTACTTTATGACACTTCTGGTGCAAAAATTCAAGCAGTTCAGCTTATTTTGATGGCTTGTGATCATCCATCTTCCTCTTGACTATATTCCAGAGGTTTTTAATGTGGTAAAATAAAAAAAAAACATCATCATTAAGTGGTCTTTAGTTTTTTTCCAGAGCTGTATATGCTATTTAAACGATGCAACATATAGGGTTTTATGGTTATACTATGTATGTATATTCATATACATAAGCTCACACCCTGACACAGTATAAAACCCCAGCCTATGTGAGTGTGTGAGAATGTGTGTGTGAAAGTGTGTGAGGGCGTGTGTGAGTGCATGTAACAGTGTCGTTGAACTGTAACGGCTGGTATAGGATCTTCTCACCCCCGGCTCAACTCTAAAACTTTATGAGACGAGTGAACAGAAGAAGTTTTTTTTTTTTTTTTTACCACTGTCGCCCCATTATACCCAATCATAGCCATCAGCCCTGCACTCCCTCACAGCCCACTCAATTACCACCACACACACTTCATGTCCTTGGCAGACGGCAGTGTATCTGCAGTGTGTAAAAATTAAGTGCAGAGTGAAAATGGGGGGTGATATTGGGAGGAGATCAATAAAAGCTGTAATATTCGTGTCTTTAACTGTGACAGAGTGTGGCTGGAGAGGTCTCACAAGCAGACACACACACACACACACACACACACACACATGCAGGTTTGTTTTCATATACCGCCAAGGTACAGGCTTGTGCATGACCCGATATATGAATATATTGCCATTTTAACATATCATCACTGTGCAAAACATGAGAAAAACATCTACTTTATCAAAACTATTTACTTCACAGGATATAGATAAAACAGTCTTAATTTTATGTTTAAGTCAATGTAAAAAACTTCTTAACTTTTTACACAAATTAGAATAGGTCTGTGGGCCATAAAAAACTGGACACACCATGTATATGCTTAGCGTTTACCGCACATTAATGTTAGCCTGTGCTAATTCGCCAATCACAAACTTGCTAGTTCATACTTAACTGTGATATAGAAGCACAGAACTATTTGAAATTCATTAAAATGACTTACATCTCCCTCATCTGCTGACTTGTCATGGAAAGAAGGTACAGATCCCTCCCTCAGAAGAAGTCTGCAGGCTAATCCTGCTGTGTACTGTCCAAGGATCTCACCAGGAAGGTTTTATTAAGGTTTTCCTATTGTGATTCCACAGTAAGGAAACCATCCATACAGCTCATAGAAATATTTAATTCACAGAAAACAGATAGATGGATTATTTTTTGCACTTGGAGTGTTTATTGGGGCTGTCAAGACCCAAATAAAAATAAAATAAAAAATACAAAACAGTGAGTTTTGCTAAATATGTCCCCTTTAAGAAATTGTAACAAAGTGTGTTCAAACTATGTAGAAAACTAAAAATCAACAGAAATGGAGATGTCTAGTAGGCAACAATCACTCACTAAGAGGTACACTACCCAGAAGCAGCCTCTGAGAACCTTTTTATAGGGCAGTGGATAAAGCACTTTTAGACTCTTTTGTAAAAAGACCCTGCATAAGGCGTGCTGTGGTGCTTTTTGCTATCTTACACCCTGTCCACAGTCTATTTTCACGCCTTGCAGCCCTGCTGTTATAATAGTGTTTAGGAATATATTTAGGAATATATTTACGCCCAATGTTGTCTGGATGTGAGGTGTGTTCAGGTAAATATCTGGTGTGTTTCTATCTTGGCGGCAGGAAATACATGTGCGCCACTGACTGATTAAAACCCTGACAACAGTCAGCAACCAAAACATATCGTTCGCATGCATCATTTTATCTCTCCGCCACCATATGTTTTCTTTACCCTCTACCCTCTACCCTCTACACTTAGTACTATAGTCAGTGTGTTGCTCATCATAGAAGCTTTTGTGCTCTTCTCTGAACATGATGAGCTGTTCAGCCGCCAGCTTGATGCTCAATTGTATGGTCTCAAAGACAAAAGACAAAAGAACTCTGATTGGTCAGCCTTTTAGCATTTTTAATATTGTGTAGGCCCCACAGGACTCATCAATACATCTAGTTAGCTGCAGATCCTTTAGGCCAGGTTCACACTACACAATTTATGGTCTGATTTTTTTCACTTGCTGACTGTTTTTGGAGATCTCCGACAAAGGCCTCAGATTAGAGGGAATCGGTGGTCTCTTAGTCACTCAGCTTTTACCCAGTTGCAATGAAAGACATGATCTAAAAGACTCCGGAGTGATCACCAGTGCCTTGTTTTTTTACCATATTCTAATCAATATTGTTTTTTTGATGCTATGTTGTAATTTTCATTGCAAATTTAGAAAATAATCAGCTTGTACAGGGGTTATGCAATAAAACTGAAACACCTGGTTTTAGACCACAATAACTTATTGTCCCAACGGACAGTTCTGATGAAAACAGGAGAGTTGAGGTGCACATTGAATTCTGTGGTTTGATGTTTTTTGGATACAATCCGGGTTAGCACCCGAACATCCCCTTCAGACAGGTTCCTCTTGCCGTTTATTTGAATCATTAACACTGACTGACCTGACTGAGTTCTGCAGTTCTTTAAATGTTGTTCTGGGTTCTTTTGTGACCCCCTGGATAAGTTTTTCATGCCCTTTTGGAGTAATTTTGGTCGGCCGGTCACTTCTAGGAAGGTTCACCAGTGTTCCTTGTTATGACCATTTGTAAATCCCTCTCACTGTGATCTTCTGGAGTCCCAAAGGTTTAAAAATTACTTTGTAACCTTTTCCAGACTGATAGATCATTAATGACTTTGTGTTGTAATCTGTTTTTGATTTTCTTGATTTTCAGATTATGGCATAATGTGTTTGTTTTTGAGATCTTTTATCTGCTTCATGTTGTCAGACAGGTTCTATTTAGGCAATTTCTTAAATAGATTCTACAGGTACTTTTTCACATAGGGTCAGTTTTTTTTTATATTTACCCAGGTTATATTTGTCTGATATTAAAGTTGTTGGTTAATCTGAAAAATAAAATGTAAGTATGATTTTTTTTAAAAAAAGCAAAAACAATAAAGTAATAAGTCTGTAAGGAGGAAAATACTTTTTCACACCACTGTATATTACAACGCATTTTTATTTATTTAGACTTCTGTGTAGAAAAATATGTGATGATTTGCATTTATTGGTTGATAAAAATGAGATTTGGAAGGTGTGAAAGGGCCCTTACTCTCACGTGGTGTTTCTATAAGGTTTTTTATTTTTTATTTATTATTTCTTCTAGTGGTAAAAAAAAATACTATAGTAGAAACAATAGTGGGAACAAAGGTCTTTGTTCCTCATGGAGAGCAGCCAGATGTTTCTACAACCTCAAATGTTCATGATTTCACCATCCTGCAGGGGTATCGTCCCAACAATGAGCTAACCACACACACATATATACACACACACACACATATACGTCCTACTCTCAGCTCCTGTAGCCGTGGGTAGTGTATCGACTGGCGTCATTGATTTACCTGTACAAACATTCAGCCTCGAACCCAGCGCAGAATATTTCAATAACCTGGGGGCCCCTCTCCCCGGAGCCCACTCATAAATCACCAATTACACGCACAGCACAAAGCAGGCGAGTTAGCGCACTATTAGTCACGCTTCTTACGGCGCGAGCCGGCCGCACTGTGGGCTGTGCGGGGCAGGAGGGTACGTGTGTGTGTGTGTGTGTGTTAGAGTATATATGTGTGTGTACGAGTGTGTGATTGTGTGTGTGGGTACGTGACGTCGATTCTTCATTCAGTGGCCTCAGTGTCTCAGCCGACTCTGCATTGTGTGTGTGTGTGTGAGTGTAAGTAAGTGTGTGTGTTTGTGAGCAGTGTTCACTCTGGCTGACCCCTCCACCCCCACACTGTAGTTGGCTGAGCTTTACTACGCCGTCCTGCAGCAGCAGGAGTGTGGAGTTGTGTAGTGTTGGGTATGCGCAGGTATATGACCAATAACGACCTCCGACAGACAGCGATTTATGAGTATTGATGGCTGCCTTTTGCTCCTTTTGCCTAATTAATCGCCCCACCAGGCCTGGGGCTTTACCGGTGTTGTACACAGCATATTCCGCTGTCTAGAAAACACACTCCCTATGTCTTAAATTAACTGATTTGTGTATACTCTATGTGTGTGTGTGTGTATATGTGGGACCATTAAATAGACTCAGGAGCAGAGTTAAAGAAACACTGTTGTCTGTTGAGTCTTTAATTGAATTTTTTTTAATTGAACTCTTTTCAGGAGTCAAAACACCACTAGACTATCTAGATTAAATCACAATTGTCAATTTGTGTTCATTTTAACATAACTCCTTCACACAGTTAACAAATACAGTGCTCTAAAAAAGTATTTGCCTCTTACATATTTTGTCATATTTACATTTTCAGATTATCAAACAAACTTTAATATCAGATAAAAGCCCTATCCGGACAGAATTAGTTTCTCGTGGGATTCCTGGGGTAATTTTCTCTTTTATGGGGGATCCTTCAATGACCATGTATGTGTTGTTCTCAGATGTCCTCTGAGAAAATTACAGGCAGAATTATCTACTGTTTTTCGCTGAACTCCTACAGTGGTCCCCCAATATTTTAATCCCGTCCGGATGCACATCTCTGAGTTTAATAAACTCAGAATACAGTCTTTTGTATCCTGTTTAATAAAATAGCTATTTATCTTCTGCCACCCACCGTAATTAAGTTTTGGGCGCACGTTTCCACAGAGATCCACGTAAACACAACAGCGAGTGGAAATGGAGGAGCTACTGAATGCGAAATCATGTGACCGAGAAAGCCAAAAACTCACTGGTCCTCCTGTTTTTTCAATCTCAGTCCGGATGCAAGGGTTTTATCACTGAGTAGAAGAAGTGTGAAATATTTTACACACACGTCCCCCTGAGAAACTAATCCCATCCGAATAGGGTTAAAGATAACCTGAAAACCTGAATGATGATTTCATTTATTAAGGGAAAAAAGCTATCCAAACAATCATGGCCCATTTCACTAGTCACAATCAGGCCTGAGTACTGCCAGACCTGTAGAATCAAGACAACATGAAGCAAATAAAAGATCTCAAAAACAAACATGTGCCCTGATATGCAGAAATTCAAAAACAGATGAGAAAAAAACTAGAAAATTTGTTTTCTGGAAAAGGTTACAAAGTAATTTCTAAGGTTTTGGGACTTCTCCGAACTACAGAGAGAGCTATCATTTACAAATAGGAAAAAAACATGGAACACTGGTGAACCTTCCCAGGAGTGGCCGGCCGGCCTACCAATTACTGTTACTCCAAAAGGGCATGAACAACTCATCCACGAGGTCCCAAAAGAAAAAGAACACAAATGACCATCTTACATTTGACAACAAGTATCTTGATGATCTCCAGGACTTTTAGAAAATATTCTTTGGACTAACAAGGTAAAAGTGGAACTTTTTGGAAGGTGTTTGTCCTGTTACATCTGGTGAGAACTAACACATAATTTCAGAAAAAGAACATCATACTGAACGTAAAACATGGCGGTGGTAGCGTGATGTTCTGGGGCTCTCCTTATAACTCCTTATAACTTCAACACTACATAGATTTGGACTGATTAGTAAACATTAGTAGACAGGTCAGATGAAGAACATTGATTAGCAGCAACACC
The DNA here is from genome assembly GCF_023375975.1 of Astyanax mexicanus. Lineage (NCBI taxonomy): Eukaryota > Metazoa > Chordata > Actinopteri > Characiformes > Acestrorhamphidae > Astyanax > Astyanax mexicanus. Next base: position 18,199,161 of record NC_064426.1, on the reverse strand, counting down.
TGCCAATGGGAAGATAAATTAGGCACCAAACGAATAGTCAGTTCTTGATGCTGATCTGCTGAAGCAGGAAAAATTACACATGAAGGTTAGAACCAAGGTTGATGCTTTTGTTGCCCTTCCAAGTGGCAAATCTGATCCTGTTTTCATGTACATGCACTTCTGTTTAGAAATATGGATTACTCTACAGTCATAGTAGATACAGGAGTCACAAGCATTTGCAGCTATACTGCTGTGTGAGTTGGATTTTGGGACGGCAGTTTTTTTTTTCTCCTTTTGCTGGTTAATGTAGACAATAGCCTGCCTAAACTCCAAACCATCAAGCAGTAATGTAATATGATGCATACACAGTTATGCAACCTATACCTTGCTTTCTTTGTCTAATCACGAGTGTAAATGTTTGCGGCCATACTGATACAGGAGAGTTTATTTCAGCACAACACCAGCACTTTTTCTTCTTCTGTTCTTTATTGTGTGATATTAGCCTATTTTTTTCTAATTGGTCTGAAAGTCTGAACAATCTAAAAAATTTCACACCGAAATGGAACCAGACTATAAAAATGTTGTTCATTGGACTGTAGATTTTTGAAACATTTTGTAGATAGTTTGAAACAAAATGAAAAGTCTAAAATTCTGAACCAAACATGACAGGTGTGAAATCACGCTTTACCAAGAACCAGACAGTGATGTCCTACCAGAGAAGATCCAGATTGGTGCAACCAGCTTGTTTTTTTATCTTGTTTTTATATTCATACATCCCTTTGTTTTTAATCTTAGCCTGATAAAAATCATGTCCACAACACTGGAGTATTTTAAGGAGTTAAAACTTGATTAAGCCTTTAAGCCTTTCCAGTTAAAACTGAACCTTTATCTTTATGTTGAAGATAAAGACCTTTCATTTTGACTTTTTGCGACTAGACAACTTAAACTGAAGCTGTGAAACAGTGTAGCTGAGAAAGGCCTCCTGTCCTCAGTCTTATTGATGTGATCCAATTAGGCCCTACCTCACAACTTCAAGGAATTTCTTTAAGGATCTGCTGCTTATGTCTTGGTACCACATACTATAGAACACTTACACTTGTGAAGTGTCTTGTGAAGTCCATGCCTGAAAAAGTTGGCTGTTCTAATGAAATGATAGGGGTCTTGTCACGTGTGAAGAGGGTGGAGGTAAGTGTAGATATATATATATTTTTAATTTATTTAACAAACAAGATAACAAAACAGAAAACAAACACGGCTATCGCAAAAACAAAGCACTAAGAAAACTAAGAACTAAACTAAGCTTAACTAAACAAACAAGAAACAGAAAAACTAGAATAACACTAAGAATACAAAATGAACGAACTTGGAACACATACAAAGAAATCAAAACAGACCTGGACTGAAGAAACAGAGATTCAAAAGACCACAAAAATACCAAACCGGTGAACACATATATGGAAGACAGGAATACAAAAGACTCAACACTGAACATTCAAACAGAGGGGCTTAAATACACGAGGAGAGTGAGAAACACCTGGGCTTGGATGACGAGGGGGCGGGGTTACAGACAAGACACAGGTAAGAACACTAATTGCTAGGGCAGGGCTGGGGCGGAGCTAGGGTGGAGACAGGTACAAAAACACAACAAAAGCACATGGCTGGGAACACATGACAGGAAAACAGAGGGGCAGGAGCACAAGAGACCAAATGAGGGAGAAACACAAGGCAGACATGGGCTAAACTGTGACAGGTCAACAGTATATTAAACTTATGATTTTAATATTATGGTTTCCAGGTTCCAGTTTCCTTTTATGGAGAATTTGAGTGAAATTGTACCAATTTAAAAAAGAAAAATGAGGAGGTCATGACAACATTAGCTAATTTAGAACTTGATGGCAGCAACACATCTCAAAAAAGTTTGGACAAAAAAAAGACAAAACTAAAAATAAAAGTGATAATAATAAAACAGCAATGTGAAACTAACCCACATGACTGGGATTAAAAGAATATTTTAGAAAGACAGAGTTTCTTAGAACCAAACCATACAATATTGTGGAAGAATGTTTCAGAAACAATGTTCCTCAGTATACAATTATGAAGACATTGACTATCCTACCATCTACACCACATAGTATCATCAAAAAATGTAAAGAATCCCTGTTTGTTCGGTCTTTACAGTGAGTACTGAATGCTAGTGATCTGTATTGGATATTACTGCATGGGCTCAGGAATGCTTTAAGAAGGCGTAGTCAATTTTATGTTGAAGTACATTTTTCTAAAATTGTTGTATAGATTTTTGGACCACTCTAAAATGCTGTTTTTATACCCAGTCAAGTAAGTTTTATAGTATCACTTATTTTTGCAGCCTTTTGTTGCCCCATCCTAAACAAGTACGAAATATGTTCGAAATATGTTAATGTTTTCATAAAATGGGAAAATGTGGAACTCTGAACATCTGATACGTGTATATATATATATATATATATATATATATATATATATATATATATATATATATATATCTGATTGTACGGTGGCCAAGAAAGCCCAACTCAGTGCAAATTGAACAGCGCTGCAAAAGCACAAAACACATCCATCAAAATTACAACACAGGCGCAGCAAATAGAAAAACGCGCTGCAAATAGAAAAACGCGCTGCAAATAGAACCACAACACAACGGAAGTGAGTCACAACACAACGGAATTTTCCCGGGGGACCTTAAAAGATGCTGTACCAGCTGTGTACAAAGGACAATAAGTGGCAAACAAGCTTCTGAAAAGTAAGTTATGTTTATTACCTGTGATTACCACGGTTGTGTGCATATTATTAAAAGTTCTGCTTCACAAAACGCCTTGTTTGCCACTTATTGTCCTTTGTACACATAGTGAAGTCCGAGACGTTACTGAAGACGCAGCTTAGCTGGTACAGCATCTTTTATGGTCCCCCGGGAAAATTCCGTTGTGTTGTGATTCACTTCCGTTGTGTTGTGGTTGTATTTGCAGCGCGTTTTTCTATTTGCAGCGTGTTTTTCTATTTGCTGCGCCTGTGTTGTAATTTTGATGGATGTGTTTTGTGCTTTTGCAGCGCTTTTCAATTTGCACTGCGTTGGGCTTTCTCGGCCACCGTATGATTGTCATGTGTGCAGCAGGAAGGGAGAGGGGGGCACACTCAAGTAATCATGCCAGTAATTTTATTAAACTGACAGTGAAAACAAACAGTAAACCAAAAACTTAACAACACAGAAACATGGATACACTATGACTGAAAACAAAGAAAGACTAGAAACCTGACACACACAAGAACCGAAAAGTGAACACTGAAACAAAGGAACAATAACAAGAAACAGGAAACACCTGGGGAAGGTAATGAGGGCACAGAGCTTCAAACGACACATGTGGAACCACTAAAGAAGACAAAGTCTTCAATAGGCATATTAACATATCTAACTAGACAACAGTTAAATTGCAAATTAATCAGCTGGCTAACTTGAGCTTGTCACCTTATCTATAAAAAAAATGTTTTCTGGTCACCTCATGATATATCCAGCAGTAAATGATAAATACCTTCTTGAATACAAATATTTTATTAATCAACTATGGACCTTGGAAACTAATCTGTCAGTATACCCTCACAAATAGCTCTAAACATGAAGAGAAACCAACTTTGCCACTAATCATAAAATTAAATAAAACCTCCACACTAAGGAATTTAATATAAATTTATTATATAAATAAATATTTATTATATAAATAAAATACTAATATTTTGTATTAGAATTTGGCTCATCTGTCTTTTAAAGCAGCAAAAAAATGAATCCTCCTTTGACTAGTTCCCTGTCCACACAATTGGGAACTATGGAATTAGGACTGTAAAACCAGACATGAATAACAACAGCAGCAATTATCTCACAGTTATTACGAGATGCTTTTGGTCCTAAATTAAATGGAATAAGAAACCATAATGGGTCCATTCCAGAATGCTATGGCGTGGTACCTAGTAACCTTAGCAACCAAATTTGGCAGGTTGCGTGCGACGCAAGCACATGAGTGCAAGCCCTCCTGGAACCCATTGAGATTGCATTGTGAGGTCTTAAATTCTAAAAAACCCGGTTAACTAGAGAGTCAATGAGAGGGATCTGGGGCAATTTTCGAAGCGCATAAATTACTTTGGGGAACGCAATGTAGAGCCGATTGGTCTATGATATTCAGAGGCAGGACTAGGTGGCTAGAATAGTCACAGCTATTTTAAAACTGCTGGAAACCTTTTCCTCTTTCTCAACCTTCGGTGACGGCATGGTGGCTTATTGGTTAGCACATTTGCCTCCCAGCACTGGGGTCTTGGGTTTGAGTCTCTATCTGGGTGGAGTGTCCATGTTCTCCCTGTGTCTGCGTGGGACTCCTCTCCGGTTTCCTCTCACAGTCCAAAAACATGGAGATCAGGTCAATTGGATACTCTAAATTTCCCAGAAAAATTTAAATTAAAAACTCTAAATTAATCTGGTAAATTGGATACTCTAAAATTGCCCAGACAAATTGCTACTCTAAAATTGATCTGGTGTGTATGTGTAAAAAGTGTGGGATATGTATGTTTTTTTTTTGAGTGTGTAAATGTATGTATGACTGTGCCCAGATATTAATTACTGTAGTGCCCGATGCAGTCCTCCAGGTGGACGGTTGTTTTTTCCGGTTGAGAGTACGCTGTGCGCTATTGGCTGCTGCTTCTCACCGGTGTGTGGATGAGTGCTGAGTATGAAGTGTTATGTGTAAAAACGTGTAAATTGTAAAGTGTCCTTGGGTTTCTAGAAAGGCGCTATATAAGTTGAACTTCATTCATTCATTGTCCAATCGCTCTAATCAATAAACCACCACTGTTCTATACACTATTGTTGATAAAATATGTATAATATATGTTACAAATCATTGCATTTTTTTTTTTTGCATTTATTTTTGGTATTAGATATGTAAATATGTAAAGCTACCCCAGCAACACAAGGCTTGACTCAAGGCTTGGTTTCTGAACGTCTCCAGGAGATGGTTAGGGTTGTGTATGGTTAGGGTGGGCCGTTGGGGCGGGGATCCCTTAGAAGTCACACCATACACGATGGCTCCGGCACTACGAAAAGAAGAGAAGGGTCTTCCTGTTCTGTGCTTTCCCAGAAGAAAGGGGCAGTGTGTGGGAGCGCTTTGCATGTTTCTGTGTTATTTAAATGGCCGAGTGTCATGACGTCTCACAATGGCGCCTTTCACCGTCCGTAAAAGCCCAGGCTCTGTGACAGAGTCTGCGAGTCCATCACTCTTGGCTCGGGCTCAGCTCTTTTAAATGCCGGCGATCGCCTGGCACTAATACACGCTTTAGGTCGGGCTGTTCCTCCCCGAGACCGGGGAGACGAGATAATAATCCCAATAAGATTCCTCTCTCTCCTCGGGCCGAGGATTATTTTGCAGGAGGATGCAGGATCGCCGCGGCTCTCCTGGCATCAGACGTGGAAGTGGCGGAAAGAGGAAAGTGGGAATGCACGAAAATAAGTCTCCTAATTACGGCACAGCTTGTTTTTGATGTGCCGTAATGAAGGATCTGTTCGTGCAGGGCGCTGCAGAACCGCGGTATATAAAAACCATGCCATCCGCTTCCCCCATGTGACTCACTAAAAATAAAGCCGGATCGCTACGCATCACATTGCATTAGTGCAGCCCAGCTTATTTCTTCCTGGAAGCAGACATGCTACAAACATAGAAAAAAAAATCATTTATTCAGCAATTTCATGCCCACAGCGACTGCCGGTAAGATATAGCAGGAGGCCGGAATGACGAAAACAGCGGCGGTGATGATGTTCATCATCCATAATTGCATGTAGATTTTTAGTGCTTGGTGTGAATCAGAGACCTGAACATTTTCTCTGGCTGGGATCAGCCATAACATTAAAACCACTGAATAACACTGATGATCCGGTTTCAGCTCACCTTCTGTATATTATAAATTCTAAATTCTTATGAAATTGCAAAAAATAGATCTTAAACTGGAAAGATTTGACCTAAAATGATCATTTGTTTAATTTGCTTATTTTTAAAAAACACCCCATATAGTACAGCCCAAATACTGTGTGTGTACATATAGTTTAAAACAATTGGAGAAATGTTTCATATAAATTTAAACAAAAGTTCTAAAGTTATAAAGACTTGAGCTCAGTAATGATTGCTGATTATAATGAAAATATTTTACCTAAAAAAACTTAACTAAAAGCTTAATTAAATAAATAATAACATCCCAATAAAATGTGTGTGCGTTATGTTTAAAATTGTATGTGTTTTAGAAACATATAAATCCACATTAATTTAGGTAAAGTCAACTTGACAAAAATAAAAAAAAACCTAAATATTGTAAGTATTTTATGTTTGGGGCCCCACATGTTGTAATATACTGAAGGAAACTTTTGGAAGCCTCATGCAGGAAGTCTTAAAAAAGTATAACTCAGGTAAGAGCACAGTGACTATTTATTTTAAGTGTGAGAGGAATGTGTGTAGTTTGAGTTGGTTTTAGAGACACAGTGCTGCAGTGAATTACATTTACAAAACAGTTTACAGCCATTTCTTGGAAGCAGGCAAGTATTAAAATGCTAATATAATGAATAGCTCATTAAACTAGTGGCTAACGGGCTAGCTATGCTGTGGATATAACTAGCTAGCTATGCTCTGGATATAACTAGCTAGCTATGCTGTGGATATAACTTGCTAGCTATGCTGTGGATATACTTAGCTAGCTATGCTCTGGATATAACTAGCTAGCTATGCTGTGGATATAACTAGCTAGCTATGCTGTGGATATAACTAGCTAGCTAGGAAATAAACAATAAGTTACTGAATTTATCAGGCAACTAGCTAGTTAGCTGAAACTGTAGGTTTTTTACAGGGTTAAATGCATCTTTTATCTGAGCTAGCTTGCTGGCTAGTTTCCTTATAAATTAAGCAGCTGGCTGTTAGCTAGCCTGGCCAGGTTAGCACTGTAGCCTGCTAAGCCCAGTTGCTGGGGTCACTAACGGCAGTAGCCAGATGCTAGCTAGCATGTTGCTAATGCCGCTTTATGCACAATTCAAAGAATAGAATCACCTCTGTTGCTCTCAGTAGGTATTATTTGGGTAGTGGCAGATAGTGAAACTCAGATTTATATCATTATAAGATTTTTATTAAAAATCACCAAGTATCTTTTGTGGGTTATAGTTAAAAAACATTGCAACATTTTTATTGCAACATTAATATTAAGTAATTTTATTTTATGATTTTATATATAAAAAAAGACCAAACATGATGTACTAGTTTTATGTAAAAATATAGTGCAACATTAAAAAAAAAAAAAAAGCTATGTGGGTCATACTTAAAAATAAAGTTGCAAAAATGTTGCCCTATATTTTTAAGTAAAACTAGTACATATTTTTTACTAGGAACTAACATGTCTTTAGAACAATAAAAACTGTAAAAAAGAAAAAGTGGAAACACAAAATAAAAAATAAAAAACAGTACAGTTAATACAATACTAGCCAGTATAAGTACGTTTTAAACTTTGACTTAAATGCCAATAATGAATAATGAAGCACATCGTATATCAATCAAAAGACTGTTCCAGAACCTTGGGGCTGTCACTGAGAGAAATCTATCACCCTCACATTTTTGTAATAAATTAGGCAGCAAGCAAACATTCAGTAGCAATTTTACTTTAATTTTAAAAACCAGCATTTTTTTTTAGCACAATTTGTAGGAGTAAAAGATAAGCTATTTTTTGGGTGGTGGGTATTATTAATAGCCTAAATAAAGAAGGACATACACTATATTGCCAAAAATATCCACTCGCCTTCATTGCACTTGGTGAACTGAGGCTTAAATGGAGCTTCTTGACCATGGAAACCGATTCCATGAGGTTCTTTTTACACTCTTATGCTTTTGAGCTGACCAGAAGGCCACATGAAGTTTAGAGATCTGTAGTGATTGACTACAGAAATTAGATGACCTCTACACACTATGCTTCTCAGCATCAGCTGACCCTACTTTGTAATTTTGCATTGACAGAGCAAGTTGCTTTGTTTCCCAGTCACTTCCACTTTGCTATAATAGCACTGACAGTTGACTGTGGAATATTTAGCAGTGAGAAAATTTCATGACTGGACACGTTGCACGAGTGGCAGTACACTATCGTGGTACCATGATGGAATTCACTGAGCTTCTAAAAGTGACTAATTCTTTTACTAATGTTTTTATTAGCAGTCTGCATGCCTAAGTGCTTGATTTTGTACACCTGAGGCCATGGAAGTGATTGGAACCAGTGATATTGGATGAGTGAACGAATACTTTTGGCAATATAGTGATGTATGTACAGTAAATGTGCTGGTATGTATGCATGACATCTGAAGAACAATGCATATAAAACTGACAGTTTTTATACTCTTTTGGGCCCTAAAATACACCCTTAGCAAGGTGCGTCATTAATTGCTATTTTACAGTATATTTTCATGCCACACACTGTTAAAATAGCGTCTGAGTTTAGGAATATATCAACGCCATTGGGTATGGTGGTCTTGAAGTGAGGTGTGTTCAGGTAAATATCTGCCGTGTTTCTATCTTGACGTTGGGAAATACAGGTGCACCACTGACTAATTAAAACCCAGACAACAGTCAACAGACAGTCAATCATTCATATCTTAGCCATGCAGGAGCGCCGTGCGCACGCTGCACTGCACAAACCCGGCTTTTAACCCATTAATAAACTAAATAAAGGATGAAATAATGAACAATTAACTATCACCACCAATACATAAGTGTATTTGACCAAGAATGAGACTAAATCCCGCTGCACCGCCATGTCTTCAGTGAGTAGTGCCACTTTAGGGACCATATGAAAAACACAGGAAAAATGAGTAGTTAATAAATCTGTTTAACTTTGGCAAAATGTGACCTTCTGATGTCAAACCAGCGGTAAAATATACAGTGTGTATACATTTCTTTGTATTGTACTGATAGTTGGACATTACAAGGTCATGTTTTGCCAAAGTTAAATAGATTTATTCATTACTCATTTGTCTGTTATTTCTCCCACGGTCCCTGAAGATGTGGGATGTGGGAGATGAAGACTCAGGAGCAGGAAGGGATTGTGCGCAAATGTTGGACAAATATAATCATATAAAAGGTACGTTTAGTAATATAAAACTGAATGTCATTAAAAATAGTCAAATATAAAGGATGGAAAAGCTTTTATTAGGATTTTAGTTTGTTTTTTTAGTCTATTATTCAAAAGTTAAAGTTTAAGGTATGAAAGAGCAAAGAGCAGAGTTCTAAATCTCTCAACATCAAACAAAAGTAAGTTTATCTCAGACCCTTTTTGATGCATTTAAGGGGTTAATTGAACACAGGGTGGTGGGTTTGGGGGTAGGGATGTGTTCAATTAACCTTTTACTGACTGTAGCAAAAAAATCAATTACTGTCTGACTACCTTAAACTCAGTTTAAGTTTTTTGTAATGGGATTATGACTGGATGTCATTGTAAATGCATGCAAATGTTATCCTTGTGTCCCAATACTTTTTGTACATACAGCTCTGGAAAAAAATAAAACACCACTTAAAAATGACAAGTTTCTTTGATTTTACCAAATTGAAAACCTTTGGAATATAATCAAGAAGAAGATGGATGATCACAAGCAATCAAACCAAGCTGAACTGCTTGCATTTTTGCACCAGGAGGGATATAAAGTTATCCAAAAGCAGTGTGTAAGACTGGTGAAGGATAACATGCCAAGATGCATAAAAACTGTGATTACAAATTCCACCAAATACTGATTTCTGAACTCTTAAAACTTTATGAATATGAACTTGTTTTCTTTGTATTATTTGAGGTCTGAAAGCTCTGCATCTTTTTGTTATTTCAGCCAATTTTCATTTTCTGCAGATAAATGCTCTAAATGACTATATTTTTATATGGAATTTGGGAGAAATGTTTATAGAATAGTCTGTAGTTCATAGAATAAAACAACAATGTTAATTTTACTCAAACATTTACCTATAAATAGCAAAATCAGAGAAACTGATTCAGAAACAGAAGTGGTCTTTTATTTTTTCAGTGCTGTTTACTACAGTGTTTACAGTACTATTATTTATTGAATTTTTAGCATCTCAATGACATCCATCAGCTTTGACACTGACCTCGACCAAGTCCACCTTCTAGCCCTTCGATGAAGGACATCAGACACAACTCTCATGACCCATCTAAAAACTCTATCCCCCAGGCTCAGCTCGCTCTCCGATAATTTGCTCTGAAAATTGACCTGCTGATCAATATCAAAGATATCCTGTGCCTCGTCTACTCTTTGTTCTCGGCGCTGAAGCCTCAACTTCCAGCAGGAGATTTTCTTGCATTTCTGATCACAGCTCTCTACTTACTTTTTCATATTTTTATTAGTTTTAATATTTAAACACACTTAAAATAAAAGGTCAGATAATGCATTAAAATGTATTACTTTGCACATACCCTACATAACTTACGGCAGGGTAGGTTATGTTTAGAGTGGTTAAAGTTAGGGGGAGGTGTAGGGTAGGTTATGTGTAGGGTAGAGTAGTTAAGGTTAGGGGGAGGGGAAGGGTAGATTATGTATAGGGTAGAGTAGTTAAGGTTAGGGGAGGTGTAGAGTAGGTTATGTGTAGGGTAGAGTAGTTAAGGTTAGGGGGAGGTGTAGGGTAGTTATGTGTAGGGTAGAGTAGTTAAGGTTAGGGGGAGGTGTAGGGTAGGTTATGTTTAGAGTAGTTAAAGTTAGGGGGGGTGTAGGGTAGGTTATGTGTAGGGTAGAGTAGTTAAGGTTAGGGGGAGGTGTAGGGTAGGTTATGTTTAGAGTAGTTAAAGTTAGGGGGAGGTGTAGGGTAGGTTATGTGTAGGGTAGAGTAGTTAAGGTTAGGGGGAGGTGTAGGGTAGGTTGTGTGTAGGGTAGAGTAGTTAAGGTTAGGGGGAGGTGTAGGGTAGATTATGTATAGGGTAGAGTAGTTAAGGTTAGGGGAGGTGTAGAGTAGGTTATGTGTAGGGTAGAGTAGTTAAGGTTAGGGGGAGCTGTAGGGTAGGTTATGTGTAGGGTAGAGTTAGAGTTAAGGTTAGATAAGGCTACCCTACACCACCCCCTAACCTTACCTACTCTACCCTACACATAACCTACCCTACACCTCCCCTAACTTTAACTACCCTACACATAACCTACCATATACCTACCCCTAACCTTAACTACTCTACAAATAACCTACCCTACAGTTCCCCCTAACCTTAACTACTCTATCTTGCACATAACATACCCTACACCTCCCCTAACCTTAACTACCCTACACATAACCTACTCTACACCTCCCCCTAAGCTTAACTACTCTACCCTACACACAACCTACCCTTCACCTCCCCCTAACCTTAACTACTCTACATACGACCTACCCTACACCTCCCCCTAAGCTTAACTACTCTACCCTACACATAACCTACCCTACACCTCCACCTAACCTTAACTACTCTACTCTATACATAACCTACCCTACACCTCCCCCTAACCTTAACTACTCTACCTTACACATAACATACCCTACACCGCCCCCTAAACTTAACTACTCTACCCTACACATAACCTACTCTACACCTCCCCTAACCTTAACTTCTCTACCCTACACATAACCTACCCTACACCTCCCCCTAACCTTTACTACCCTACACATAAACTACCTTACACCTCCCCCTAACCTTAACTACTCTACCCTACACATAACCAACCCTACACCTCCCCCTAACCTTAACTACCCTACACATAACCTACCTTACACCTCCTTCTAACCTTAACTACTCTACCCTACACATAACCTACCCTAAACCTCCTTCTAATCGTAACTACTCTACCCTACACATAACCTACTCTACACCTCCCTCTAACCTTAACTACTCTACCCTACACATAACCTACCCTACACCAACCCCTAACCTTAACTACTCTACCCTACACATAACCTACCCTACACCTCCCCCTAACCTTAACTACTCTACCCTACACATAACCTACCCTACACCTCCCCCTAAGCTTAACTACTCTACCCTACACATAACCTACCCTACACCTCCACCTAACCTTAACTACTCTACTCTATACATAACCTACCCTACACCTCCCCCTAACCTTAACTACTCTACCTTACACATAACATACTCTACACCGCCCCCTAAACTTAACTACTCTACCCTACACATAACCTACTCTACACCTCCCCTAACCTTAACTTCTCTGCCCTACACATAACCTACCCTACACCTCCCCCTAACCTTAACTACCCTACACATAACCTACCTTACACCTCCCCCTAACCTTAACTACTCTACCCTACACATAACCTACCCTACACCCACCCCTAACCTTAACTACCCTACACATAACCTACCTTACACCTCCTTCTAACGTTAACTACTCTACCCTACACATAACCTACCCTACACCTCCTTCTAATCGTAACTACTCTACCCTACACATAACCTACCCTACACCTCCCTCTAACCTTAACTACTCTACCCTACACATTACCTACCCTACACCTCCCCTAACCTTAACTACCCTACACCTCCCCTAACCTTAACTACTCTACCCTACACATAACCTACCCTACACCTCCCCCTAACCTTAACTACTCTACCCTACACATAACCTACCCTACACCTCCCCTAACCTTAACTACTCTACCCTACACCTACCCTACCCTACACCTCCTCCTAACCTTAACTACTCTACCCTACACATAACCTACCCTACACCTCCCCCTAACCTTAACCACTCTACCCTACACATAACCTACTCTACTCCTCCCCCTAACCTTAACCACTCTACCCTACACATAACCTACTTTACACTTAAGTATAGTGTTTTTATTTGTACCTGTATGGAACATAGTGTAGACCTGGGCAGTATTGAATTTCAGTCTCGTTCTCGTATCTATTTTACATGGTGTGTCTTGAAATTAAAAGTGTGTCCTTTCATAAGTCGTTACATCGGTGTTTCTGCATCTCCTTGATAACCTCACTGGGTGTCACTATTAATAAAGCATTTAATTTGTTTATGAGCCATTTCAGGATCCGTCGCGTCTTCTTAATTACAATTTCACAGTAAAAATGTTTTATGGTATACGCATAAAGGCTGCTTTTCACACACTTGTTTTTACTTAGTCCAATCAAAATGTGCTAATTATCTTTTATAAATTAATGATGTACTTTTTTCATGCACTGATTTAAATATTTCTTTTTATAAAAAAATGAAAAAGAATGAATGGGAATATGTTACGGAGGATGTACAATGCTGTGGGTTGTGTTGTTTCTTTATTTATTTATTCGTTATTAAGTTTTGTGGCAATTAGAGCAGCCCGGCAACACGGCCAACAGTACAATGCCTGCTATAGTGGTAATTAAAAGAGTGGAAAATAGGGCAACAACTACAAATAAAGTGTATGTGTAACATTTGTGGATTTTTATTGGGATATGATATTCCAGAAAAGGGGACTGTGCTTTAAAAAAATAGTTGTTGTCTAACAGAGGTAGAAATAAGCTGCGCTGGGGATTACACGAGGAACAACCTGAATCTGCTGTGCAGCTGCTGTGTGGTGCTTTTTTTCAAGCTTGTGTACATTAGCCAGGAGACTGTAAGGGTCTTAACTAAGTGCATAGTCAGGGGTGATTTGTATTGATTCTTTATTTGCATTTAAAACACTTTATTCCAGTTCTGGGTGATCAGGAGCACATTCCGTACATCACTGCGGTTTGTTGTATTCTGAGCTCGGAACCGTACCTACAGAAGATTTATTGACTGTTCTTCTTTTGACTGCCTTCAAAATGAAATCCCATCAGTTTTTCCTTTGTTTTCTCGGCTGCAACTGAAACCTACAAGGTGTAGCGGTCAAAAGTAGAGTTAAAATTAATCGTTATGATTGTGTTACAGTAAAGGGAGTGGAGAAAAAAAAAAACAATAACAGTGAGATATTCGCTCTGACGGGGAGCCAGGCTTCTGGCAGCGGCGGACGGCCCAAGCCGGGATCATTATTTTCGTGATGGATTTGCATCAGGTTTGTTGCATTTCACAAGATTTGTTTTGTTCCAGCGTTTTTGCTTATCTTGCGTTATCCTTTATTCAGTCAAGCCTGTGCTCTGCCTGCAGCACTTTCCCTTAAAGAACAGGGGAAATATGGCCAACGGCCTAAACTCAAAGACTCTTAGAGACCCAGACCGTCAGACTGAGCTTCAGACACTGTGGTTTACACTCCTGGGTCTCTACAATTTATCCTTTGGGGGTTGAGTATAAATTTTGATCTGTTTTAAAATAGGGTAGTTTACTGGGTTCATTTTGAGTTTGGACTCTGGAGTTTGGCCTCTGATGTTCCCAAGACAAGGATTAAGCCTTGTGTTGGACTACACAGCATTTTTCATCATTGCTTACAACTAAGCTTAATCCATGTGCAGGAAGCTGCCCTCTTGGGTTTGTAAGTTTCATGCTTTTCATTCCGTTTGGTTCTGGAGTTGCAGTTCTTATGGTTCCTGATCTTAGGATCCAGGATCTTAGAGTCTCAACATTTATCTTTGCACTGTGAACTCTAAGATTTATTCTCATGTGCATGAGTTTGGGCTGTTGGGCATGAGTTTTGACACTAGGCAGTTCTAGAACTTCCAAGGACAGTTTCCCCAAACCGGAATTATTGGACTACACAGCATTTTGATTGGTAAGTTTCCATTGAAAGGAAAATATAGTGTACAAAAAGCTTATTCCCTGTCAAGGAAATTGCCCCTTAGGGTTTGTAAATTTCAGGCTATCATGTTTGGCACTAGAGACTAGGCATAGACTTCTACAACTTCTAGGGGCAGTTTCCCAAAAAAAGGATTAAGCCTAGTCTTAGACCACACATAATTTTGAATCAAATTTTTTTTAGTATTGAAAGAAAAACATATTCTGTGACCAGGTTTATTCCCTGTCCAGGAGTGTAAGTGCTTGGGCTTTATATTACTTGCTTTAGGTGACTTCAGCATTCAGACAGACTCTTAGGTTCTGGCTCACAGGGTTCAACTCACAGGGTTTAAGCTCTTGGGGTTTTGACTTTTGTGGTTCAGAGTCTAGACCTTGAAGTTTGAAATCTGATGTTTGCTCTATGAGATCTCTGGGGATCTAGCTGTGAGGTTTGACAATTGATTCATACGTCAGTTCCCCAGACAGAGACTAAGCGTAGTCGCTCCGCTGCTATGGTTCTGTGCTCTCTGTGCTTCACCTGCAGGACTTTACCTTTTGGGTATCTAAGGTTTAGGCAGCTTGTGGTTCCTGTATTAAGACTGAGCTTCCTGAGCTCTTGGCTTTAGACTTTAGGCACCAGATTCTGGGGTATAAACTCTGAGGTTCATAATTTTGTGTTGGGGTTTTGAGTTGGATTCGTCAGCTTCAGACTGTTGGCAGTTGGGTTCTGTTGGGTTCAAGGTTTGGGCTCTTGTGATTTCTGCTCCCAGGATTAAGAGGTCTTGAGTTGATCTAGAGGTCTTGACTCTAGACTTTGGACACTGGACATTAATCTTTGGAGTATAAACTCACTTTTGTGAGATTCATGTTCTTGTGTCAGGGTTCAGACTGTTGGGTTTCTGTCTGACACTTGATTTAGACTGTTAGGCTCAACTCAGAGTTAGGCTCTTGGGGTTTGTTCTCTGACTCAAAACAGTCACCAGCCCATGCAGTGATCATTATTTTCATGATGGATTTATGCCAGGCTTACAGAAGATTTGTTTTGTTTTGCTGTTTTTGCTTATAAAGCATTATCCTTTCTTTAAGAGAACCCATGCAGTGCTTTACCTTAAAGAACAGAGTGAAAATACGGCCAGCGGCCTGAACTGGAATGAATGCGTGAGTAAAAATAGAAGAGTCGCTCCTCCTGCGCATCCAGCCGGCGCCTTCGACTCTACAAGACATCCCTTAAAGACACTGTGTGGGTTTTTTCAGCTTTGTGTGTTTTGTCCCAAATCGAAGTGCTGTAAGCATTTCTGTTTTGTTACATTTTTAAGGAAAAGCGAGGCGCCGCCGCAGCCTCACTGGTAACTTATTCCGCAACACGGACTTCCCCTCGAGGAGGCTGAGCTCCGTGTCTCTGAGCAGGCCAGAGCAGCTGGCACTAGAAGTGATACATGCATGTGTTCCATTGCCTCCAATTATGCAGCCCTCCGCATGTTTGTGAGGGTCTGAGGAGCTTTTTGAACTCGGACAGCACTGCAGATCTTGTTGTGCCAAACCCTCGTGCAACCTAGTTTGTAAGACTGCTTATGTACGTGAGTATGTGTGAGTGTGTGTGTGGGTATACGTGTTTCTGCGTGTTAATGAGAGGGAGATGGTAGAGGAAGGAGAGGGGGATGGTAGAGCGAGAGGGATACAGCTGGAGAGAGAAAGAAAGAGAGAGGGAGAAAGATTGAGTTTAGTGAAAAGGTAACCATGGTAACTCCCTTCGCTAAGGTTTGCATTGAGAGACAGAGAGACAGGGAGGGGTGGAGCAAACAGGGAGAGAAAGAGAGAGAGAGCGAGTGAGATTGCGAGCGCGCGCGAGAGAGCAGTTAGGATGCTGATGCAGAGCCCAGGCTAAAGGGTTAATATGTGTTAGAGCAGTAGGTTAATCTTTCATCAAACGT
The DNA here is from genome assembly GCF_023375975.1 of Astyanax mexicanus. Lineage (NCBI taxonomy): Eukaryota > Metazoa > Chordata > Actinopteri > Characiformes > Acestrorhamphidae > Astyanax > Astyanax mexicanus. The sequence goes on along the minus strand of NC_064426.1, from coordinate 18,182,502 downwards.
AGAGGGCAGCGCAGTATTTACACACCAGCCGGACCCTGCAGGACACGCATGGATGGAGAGGGAGTGAAAAGGAAGGAGGACACAAACACGGCAGGCAGATAAAGGGATGTGCCTAGGCACGGGAAGAGGACAGGGACAGCAGAGTGAAAGGGCGTTGAGCATTTAGAGAGCAGAGCCAGCAGCCGTGGAAGGATCACAGAGTCACAGATGTGTGGCGCAAAAAAAGCATTTCGCACGGACGACTGCAAGCGCACAGCGCACTACATTTCCCAGCAGGCCCGCAGCTGACTCAGTTTCCCATCAAGCGCCATCATTTACGAACTGTATTTCCCATCAGCACCATCGCAGCAGATGTCATCTTCCATTATGGTCACTTAACGTGACAGTTCACACTCGGAGCTAATTGTGTCTCTTGTCAGTCATGCGTGAAGATGACACAGCGTGGAAAAATAAAATAAGGTGACGGTAATTTCAAGCACGATGTTTTAATAATCGCTTTTTATGGCCGTCCGTCCTCGTGCCTCTCATGCTGGCCTGCGGCACTCCGCACAGATGCATCGAGGAGGAGGGGTGGTTAGACAGAGGAGGAGGAGGCAGGGTGGAGAAGGTGGAGATACAGTCTGGGTTTCAGACTACGAAGTGAAGGGTGTTGCGGTTAGTGCAGCAAGGTGGGGTTCAAGGCCCTCGAGTTTTAGCCTTTAATGCTTTAACTTGAGGGTTGGGACTTGCATCAGGTCTAAGAAGTTCCTTTGGGTCATGTCTCTGGATTGTGGCATTTTGCGTTTAAACTTGGGCTTCTTGGGGTTCACTTATTGTCTGGTGCTGGTGTCTGGCTAACTCATGGGTCATGTTATGTAGGAAACAAGATTTTTACTCCTGGAAACTGGGATCAAATACTTAATCCCTTAGGATTCTAAATTCTGGGGTCTGGACTGTAGACTTTGATCAATGTTAGAAACTTTGAGATTTGTAGCCTTGCAGTTGTGCTCTGGTTTTGGATTTTTGGGGTTAGTTTTCTAGGGTAAGGATATGTAGCACCAGAGACTTGGCTTTTGGAACTAGGGTCTTATGGCTCAGAATTAAACATGAATTAAACCTAAGGCTCCAGAATTTAATATTTGGGATTTAGATCCTGAGGTTCTTGCTTAGAGTTGGCTTAAGTTTTCTTGTGCTTCATTTTAGACTTTGGGTTGGACAACTTGTTCAGGCTCTTTGAGTTTGATTAATGGCATCTTCAGAAATTAATGTGATGTGTACGCAAAGTGCAGAAAAAAACATTAGGGCAGGCAGTGCAGGCAATCAGCATCTTTAAAATGGGGTAAAGTTATTAAGAAAGAATGGCTACACTTGAATCTACAGTATATGATAATGCAGCTGTAGCAAGTACATGCCTCACGTGGAATGTACAAACATGGAACATACATAGGCGAGTATGTAAACTTTTCAGTACATTCACAATGTACATTACAGTTGTCTCTGAAAACTCATGGCCCAACAGCAAGTATATCTCTAGCCTAAAGGGTTCAGGCTCTGGGATCTGGATTTGGGCTGTGTTGGCTTTAGGTTTAGGAGTCTGAACTGTGGATATTTGGCAAAAATCACTCACATCACCCCAAATATCATAAACCAATATCATAAAGTCTAAATTTTATCAGCAGTGCTCTGGAGTTAAATCTAGACTCAATTCTGGCTCAGATTCTTGGCTCACATTTGGGTTAAGTTCTGCCTGTGCCAACACTCCAGTTGCTGAGTATAATACGACAATAAGCCTGTGCTGCTTGTACCCACACCCCCGTTGCTGAGTATAATACAACAATAGGCCCATACCACTTGTACCCAAACCCCGGTTGCTGAGTATAATACAACAAGTGCCCCGTGCCACTTGTACCCACACCCTGGTTGCTGAGAATAATACAATAATAGGCCTGTTTTGCTTGTGCCAACACCCCGGTAGCTGAGTACAATACTACAATAGGCCCATGCCACTTATGCCAACACCCTGGTTGCTAAATATAATACAACAATAGTCCCGTGCCGCTTGTGCCCACAGTAAGGTAGCTCAGTACAATACAACAATAGGCGGCATGCAGCTTGTGCCAACACCTTGGTTGCTAGATATGCTATAACAATACCTTGTGCCACTTGTACCTACGCTGTGGTAGCTGAGTGTAATACAACAATAGGCCCGTGCCACTTGTGCCAACACCCCAGTTGCTAAGTTTAATACAACAATAGGCCTGTGCTGCTTGTACCAACACCCTGGTAGCTGAGTATAATACAATAATAAGCCTGTGCCACTTGTACCCACACCCTGGTTGCTGAGTATAACACAATAATAGCCATGTGCCACTTCTTCACTCAGAAAAAGGGTTCTGGGTTTGATGCTTCTGATGTAAGGACCCTGGATTCAGACGCTTGCTTTTGCACTTGACCCTTTGTGACACAGTAACACAGTGGTGCTCAGGCCTTACTAAATCTAGGCTGTCGTGCAAGCTCCACAGAGCCCACTCTGCAGTCTGTGAGTGTGCTCGCACTTGGTCTTAATGTCATTACACACTGTGCGCATTATTGATTAATCTTACCAGGCATATTGCCCTACTCCCCACCCTCTCTCCTCCACCTCTGCACCTTCTCCACCCATCCGGTACGGCACAGCCCCCTCTCCTCCTCTCTCCCCTTCGCCTCTCTCAGTCCATCTTTGCCTGCTTTATATTCATTCCCCCTGTATTGTCTTTCTTCCTCATCTCTCCACCTCTTCCTCTCTTTCACTTACTCTCTCGCGCTCGCCGCTTTATATGCACCTCTGTGTTGTCATTGCCCTCCCTCCCTCCATCTCTGTTTCATATTCATTTCTTCCTATTGAGCTTTCCTCTCCCTCCCTTGTTCTCTTGCGTTCTCTCTCCCCCTCTTTCTCAGGGAGAGATTATTAATATTAATGTCTCTGTCTCTTCCTCTCCTTCTATCTCTCCTCTCCCTTTCCCTCCATATCTCTCTTCTCCTCCGCCCTCGATCTCCCTAATATTTCCCCTTCCGAAAAAACTCTTTCACACTGTCTTGTCCGTCGCTCCCCTTTCTCCCCCCTCCCTCATTTTTCTCTTTATCTTCATCTTTCTCAGACGCCTCCCCCTCTCTGTTGCTGTTCTGTATTCATCTATTAGTGTTGATAATTCCCTCCTCTCCCTGCGGCTGTACAGTCATCTATCAGTTTAATAATAATCCCTTGTTCTCTCTCTCTCTTTTTCTCCGTCATTCGTGCTCTCTTTGGACTTTGCATGTTGGTGTCCCATCATTAGGACCATCATCATTAATAACGCCCCACGTTTGCTGTGTCCTCTACATGGCTTGTACCAAACTGCAAACGGCACTTTTTATGTATTTCTTTCAAAAATCCTGTGGACAGGATTTCCCACCTGAGCTGTGGATTTCTGCAGCTCCTCCAGAGTGACCATGGGCCTCTTGACTGCTTCTCTAACCAGTGCTCTCCTTGCTCGATCTGTGCTCCTTGGGATGCTTAAAGCTTGGGATATGTTTTTATAACCTAATCATGATTTAAACTTTTCCGTAACTTTATCTCTGACCTGTCTGGTGAGTTCCTTGGTCTTCATGATGCTGTTTGTTCACTAGTGTTCTCTAACGAACCGGTGAGGCCTTTACAGAACAGATGTTTTTATTTATACTGAGACAAAATTACACACAGCTGGACTCTATTAACCAATTAAGTGACTTCTGAAGGCAATTGATTGCACTGGATTTTATTTAGGGGTTTCAGGGTAAAGGAAGCTGAATATTTTTGCATGTAGCCTCCCCCTCTATGTTGCTGCTCTGTATTCTTCTATTAGGGTTGATAATTCCCTTCTCTCCCCGCAGCTGTAAAGTCATCTATCAGTTTAATAATCCCTCGTTCTCTCTCTTTCTCACTCACTCACTCGCTCGCACTCTTTTTGGACTTTGCATGTTGGTGTCGCATCATTAGGACCATCATCATTAATAACGGCCCCACGTTTCACCAGATTTGCCCTTATATAAGGTTACTCGGGTCTCAATAATCTGCAGGGAGATCAGGACTCTCCGGCTCACGGTCCGTGCTGAATTAGCCATCCATCAAAGTAAACGCACTGCACCACTGTACGCCCTCGCCGTGGCCCCAGGAGCCTGCAGGTTCCCGCAGACACGAGGATTAGCACAATGACCCGCAGCAGCCATTCTGCACCGGTGGACACCTGAGGATTAGGAATAGAACAGTGATGTTAATGAGGTGTGAATGTGGACTTGAGTGTTTTTTTTTTCTAGTCTTGAATTTGCATCACCAGTAATGTGAACTGATTTAACGTTATCTTTTGTTTGGATACTACAGGAAAACTTTACTTTTATGTTTTATTAATGCTGTCAATGTTAATCTAGATTTTTAGTAATTCCACCAATTAATCATAACTTTTTAAATAAAGCTTGGCGACTTCAGTGCCGGCGTTCCGGCCACGAGGATTAAGCGCTGCTCGAATGGCACCATGAGGTACCTATAATTGACCACCCAAAATTAAATAGAAAATTTGTCTATTTAGTTGTTTATAGACCAGAGTTTAAAGTTCTATAAAACATGAAGATTAAAATCAAGTAACACCACTAAATTCGTAAAGAACTCATTCTTATATACTCGACAAATATACTGCAAGTTGTATTATTGTAGCATTTTGAAGTAACAGGAAGTCAAAGTTGTCAAACTTGCCATGTGTTTATTCAGTCTTGCATAAACTAGAAATATACATGCTGCACATGAAACTGTTTCTCAGCCTCCATTGTCTGGAGTAGCTAGTAAAAGAAAATTCTTAGAAATACTAGTGGATCAGAGAGACATTAGAGTGTATACATCAACCAGTGAGTTCATGGTCTTGCCCACCTCGGCTCAGGACCGCCCACAGACAGGGCTGAACAGGCACGCTGAACCCGGGTAACAGCATTAGGAGCTATAGCTAAGGAGGAGCTCTGTTTACTCTGTTTACAGCTTTTGTTTACATTTACCTATCTTGTGTAAGTAACTATAGATTTAAATTGGATCTCCGGTTGATTCTGCATTTTACAGAGACTTTAAATGAACACTAGTAAAGCATGGTTTGACAAGGCAGCTCAACTCAACAGAGTACCGGTCAAAGCGGGCGCTGTTCACGTCAGATTTTATGGTATAGAGCGGACCCTGGGCCTTCGTCATGGTGAAAATGCCCAAACATCGAATCACCAAGTCTGAGGTAGGAGTTTTTTGATGCAGGGAGAGCAGCATCACAACAGGCATTGATAACATTTCTCGGCCTCAGGCCTCTTAAGTCTGACTTTAAGTGCAGTTTAAAGGTTTACTTTACCTAGCACTCAGTGCCATATCTTTATGGTATCACTGTATCTCTGAAAAAAATTTGTCCTTTGAGTTTTAGAGCTGTAAAATTGACTGTGGGGGGAAGGCAGCTCGCATTTTCTGCTGCAGTGCTTTTAGCCAATCAGAGGCGATATGTTTGCATGTATGAATATTCATGAGCAAGAGCCGAAATCCTGTCTTTCTTCAGAGACCAGTAATTCATTGATCTAAAGCAGCTAAATAGAAACACCTGACATGTTTTTTTCACAAAAACGACTCGCATGGCATTTATTCATACCAGAGACCACAACTAGACGTTTTTAAAATTAATTTAAAAACGATGGAATGAGACCTTTAAGTAAGGTAATGAAGAATTTGTATTTTCTTACTTGACATTCCTGCAATTTAACTTAGACCTAAATCTTGGGTCATGACCCAATTGCTTATCATTATGCCACAGTGATCGCCTTACTAGCACCTCCCTGCTCACTCTCTTTCTTTATTTCTCTCTCTCTTTCTGTCAGAAGAAGAAGAAGGAGAAGCAGTTTAACTGGAGGCGTGTTTAAACCTGTTATAAATCCAAACCCAGAATGCAGAAACAAACACTGATGGGAAATCAATGCAAAATCATTGTACCTAATTCGGAAGGCATTTTTTAGAAGCCTAAAGAAGACACGTCTGAGAAAAAGAGGGCAAATGTTCACACTACCATGAAAATGTTCTCCTTCCATTTTACTTCTACCATTTTTCAACAAAAATATATTTATTTAACTATTAATCTCAAGACTAAATATCCAATAACATTAAAGTCAAATGGGAATTTAAGTGGATATGTTTTTAAAAATCAATTTTATTCTTTTCAGAAAAGTGCTTTTTTTATTGCAACATCACATTTAAGTGTCACCGATGTCACCAAATATTACTGTTGTTATATAATGAGAATGTAAGACCAGGTACTATGTTTGGGCAGAACGGTGGTATAGAGAATTGCATGTTCACCCCCAGCACTTGGGTCTTTGGTTCAAGTAGATCAGAGAACCTTCTTCCTCTATTTAATATCTTCTTACTTTCTACTACCCCAGACAGCTCTGACCAATCAGCAGAGATAAAGGCATGATCATTTGTTTTTTTTTGTTGTTGTTTTTTTGCACTTGCTGTTTTCCGTGTGTGAAACCAAACCAATGAGGAAAATGCCCCTAATTAACAAACTCTTTAACTGATTTGGACCAGAGAAACGGGTGAGAAGCTACAGGTGGGAAAACATCCTAAAACTGCTGAGTAAAGGGAGTTTTAGGCAGAGCGTTAACATCAAACACGATGAAGCTCTGACTCAGAAGCCTTAAAGGTGGACATTAACCACAGCGCAGCTTACAGCTGAAACAGCAAAACATCTATTACTCCTAAACACAACTTTAACAAATAAACAGGTGGCAGGCAGGGCCGTTTCAAGGCAATTGGGTGCCCCAAGCAAAATGGGCATAATTTATCCAGTGTAAATGATCACTTACTGCTGTCTTTTTTTTCTTCCCCTTCCTTTCTCTTCTTTCTTTTCTTGCTTTACGACTGTAGAAATTTCATATTTTGCCGGCTGCAGGAATTACGAAATTGGCTGGCTGTGGAAGGGGCAACGTCATTGACCGTCACAGAAGTTAAAGAGACGTTTACGTAGTTTTTATCCCTGCAGGCACGCAACAGTATTAGATGTTAGCCTGACATAATTTTTTGTCATCTGACGTCATGACCAGACTTCAACCTGAAATTAACGTCTATTGGATGTTGGTGACCAGCTGGGATTGCATTCGATTCATAACCAGTCATTGTCTGGGGGCTCCAGGCCAGTTTGGGCCCTAGGCAATTGAGTGGTTTGCTTGCCTTGTTGCAACGGCCTTGCAAGTAGAAAAGGAAACATGGGAAATGTATGTCTCACAGAGACAGCAATACTGTGTGTGTGTTAGCATGTATGAGTAAAAGAGAAGGAGAGAGCAATAGAAGCAGAAGAATGAGAAAAAGAAGAAAGATGTTAGGCAATGAGAGTTAGTTAAAGTATTCATACCCCTTGAACTTTTTCACATTTTGTCACTTTACAACCACAAACTTAAATGTATTTTAAGTGATAAACCAACACAATAACAGTAGCACATCATTGTAAAGTGAAATAAAAATGAAAAGTATTCAGCCCCCTTTACTCCGAACCCCCTAAATAAAACCCTGTGCCGTCTACTGCCTTCAGAGGTCACTGAATTAGTTAACAGAGTCCATCTTTGTGTAATTCAGTCTCAGTATAAATATAAACACCTGTTCTGTGAAGGCCTCAGTGGTTTGTTAGAGAACACTAGTGAACAAACAGCATCATGAAGAGCAGGGAACTCACCAGACAGGTCAGAGATAAAGTTGTGGGGAAGTTTAAAGCAGAGTTAGGTTGTAAAAATATCCCACGCTTTAAGCATCCCAAGGAACACAGATCGAGCAAGGAGAGGGAAGCACCCAGGAGGTCCATGGTCACTCTCTGAAATCCTGAAGTCCTGCACTCCTGAAATCCTGAAATCTGGCAAGAAGAAAACCACTGACATAAGAAGTGCTGTTTGTACAGCAAACATGTGGAAGAAGATGCTGTGGTCAGATGAGGTCAACCAACGTTGAACTTTTGGGCTAAAAACAAAGTGCTTTGTGTGGCTGAAAAGTAACACTGCTCATCATCTTAAACACTGGTGGCTCTACGAAGTATTGTTATGGGGGGGCTGAATACTTTTACACATCACAGTTTTCAGTGTTTTTTTTATTAAATTAAAAAATCTATGCATCATTTTTGTTCCACTTCACGATTACGTGCTATTTTGTCTTGGTCTATCACTAAAATCTTAATAAAATACATTTAAGTTTGTGGTTGAAAGGCGACAAAATGTGAAAAAGTTCTTTTGCAAGCCACTGTATGAGATTCTATTTACGTTTTAGCGTAAATATGGTGAATCCTTGTTTATATCACTAAACAAAATAGCTAGTGCATCACCAGGCTCTGTAAAAAAAACTGTGAATTACAGGGAGAATCTGCCACCAAACTTGCTAAAAATGATTCCTTATTTCCATAAGGAAAATGGGTATTTAATCTTAGGTCATCTGTGTGAATGTGCATACCCACTCTTGGAGCTCTGCATATTATTTTAAGCCCTGCAACCTGCGTGACACGCTTTCCCACTCTCCAAATGGAGAATGACCCATATAAGCACTGGGAATTGAAGTGTGATCCCACATACAGCTGTGGGTTCACAGTGACGTTAAAGAAGGGGTTTAACGCGATTCATATTCATACTGTTGCTGCTGCTAAAAAAATAAAAAGGCTACAAAATGATGTTCTGCAGTCCTGATCTCTCCTCTGTTCTCTCTCTCTTTCAGTAACACGCACATTCCACGCAGAGGCTTCTCCAATTCTCAGAGGACGCTTTAAGGAAAAGGAGGCAACATATGTAAATGTGTCATATCTTCTTTAAAAATAAACAAGGAAGGAACAAACGCAGACACAGAGGAGACGGCAGATTGTTTCACCTGAACAATGAGGGAAAACAATGAACGACTAAAGTGAAATCAACAGTCGGCTGTCAATCGTGGAACTGGGAGACACCACACGGGATTTTTTTTTTCTGGAAAAATCGCTGGAATCTGGAATTATACTCTTTTGGATTACAGGAAGGGTCATGACCCAGTTGCCATGCGTATCGCCACGGTGACCGGCCTTCCTAGCCCCTCCCCCCTCTTCCTCCTGCTGGCCCAGGTGTTGCTGTGGCTCCTCCTCCTTGGCCAAGAGGTAGCAGGAGCCACGTCTACCTGCCCCACGTCGTGCAGCTGCTCCAATCAGGCCAGTCGAGTGATCTGTACGAGGCAGAGCCTGGACGAGGTTCCTGAGAATATATCCAACAACACGCGATACCTCAACTTACAGGAGAATTCCATACAGGTAAATATTAAACCTGTCTGCCCAAATGCCTAATAATTGCAGTATTTGTGCCTAAAAGTGGTTTATAAGTGACTAAAAGTTGGTAAAGGATGTCTGTCCATAGCTTTCACAGCTTTATTTACTGAAGCTTTCAAAGTTTATAACACCAGCAGTAGGGGTGTGACGAGACACTAATCTCACGAGACGAGACACGATATTGGGTTCACGAGAACGAGACGAGACGAGATTTTAAAATAAATTTTTAAAGAAAATGTCAAAAATGAAACATTTACAAAACTAGAGTTTTATTTGACAAAATCATATAACGCACAATTAACAGACTGGTTTCTCCCGCACATCCTAAATCTCTTGTAATTTAACTATGCATAACCACAACCAGTCATATTAAGACTAGGGTTTATGTTTTTTTCTCCTAAATCTCTTGTAATTTATCTATTCATAACAATAACCAGTTATTAAGACTTAGCTTGAAGTGCAAACAGAGACAGATTTTTTTAAATACAGTACAGAGCTAAGGGATTAGTACAACACGTGTACGATTTATTTACAGTATTTACATATGGTTTGTGTCTTATTGATCACTCTGTTACCGTTTATTGTTTCCACTGGAGCCAAAATGCAGCCACACATACAACTTAAAAGTAGCAGTAAGTTATTTATTTATTTATTTTTTTTATTTTTTTCTAATTTTTCCCATTTTTCTCCCCAATTTACACGGCCAATTACCCAACCCACTCATTAGGACTTCCCCTATCACTAGTAATGCCACAACACACCAGGAGGGTGAAGACTAACACATGCTTCCTCCGATACATGTGAAGTCAGCCACCGCTTCTTTTCGAGCTGCTGCTGATGCAGCATTACCGAGCAGCCAGCGCGCTTGGAGGAAAGCACAGCGGCTCGGCTCCGGTACATCAGCTCACAGACGCCTTGTGCTGCAGACATCACCCTAGGAGTGATGTGGGGAGAGAGCGCCATCTACCCACCCAGAGGGAGCAGGGCCAATTTTTGACCGCTGGACCACTCGGCGCCAGGTGTAAGTTATTTAATTAGAATTCAGTATGGTCCAGTTCTCGCTTTTCCGCCCGTTTTCGGGCTCCCTATCTCCTTATAAAGGTGTTGACCCTGACAACACGGGTTCGATCCCGCATGAGGAGCGGTGTGTTTATTTATTCATTTTTTTCCTTACCGCGTCTGCACAGATCTGATTGACTGAAGAGAGCGTTTGGTGATCTTACCCCACACGTGATTGGTCTGTGATTTACTGCGCCGCAAGGGTGTATACAATTAAATCCTTCTCAGTAGGTTTGGGTCCGCATTAGACAACGTTTGGATCCGGACCCTTGACGAGCTTGACGAGAAATATCGTCACGTTTAATCTCGCGAGATATCGTGCCACGAGATCTCGTCACACCCCTAACCAGCAGTGACATTTTGTGGATCTGTCAGTCATGTGTTAGTAAAGAGATCAGAAAGAGCAAATGTAACAATTGCTGATTTGGTTATAGAGCCCTGATCTGTGCTTAAGGCTCTAAAGCTTGTGCTGAATCAGGTGTTATTAAAGCTGTATTCACACAGAAGGTAAAAGTGGCCCCAGAAATTTAGATCTACTGTATTTTTGGACTATAATGTGCACTGGATTATAAGGTGCACTATCAATGATCGTCTATTTTCTGGTCTGTTTTCATACATACAGTACACCGGATTTTAAGGAACATTAATTAACAGACACTAGTAAGGGTGCAAACATGGAAGTGAGCAAGGCTGTCGCCATGTTTCACTTCTAATGAGGAAGCTGGGAAAGTGTCTACATAAACAAAACTGTAATTCTTAAAAAAAAAAAACATTCAAACAGTCAAACGAGAGCTGGATGTTAATCTACACAAATTTTTATTCTGAAAACGTTTTTTGGGGTGAGTAAAGCTCTTCTGTTTATTTACTGTTAGCTTAGGTTTCCAACACTTTGTGTAAGAGTGAGTTGTCAGTGAAGTGTCTCCAGCATTAAGGCTGGGTGCAGCAGCATTAGCATTAGCTGCTAACCACAGTGCTAGCAGGATGTTAATGCCTTCCAATAGCTCTAAACTGAGGAATCCTGAGTGTTCAGTAACCCAGGGCACTATCAGATAGCAGTTCATTACACTTAGCTTGTTTTAACATAGCAAACACGCACACCACAGTCCAATATGCGGTTAAAGGCTAATGCTAATGCTGCTGCACCCAGCCTTAGTGCTGGAGAAACTTTACTCAAAACTCACCATTATAATGCTATACTTCAGCAGAGTGGCTTTACTGCTCCTTAATACCTGGGTAAAATTCATACATAAGTTGCACCAGATTATAAGGCACACTGTCGATATTTGGGAAAATTAAAGGATTTTAAATGCGCCTTACATTGAATCTGATATGTTTTCATTCCAGTTTGGGACACTTCAATATGTGGTATTGAATAGGGCTGGGACAATCAATTGAATAGGATAAACCTGCGGTGAAGAATATTGGTTGTTAAATTCTGACACCAATAACATTGGCACAAAAAAATAAGGATATTTGTGTCTATTTCCTTGTTGTAGCAATTTTTCTGCTAAATAAATCCTTGACCGTTGGAAAGTCAGCTATATTTGTAAGGAACATGCATTTGTGGGATGAGTAATAGAGCTAAGTATGTGGTTTGCGCCAATGGAAAATTTGCCAAATCTTCTCTGCCAATGCCAAACATCTTATTTTGCAGTTGTTATTGTTGTACACCTGTTTTGAGCATTTGATACCCCAGGTTCTGCCTGATTGGCAACTGATTGGCAGCACCTGTGAGCATGGGCTCTGCTTCAGCGGTCAGTAGATGTGTGCTCCAAAAATCTACATCAAGCCGCGTTAGATTGATCTGAATAGGATCTGATCCCATGCAATAGGGTAACTTCATGCTGGTGTTCTGCAAAAACAAGTTGTGGCATTATTTGGAGTGAGCCTTAGTACCAGAATCTCCAAACTTAAGGCCATGGTCCATATAATGGTAGGGGGGGATGTCAGAGACACGTGTTCTTCCCAAGAAGAAGACACCCCAAGAAGATCCCCAAACACCAAAGAAATCAATGGCAGAATGAGCTGAATGGCATAATCAGAGAGGCATGTTCCTTACAAATGTGGAATAAAAGGGAAATTATAAGTATAAGATTTATTGCCAAGAAGAATGGTTAAAAACAAAGATACAATCTACCAAACACAGATTTACTTACGTGTTGTGTCATGGTTACACAGTTCCTGGTATTTGCTTATTTAAGAGCATTTTATCTTCTTCAGAAACACTTCAGATGCCATTAAGTATCGTAGCGATAAATTGAGTATTGCAGAATCACAGGAAACAATTTCTTCTTGGCAGTAAGGCTTATGTTCTGCTGGAAAGCCTGCACTGTAAGTTTTCCTTTTATTCCACACTTGCTGCACGAAACAAGGAAAGTATAAGAACATAACGTGTCCTTTTTATAGTGAGCTCAGATGTTATACAGTAAGTCTCATGTGATTCTGGCAAGAATGAAACCGAAACTTTATGTGAAGCAATCCAGTTTTGCTGATGCACATCAGTTACTCAGAGCATACTGTTCAGACAAATGTCAGATTTGTGCCACTTTCACCTGCTGTATAAACGTAGCTAAAGAGACATAATTTGAAAGCAAGGTTCACATTCAGGGGTTCCTTATTCTTAAAGGTGCAAAAATAAAGGTGCTACATTGAGTTTTTTGAGCAATGCCACAGAAATGTTTTTTTGTTTATTTTATTGTAGCATCATTGTGTGCAGTAACAGAATAACAGAGTAGAGTCAGGCCACCAACATCAGGAGGATGCGCAATGCAACCACCACCACAACTCATGTTTTAAAAACAAATATAACCAGAGCATCTGCAGATCTTCAATCCATTTATCTAAAAAAGAAAAGGCCTTAATTTTCTTAAAATATCTTAAAGCTCCACTAGGTAGGATTGAGATTTTGTGCTCATGGGCTCCCTCTACAGTTGTAGAGTGTAATAAATGTTTCAGGCGTATCTCTTTCTCGTTTTCTGGCTTTTACAGACATATTCGGTCTCTTTACGGTTCTGCCAGAGTGTCTGTATGTTAGTTTGTAAAGAATGAACCAGTAGTCCTTGTAGAACTGTTAGAACTAAAGGTCGGAAAGCAGGTCGCAGTTCTCGCGAGCGTTGGTCGCGGCTACCTCTGAAAACTTAAAGAGTCTGGTTTGAGCTCAGAGGCGCTCCGGCACAGACACGAGAGCACCGCTATTCCTCCTATTACACCTCAATGCAGCGCTGCAGTGAGTGTCAAGCTGTAATTTTACTTCTTTAAAAAGTTCAATAATCAAGGAAATCCTACCTAGTGGGGCTTTAAATTCGTCTCACAAAGCATACATTACATTTCACAGGTTCAGCATAAATGTTACTGTAGTCATTGGGAAACATGGGGGTTAGATAACCCAGATTTTGCACTGTCCCCTACTTTCTGTTGATGATGAGCGCTAGTTTTTAGTTTTGTTTGTAAAAAAAAAACAGGAATCACAGCTCTATAGCCATAATACTGTTTTATATCCTTATTGCCATTTTGTTATTGCAAAATAACAGTGGTAGCAGTGGTGGCTTAACGATCAGAGCACTGGCCCATCAACAACACTGTCGAGCCCTTGGGCAAGGCCCTTAACCCTTACTGCTTAACCCCAGGCTGCCCACCGCTCTAGGCAGTTCTTCTCACCAAATTAATGCCTTCTGAGTGTGTTTACTGCAAAATGGGTTTAAAAATCAGTCTTTTAAATCAGCTCATGTGCATTTTATATAAATTTGTCCACAATTAGCTAGCTAGCTTTATGCACCGCTAGCTGTGTTAGCCTAAGCCAAGTCCATTATAGCAAAATAAAACCCACTGCTCCAAAAAATTGAGTTCTATCTCAACAGATAAGCACATTCGTAGCTAATTTGAGTCAATATATTGATTCTTGTCTGTCTGTTGGTTGTGTGCATACTCATTTATTTGGGACAGTGTGAAAGTGTAAAAAAATGCCCTTAGTGAACTCTGTGGTATTGCAGTATTCTATAATGTTGTTATATGGTATTCTGTAGTAATGCTATATGGTATTTTGTGGTATTGCTCTATGGTATTCTTATGTATTGTTCGATGGTATTCTGTGGTATTGCTCTATGGTATTCTGTGGTATTGCTCTATGGTATTCTATAGTATTGCTTTATGCTTTCTTCCTCTCCTTCACTCCTCTATCCTATTTTTCCCCTTTGTCCTCCTTTTATCCCTATCCAAAGATGTTTTTCCTTTAAACTTATTTTACATTGTACTTGACTATTGTAAGTCGCTTTGGACAAAAGCGTCTGCCAAATGTAATGTAATGTAATGGTTTTCTGTGGTATTTATCTGTTTTTTTTCTGTGGTATTGCTGTATGGAAATCTGTGGTATTGCTCTATGGTGTTTTGTGGAATTGCTTTATGGTATTGTACTATGGTATTCTGTAGTATTGCTCTATAATTATATTGTGGTATTGCTTTATGGTATCTATAGTATTGCTCTATGATATTCTTGGTTATTGTTCTATGGTATTGTTAGGTATTGTTATATTATATTTTGTGGTATTGCTCTATGGTATTCTGTGGTATTAATCTATGATTTCTATGATATTGCTCTATGGTATACTTGGGTATTGTTCTATGGTATTCTATTGTATTGTTCTATGGTATGTTGTGGTATTGCTTTATGGTATTCAATGCAATTGCTCATTGGTATTTGTAGGTATTGTTATATGGTATTTTGTGGTATTGCTCAATGGTATCTATGGTATTGCTTTATGGTATTTGTGACATTGCTCTATAGTATTCTTAGGTATTGTTCTATGGTATTCTTAGGTATTGTTCTATGGTATTTTGTTGTATTTCTCTATGGTGTTTTGTGGTATTGTTCTATTGTATTTTTTTGGTATTGATCTATGGTTTTCTGTGGTATTGCTCTATGGAATGTTGTCGTATTGCTTTGTGGTATTTTGTGGTATTATTCTATGATATTTTGTGGTATTGCTTTTTGGCATTTTATGGTATTGCTCATTGGTATTCTTAGGTATTGTTCCACATTATTTTGTGGCATTGCTCTGTGGTATCTATGGTACTGCTCTCTTTTATGATATTGCTCTATGGTATTCTTGGGTATTGTTCTATGGAATTTTGTTGTATTTCTCTATGGTATTTTGTGGTATTGCTCTATAGTATTCTATGGTATTACTCTATGCTATTATCTGGTATTGCTCTATGCTACTCTGTGGTATTGCTCTACGTTATTTTGGGCTATGGCTCTATGGTTTTCTGTGGTATTGTTCTATGGTATTTTATGTTATTGCTTTAGGGTATTTTGTAATATTGCTCTATATTATTCTGTGGTATTACTCTATGGTTTTCTGTGGCATTGTTTTACGAAATTCTTAGGTATATTTCTGTGGTATTACGTTGCATTGCTCCCTGGTATTTTGTGGTATTGCTCTATATTATTCTGTGGTATTGCTTTATGGTATTCTGTGGTGTTAAACTTAGGTATTCTGTTTTATTGCTCTATGGGGTTCTGTGGTGTTGCTCTATGGTATTCTGTGATATTGCTTTATGGTATTCTGTGGTATTGCTCTATGGTATTCTGTGGTATTTCTCTATGGTACTCTGTAGTAGTGTTGTATGGTATTCTGTGGAATTGCTCTGTGGTATTCTGTGGTATTGTTCTATGGTATTCTGTAGCACAAAAATGAAGCAGTGGATTTTGTTTTGCTATATGAACTTGGCTTAGGCTAACACAGCTAGTGGTTTCTTTTGGGTATTTTGTAATATAGCTCTATATTTTTATATGGTATTGCCCTATGGTATTCTGTGGTATTGCTTTGGTATTCTGTGGCATTGTTCTATGGTATTCTAAGGTTTTTTTCTATGGTATTTGTATTATTGCTCTATATTATTCTGTAATATTGTTCTATGGTATTTTGTTGAATTGCTCGATGGTATTCAGTAGTATTGCTTTATGGTATTCTATGATATTGCTCTATGGTATTCTGTAGTATTGCTCTATGGTATTATGTGGTATTGCTCTATGGTATTCTGTAGTATTGCTCTATGGTATTCTGTGAATTAATCTATGGTATTTCATGGTATTGCTGTTCTGTATGGTATTCTATTGTATTGCTCTATGGTATTCTATGGTGTGGCTCTATGGTATTCTATGGTATTATGGTTTTATTATTATGGTGTTTTTTGTGGTATTGATCTATAGTATTCTGTAGTATTACTCTATAGTATTCGGTAGTATTGTTGTATGATATTCTGTGGTATTGCTTGATGGTATTTTATGGTATTGCTCTATGGTATTCTATAGTATTGCTCTATGGTATTCTATGATATTGCTGTATGGTATTCAGTAGTATTGCTGTATGGTATTTGTGGTATTGCTCTATAGTATTCTGTGGTATTGCTCTATGGTATTTTGTGGTATTGCTCTAGGGTATTCTGTGGTATTGCTCTATAGTATTCTGTGGTATTGCTCTATGGTATTCTGTGGTGTTGCTCTTTTGTATTCTATGGTATTGCTATATGGTATTCTGTGGTATTGCTTCATGGTACTCTGTAGTATTGCTCTATGGTATTCTGTGGTATTGCTTCATGGTATTCTGTAGTATTGTTCTATGGTATTCTGTGGTATTGCTCTATGGTATTCAGTAGTATTGCTCTATGGCATTCTGTAGTATTGCTCTGTATTATTCTGTAGTATTACTCTATGGTATTCTGTGGTATTGCTCTATAATATGTTGTGGTATCGCTCAAGGGACCCCTTTGTAGCACAGTTATTTTTAAGCATGTTGAAGGGTTAACAGAAAGCATCCCAATTAAAAATAGAAAAATATATAATAATACTCCTCACGCCTCCCTCTTAGCGTAAAAATTCTGATTTGGTTTGTTGTATCCTGGAGCCCCACTTGAAATGATTAAAAATCTAAAAATGTTTTAACACTTGAAGGCATCCTAGATTTTTTTCTTTTTTGGCTTCTTTCTCTCTCATTGCTGTGTGCCCTGAGAGTACAGATTTGACATGTTTCCTCTCCCATCCTCTAAAATACCCCCAACCCACTGTATTTCACACCCACCTCCCTCTCCTCTGCTGCTTCCCTTCCCTCTTGTGGTTTATATATATATGAAGAGAGAGAGGGAGAGAAAGAGAGAGAGATGTGGCATCAGGCCAGGACTAGGCTTCACTCTCTACCCAAGGAAAGCAGCTCAGGCTGTCACTAATGTGCCGATTCTCTGTGTAACACAGCTCTCTGCATCTCAAATGTGTGAAATTGCGGTAGCTTTTGGAATGCAGTCGCTCTACATCATGTCAAGAGGAATTTCAGCCATCTCTAATGAGAGAAGCTAGCTGGTTAAGTAAAGATATTTTCATAAAATACATTTCTTTCACACGTGCCACCGGCACGCTTCCCCTCCTGCTGGAGATGTGCTCTGTGTGCGCCTTTCTTGAGGTTTTATCAGGCGTACCTTTCAAACAGATAAGCTAACTTTTTCACCCTTTGTTAACTTTTGCCTGCTCTTGTTGCACGAAAATGTTTCATGCATTCCTCCGTTTGAAACTACAATACGGCAAATATAGAACAAACAAATTTTTTTTGAGGTTTTTGACTTGCTGCAAGTTTTATCCTGCAAACTCTGTGCTCAATAGTAATTTGTTGAATATCTTCTGTGCGTAGATCTTTGACTGAACCAGCAACAGAAAAACAAAACAAAAGTCAAATCAAACCCAGACAGAAGCACATCAGTGAAGGAAAAACCTTGCCTTGCGCTACTATGATTGGGTTGTCACATAACTGACAGTTCTATTTATAATAGAGTCAGAAGAAATGGTAACTAAAATAGCCAACCATTGCAATTTTTAAAGCCTCACAATTGTAGAATCTCAAAGAAGAAAAAAACACTAGTGTCACTTCATGAGATCAAGGGATTTTAACTTGGATTTACACTTCTCTCACCCAGGTGATTAGATCGGATACCTTCAAGCACTTGCGGCACCTGGAGATCCTCCAGCTTTCCAAGAATCAAATCCGGCAGATCGAGGTTGGCGCATTCAATGGCCTCCCGAACCTCAACACACTGGAACTGTTTGACAACCGACTCACGCTGGTACCATCACAGGCTTTTGAGTACCTCAGCAAGCTGCGGGAGCTCTGGCTTCGCAACAATCCTATCGAGACGCTGCCGGGCTACGCCTTCCACCGGGTGCCCTCCCTTCGTCGCCTCGACCTGGGAGAGCTCAAGAAGCTGGATTATATTTCAGACGCTGCCTTTGTCGGCCTCATCAATCTGCGCTACCTAAACTTGGGAATGTGCGGCCTGAAGGATATCCCCAACTTGACGCCCCTGGTTCGACTTGAGGAACTTGAGCTTTCTGGAAACAGGCTGGAGATCATAAGACCTGGATCTTTTCAGGGTTTGGAGTCTTTGCGCAAACTGTGGCTCATGCATTCTCAAATGACCGTCATTGAGCGCAATGCATTTGATGATCTCAAGAGCCTTGAGGAGCTAAACTTGTCTCACAATTCTCTTCACTCTCTGCCCCATGACCTCTTCACGCCCTTGCAGAAGCTGGAAAGAGTGCATCTCAACCACAATCCCTGGGTTTGTAATTGTGATGTGCTGTGGCTCAGCTGGTGGCTGAAGGAAACAGTACCCAGCAACACCACTTGTTGCGCCCGGTGCCACGCACCACCCTATTTAAAGGGGAAGTACATTGGCGAGCTTGACCAGAGTCATTTCACCTGCTATGCCCCCGTCATTGTTGAGCCACCCACTGACCTCAATGTGACCGAGGGCATGGCTGCTGAGCTCAAGTGCCGCACTGGAACCTCCATGACCTCTGTCAACTGGATCACGCCCAATGGTACCCTGATGACCCATGGATCGTACCGTGTCCGAATCTCTGTGCTGCACGACGGAACGCTAAACTTCACCAATGTCACATTGCGCGATACAGGCCAGTACACCTGTATGGTGACCAACTCGGCGGGGAACACAACAGCAACAGCTGTCCTGAATGTCACTGCAGCTGACGCCAGTGTGAACTACACCTACTTCACCACTGTAACTGTGGAAACTGTGGAATCCACAGGCGATGAAGATTCGGCCTTGCGTTCAATCAATGAGACCATCATCCACATCCCTGGTCCAACACCTTCTGGGCGTCTTTGGCACGATGTAATCCCGACCACTGCTTCATCTCTGTCGGTTTTCGGCTCATCTTCTTCTCCCCGTGCAACCAAACCAACCTTTACTGTCCCGGTCTCTGAACCAAGTTACCCTTCTGGCCTGGATGACGTGATGAAGACCACCAAGATCATCATTGGCTGCTTTGTGGCGATCACTTTCATGGCAGCTGTGATGCTGGTGGTTTTCTACAAGCTTCGGAAACAACACCAGCTCCACAAGCACCACGGACCAGCACGAGCCATCGAGATCATCAATGTGGAGGATGAGATTGGAGCTGGGGCCAGCGTTCGAGGCAGCGGCATCAGCGGCGGCTCAACCGTGCCCCAGGTAGGATCTGGAGGAGGGAGCTTACGGCTGCACCACCCAGAGATTGTCAACTTGCCCAACCTTGCTCGGGCGGAGCACCTCAACCACTACTACAAGCCCCACCATTTCAACAACAACATGATGGGCCTGAGCCTCTCTGGAGGCTCTGGAGTTGGCCTCAACAACAACAACAACCCTTCCCCTTGCTCCCAGTCCCAACCCACAC
This sequence comes from Astyanax mexicanus, assembly GCF_023375975.1. NCBI lineage: Eukaryota > Metazoa > Chordata > Actinopteri > Characiformes > Acestrorhamphidae > Astyanax > Astyanax mexicanus. Next base: position 18,162,417 of record NC_064426.1, on the reverse strand, counting down.
CTATCTCTTGTGCACAGATGCCCATTTCTGTGGGCACCTTACCATGCTCCATTCCCTCCTCGATGCCCCTGCCCAACCTTGGGCTCCACGGCTCACTCAAAGGCCTGATAGGTAAAGGGCAGAACCCTCAGATCGAGCCCCTACTCTTCAAGAGTGGCTCTAAGGAGAACGTCCAAGAGACTCAGATCTAAAACAGGAAGAGAGTGAGAGTGAGAGTGTGTGTGAAAGAGAGAGAGAGAAAAATATAGAGAGAATGAAGATTAGGGAGATGAAAAGAGGGAAGAAAAATGGAGGGATAGCATCAAGAAGACAGTAACAGATGAAGGGCACTGGCTGTTCAGCCCCCGTGGGTATGTTCTCAGGAGTAACGAGCGAGGTAGACCCAGCATTGTATGACATATTACCTACACAGGAATAAGACATAGCTGTGAATCGCTACAAAGCCAGCACAACAATGACACAGAGAGGGAGAACGAGAGCGAGGAAGACAAGATGACCACACTGCGGTTAGGATAACACTTTCTTTTCCGAACATCAGGAACTCGCACTCCGATCAATTTCAAAACATCAGGCTCGCAAAGCGTCGATACAGTACCAACACATTTTGAATAGGATCAGTTCCACGAGCCAAACGTGCACATATCTGTGCCAAAGTGAAAATGCGCATCAGCATCACGATAGCATGTCTGCAAACACTATCGCACAGAAAGAGTTAAGAGCTGATCGTAGAGAACAGTGTCAGACACTTGGTGTAACAACACTTCTTAGTGCTTAGTTCTGTGCTGAGATGTTCAGAGAAGAATATACAGTGCAATGCAGGAGATTTTTAGGAGAAATATATAAACAAAATGAGAGGAGATAGATGTTACATGTACAGAATGTAAGCAGATAGGAAAGAGATAGACATCATCTGTGCAAGCATTAAAAGCATTCTAGGAGAAAGGAACTACAGAAAGCAATGATTAGCCTATCATTTCGTTCTAAACCGAGGTTCGGTTCAGTAGTGTTCAGAGAACGGCTTCAGAGGACGGTGGATTAGACAGACCAGCACTGTGTTGAGGGCTTGTGTTTTGTTCTGATGATGGACTCTGCCATATTCTCACTTTCTCCCCCACCCTTTAACACCTTCACGAGGAGGTGGAAGGAAACGAGAGAGGAAGGAAAGGAAAAAAAGACAAATTCAAGACTTTCGACATTTTTTTGTTTTGTTTTATTTTTTTTTTTATAAAAGAACCTAAAAGGGCATAAGACGATGATCTAAAAAGAGAATTCTAAAGAGAAAAGATTAATAATAAACTGTGAAAGTATACACAATATATAAATCTATTTTCATTCAGAGAGATAAATTATAAAAAAAAACTTTAAATTTCTTTTTTTTGTTCGTTTTTTCTTTTGCTTTTTTTTCTGAAACACTGAAAGCCACGGCTTTTGAAGAATCAAGCTGCAGCTGCAGTCGTAGCTGCACTTTGACACTGGGAGAAACCTTATTTTATGTTGGCTTACGAACAGTCAACGATGCCCGTCTGTGGGACACCAGACGGTCGCATTCACGGGCGAAGGGGTGGGGGGGGGTTGGGGGGAAGGTTAAGGGAGGTTACAATGGTTCTAAAATTCAGAGATTGTGTTTGAGCTTATTTTTAGTCTTTAAATCCTCTTCCCTTTTCTTGTTGCATTCTTACTAACAGGGTCGCTGAAGAAGAGTAGAGGATGAGTAACGCTTGTTTGTCATTGCAGTGGAATTATAACGACGATTCTTGTTGCAGTATAAACATTTTAGTGTTGGAAAAATGAGGAAAAGAAAAAAGACCAACAGACACCAACAAACTATGCTAACCATAATGATAAAACAGTACTAGGTTATGTAACGAGAGCAAAATGTGAAGAATTTGTATCTAAATGCTGCTATACAGAGAGTCATTTGATGTGCGGAAAAGTGAAATGATTTATAAATGAATTATAAATCTGTCCCTCTATATTGAATAAGAGTAAATAAAAATATTATTGATATTCCAATGATATTATGATATCTATAAAATGCTTCTATGTCAGCTGATTGTTTTTTTATTTTTCGTTTAGTATTATTATTCTTATTCTTAATCATTTGATTGGTTCCTTTTGTATCCAGAGGTGATGTTTGTATTTCATTGTGCTAGAAGTGATTGTCACTACAGCATAGATTCCCAGCAGTACCGAGGATTTAGCAGGATTTACCACAAGAATTTACAAAGGCAGAAACTACAACCACCGATTTGCTTGGGAATAACCCAAAAAAACCACCCACCCAAACCAAGGAGAGAAGCCAGGGTCTTGAAGTGGACCCCCAAGCTCCATCTCCAGCTCTATCTTCAGCTCCAGCAACCAACCGTTTGCTCCTTTTGTTTTTCTACAACATAAAACTCGACTAGGAGCCTGTGTTCGTTCGTTTTTTCTTTTTTTCCTATGTGATTGAACATTGATCTGTTTCCGAACAGAACGCGGACTCGACAAACGAACATCACGGGAGTACAGTGGATTACAAAAGTCATCACAAAATCACTGTGTTCTCGAACGAACGGAGGTAGGAGCTAAGACTCTGAGCGCTAATGGAAGATACCATTTTGAAGCTTTGTTTTTGAAAGGTAAGAGAAACCCAGCTCCATGAGCGAGACCACACCAGACTGGAATACAAATACGAAAAAAATAAATAAAATATGTTTGGTTGTTTTTTTTAATGGAAAAAGGACAAATAAATGAAAAACTATAGAAACTTATAGAGCTCTTTTAAAAACAAAGCTATTATGATAATAAGTGTCTTTCATTCTTTGTTTTTATCTAGTTTGCTTTTCTTTGTTGGTTTATTTTATTTTTTTTAAAAGATCAAGTGTTATCTTAATTGTAATATTGTTATTGTTATTATAATTAGCTAAGGTTACACTCGTTATTATGAGACATATTCTGTTAGCGGAAGTCACTTCGAAATTAAAAAGAAAAATGGCACACGAAAAACCGCAAGTGAAACAGTGCAACTTGTTGGTGTTGATTTTTGTTGGGTTTTTTTAATATATATTTCAGTTTTGTTTCTGATGCTTTTTTTAAATGTTTTATCTCTCTCATTTGTGAAAAAAAAACATTTAAATTAGTAAAGAACCTCAACACCAAATTCTTTAACCCAAGTGAATTATAATATTGTTTGTTTACCCTTTTAAGCAAAAACAGTTAAAACAGTATAAAAAACACACTTAGCATATGTGACTCTAATTATGTGTCATATTTGATATATCAGGAATACATTATTCTCATTTTTTTTTTACATACAGAAGGCAGTACCAGTTACAAGTTTGCACACACCTAAAATTCTGTGTTTTTCATTATATTTTATTATATTTCTGCATTGTAGATTACAGTTTTTCTCAGTCGCTTTGATGCGTTTCTCAAATCAGAATTCATATTTGCACCACACTGTGGTCGTTTCTCAAGACAGTTTGTATAAACAGCACCACATAATGGATGAGAAGCTAATTCTCATACTTCACACAGAATCCTTAGTTCGTGACCCAAATGTGCGCATTCATATCAGTAAACCTGTTAGAATAATTCTTTAGTCATTGATTATGAACAAGACAGTCTAAATGATTAGTCATGTGGTCGTCTTTCAGTTTACTCTATGAGGATGCTAATGTTTTGCTGTCCAAATGAGAATTATTTAAAAATCCTCTACTTTTTTCCTGTGAATCATAAATTGGTTTCAGCTGTACAAAATTACACACTACTGTTTATGAGAGCCTGACTGCAAGAAATTGGACAGAATTTACTTTTACGATTGTACTGTTTGTACAGAAATGTATTGATAGACCATTGATGGACTGACAGGACATTGTATTTTATCAGGTTAAAGCCAGCTTCATCCAGGTATATATTTTACCTCATTCCAATTCAATTATGTTACATTCCAGAATTTACAACATGACTTTTATGAATTAAATTCATTATTATTTTGGATAAGATACAGTAATATATTCATATCTTATCTATGTTTCTAAAAGCACAGCAATGGTAAGATTACAGATCACTTACTGTACTATATATCATTATACACCGATCAAGCCTAACATTATGACCACCTGCTTGTTTCTACTGATTTACAGACTCTGACAACCAGTTTAACTCATTTGAATGTAACGATTAATGCAGTGAACTAATGGCTAGCTAACATATAATATATTGTGATCTCCATGACATAAACAAATGATAATTTGGGAAACAGTTGCAGGAAATAATTTGCTGTTCGTATAAAATAAATGAGAAATAGCCTTTGTGATGTGCATAGATGATGTTTAGATTGAACAACTGGTGTTAAGAAATTAAATTCTGACGTGAGAAATGCTCCAAAGTGACTGAGAAAAACGTTAATACTAAAGCCATTCAAACTCTGAAGAAAAAATGTTAAACAAACCAGAATATTTTTATACATTAATAATATGCAAATTCATGGCAGTATCACTGCAGTGCTGAGACCCACCACCCAAATAATACCTGCTGTGGGACAGAGGATTTTTTTCTTCTATTGTTTAAAGCAGTGACTGTAAAAAAAAAAGATGGACGCAGTGTCGCCGTTCCCATTCATTCAATGAAAATGAAGCCAAAATCTTCCGCCATGTTGGCGATCCTGACACCCGATTCTGCGCAGTAGAGACCAGAGGAGGGAGAAATACTGTGGAGAAACAGCCTACTCATTTAAATAACCCCGCCCCTGAGAGCTGCCTCGTGGTCACAGACTGCAGAGCGGAGCGGAGCGGAGCTGACGGTCTGTTATTGGTCCCGCCCATAACCAGCCCTTTTACAATAACCACACCTTTTTTGAATAGAGCTTTTTTTAAAAACGAGTTCTGTGGGGATATAAAAATATGACAATATAAGCAGAGGTTACACTAGCTGTTGCATTTAAATAAAGGAGGTAAAATTACAGTATATTAGAAAAAAACGTAATTGAAAATTGTCTGTTTTGCCATTGAAACCGTTGGGGATGGGTGGGGTTACACAGCTTTCTGAAACCGAACAGCAGGGGGCGCCCGACTTGTGGTGGCTTCACTTTTGAGAGACTATGCTCTGTCCAGCTATACACAGTCTATGGTTTAAAGTGTCCACAAAGCAACATTAGCAATACGCTAGTGGAATTAGCATATCTGGCAACCAGGCTTGTAGCTTTCCTTCTCAGGAGATTAGCCTGCGAGCTAGCTTGGAAAAATAAACCATCTGACCTCGTGAAAAGCTACAATTTTAGCTAACTAGCTAGTAGCTTGATAAATTCAGCTACATGTACTGTGTATTTCCTAGCTAGCTAGCTAGCTAGCTGTTTAAACGTACAGCATAGCAACTAGCTTGTAGCTTGATAAATTCAGCCACATGTAAAGTTACTGTGTATTTCCTAGCTAGCTAGCTGTATAATACTACATTATAGCTAACTAGCTAGCTAGCCTCCAGTTTAAGGAGGTATTTATTGTATTACAGGTTTAATACTTGCCTACTTCCATAAAACGGCTGTTAACTGTTTTGTGAGCATACCTCACTGCAGCCCTGTGTCTTTGAAAAACTTAAACTACACAGATTCCTCTCACACTTAAAAGTATATAAATAAAATAAAAATAGTCACTGTGCTCTTACCCGAGTAATCCTTCTTTAATACTTCCAAGACACAGTATTTTATGAGGCTCAGTTATGCTCAATTCCTTTGTGGTGACTTTACTTAAATTTATATGCAATATTTCTACAAAATTCTAAACATAATACACACAAAATATTGGAATGTATTTATTATTTTAATAAAGGAACGTTTAAAAGGTTTAATTTTAGGTACAATATTCATATAATTATAATAAGGAGCAAAGATTACTGAGCTCAAGTCTCTGTAACTTTACTCAAATGAATAAGCAATTAAATATTATACATAAATAAGCTTCTACACATTTCTAAACAATATAAACACACAGCATTGGATTGTACTTGTTGTTTTAATTAAGCCAAGTTAAACAATTATCATTTTAGGTAAAATCTTTAGATTTTAATAAGCAAAGATTATAAGGCTTAAGAATTGTTTTTTTTTTTTGTTTGTTTTTTTACAGTGTAAGTAAAAAAATCAGTAAATCCAAACAATTTCACAAATTTATCCTCAAGTGCAGTCGCAAAGACCTTCAAAAACATAAAAAAAAAAAAAAATCTGGATGACCTTAATATTAATTTACAATGTTGGAAGAAAATAAAAAATAAAAATAATGAGAAGGCATGTCCAAACTTTTGACTGGTGCTGTATTATTAACTATAATTCACTATACTTTGGTATACATCAGTGCTCTCATTTAGATACTATTTAATAAGAAAAAGGGCAGTTAATTCATCATTTAGTTTTCACACTGATGCTATAAATGTTAAAATGCTTATCTCTTCGGATATCAAATATCACATACACTTGGTTTCAAGGGTTAACTGCACGTCTTTAAAGGGTTCATCTCTTTTACAGAAGTGGTTCTTTTATGACGTCACTGGAAGAACACTTAATACATCTTTGTTTTGAGCCACCTTTCTCATCATATATGCCAAACCAAGAAACCAGTGGGTTTTCTAGTTGAGAGGGAGGAGGTGGTGGTGGAGGTGATGGTGGTGGAGGTGGGGGATCTGCGTGCCTGTTCTCAGAATGACACCCATTATCAGTGCCAAGAAGTGCAACTGCGCCATGTCAACACCCTGTTGCCTCGGCAACACGCCTTCGAATTAATGAACCAAACTGCATCAAAGCTGGGGTGCCATCTCTTCTGGTCGCTGCGACAGTGTTCATCCATCCTATACACCTGACAAAAACACACACACACACACACACGTGCTACAGGATGTGTACTGTCACTGTCAGAAAAAAACCTTGAAACTCCTTTCTTTGTCATTTTCTGTTTTTGTTTTAAATTAAATGAAAAAATGACTCAATAAAAGTAATCCAGGAATACTGAAAATAAAATCTTGCTACATTAACATTGATAATTAGATATTTTTTTTTCCTTCTCCATCAAAGTTATTTGATTTAGCGATACAAGGCTTTGGTCCAACAGTGACTGTATGTACATATTTTACATTAGTTTGTACACATCTTAAATTCAGTGTGTGTGTGTGTTTTTTTTTTCATTGCTTTAAAATGTTCTGCATTGTAGATTAATACTAAAGTCATCAAAACTATGAAGAAAAAACACAGTGTGCATTCAGAAAAGGAAGGGCAACTGGCTCCATCCCCTAATTAACATAATGCTCAACATTCAAAATGCCTGTAATGAAGAACAAAGGTAATCTGGCATCATACACACTAAGAGACGCAAATTCCCACAGTTACGACTGTCTCTACTTTATTTGTCCCTCTATAGATTTCTTTTGTTTTTGCATTTTTATTATACTTACATTTTTCAGAATAACAAACACATTTTTTTATATATTACACAAAGATAAACTGAGTAAATATAAAAAAAATGTGAATGATATATGCTTGAGCTTATGCCACAAACTGATAGACAGACCTTCTTCTATAGGATTTTCTGGTAGAGAGCAGAATTTATGGTTCCATCAATTACAGCAAGTTGTCCAGCTCCTGAAGCAGCAAAGCAGAAGCCCCAGACCATCACACTACCAACACCATGTTTTACATTTAGTATGATGTTCTTTTTTTTTAAATGCTTTGTTAAATTTATGGTAAATATTGTGGAGCATAAACCTTCCAAAATTTCTTGTCAGCCCACTGAATATTTTCCCAAAGTCTGGGATCATCAAGTTGTTTTTTTTTTTTTTTTTTTTTTTTTTTGCAGGCCTTGTTAGTGTTTTTGTCTTAACACTTTCTTATGGATACCATTTTTGTAAAGTCTTTTTTTTATTATTGAATCATTAACCATGACCATAACTGAGGCAATTGAGGTCTGCGGTTCTTTAAATGCTGTTCTGGGTTTTTTTTGGACCTCCTGGATGAGTTGCCCATGCCCTTTTGGAGTGATTTTAGTAGGTCGATCACTCCTGAGAAGGTTCACCACTGTTCCATGTTATATCCAAAAATTAAATCAAGATTTAAAGACTGCTTTTTGTATTTACTCAGGTTATATTTGTCTGATAGAGTATGTTTGACGATCTGAAAAATGTATATATGATAAAATAAAAAGAGCAGGAAAGAAGTGAAAAAAGAAATCTGTAAGAGGGCAGACAGTTTTTCATAGCACTGTATCTGAGTGTTGTACCACACAAATTAAAACCAGGACAGGTAAATAACAGGGTGAATAATACTGAAGAACTAGCTTCAGTTGCTTCTGTCAAGGGATGGATATACATATTAGGCAAGTATTAGGCAGCAAGTGAACAGTCATTTTGATGTGTTAAAGCAAGGAAAAAAGAACAAGCAAAGAATCTGAGGCACTTTGACAAGAACCAAATAGTCTTTGATGTTGTATACAACTGGATCAGAACTTCTCCATCTAATGGGGCAGGTCTTCTTGGGTGTTCTGGTATACAGTGGTCAGTACCTATCAAAAGTGCTCCAAGGAAGGACAACCAGTGAACCGACGAGAGGTTCACGGGCGCTCGAGTCTCATTTATATGCATGAGGAGTAGATGCCGGACTGTCTGGTCTGAACCTAAGTTGCTGAAACAGCTAATGCTGGCAATATCTTGTGGAGTCCATACCTCGACGACGGTTCAAAGCTCCTATGGCATCAGGATGGGGAACATCATAAATCATAATATCAGACATGTGGTTGTAATGTTATGGCTAATCATCTGTGTGTTTTTACAGTATATCAGTAACCAGTGTTGGAACTATGTTGCTGTTTCTAGGTATCAATCCCTGTTTTTTTCCCTATTTTCCAGCATAATCAGAACATTAGTCTGTGCAAAAACAAACACACACATGCAGACGCATCGCCTCTACCATGTCGCAGCTTCACATCCATCGAGAGCTGGAGTGGCCTAGCATCTTTACAGGTTCCTATGGTGAGGTTTCCCTGGCAACTGTTGCCGCTGCGACGACAGTCCCTCATCACCCAGCGTTCGGGTCTTGGATGCAAATGTGAGGACGGAGGCAGTGCAGGATGCCGTCTCTCTCAGTAATGGCGCTGCTAGAACTTCACATGTGGACCAAATCCAACATTTGCTATGATTCTGCTGTGTATGTTGTGTTAATATGTTGTGGGTTTTGTGATGGGTTGCAAAGCACACACGAGTTAACCCTTCATGTGATGCAGTTGCATGAACTAATGGTATTTTTCGACAGGTCAATTACATAAACAGTGGTTCTTAAAAGATTGTAAACCCTTTCTGCATAAAAATGACCGAAAACATCAGATGTTCAAGTACTAAAAGTAGATAAAGAGAACCCAGTAAAATAAATGAGACAAAAATATTAGGCTTGTTTTTTTTTTGAGGAAAATAAAACTATATTATATATCTGTGAGTGCAAAAAATATGTGATCCTTTGCTTTCTGTATCTGGTGTGATCCCTTCTTTGCAGCAGTCCTGCACACTGGCTTAAAGGAATTTTAGCCCATCCACACGGGTTGCCAGATTGACACACAGTGGCAAGCGACGACGAGTGTTACTCTGTAGCTGATCAGTGAATATATGTATATACAACTGAGAGACCACTTCAGTTTCTGAATCGGTTTCTCTGATTTTGCAATTTTTAGGTATATGTTTGAGCAAAATGAACATTGTTGGGCAGTTATTTGCAGAAAATTTGGCTGAAAAATCAAAACAGACGCAGAGCTTTCAGACCTTAAATAACGCAAAGAAAACAAGTTCATGTTCATAAAGTTTTAAGAGTTCAGAAATCAATATTTGGTGAAATTACTCTGGTTTTAATCACAGTTTTCATGCATATTGGCATGTTTCCTCCACCAGTCTTACACACTGCTTTTGGATAACTTTATGCCACTCCTGGTACAACAATTCAAGCAGTTTAGCTTGGTTTGATGGCTTGTGATCGCCCATCTTCCTCTTGATTATATTCCAGAGGTTTTCAATTTGGTAAAATCAAAGAAACTCATAATTTTTTCTTGATTTTACCAAATTAAAAAACCTCTGGAATATAATCAAGAGGAAGATGGGCGATCACAAGCAATCAAACCAAGCTGAACTGCTTAAATTGTTTAGCTAATGGTATATTACCTAGCTATGGTTAGCAAACTTACTGAAGCTCGGTGATTACTTGTTCAGCAGAAAAATAGCCATGTAACTAACCCATTTTCATGGCTGCAAGACACTTGTTGCCTGCTGTCGTCTATACCTGGCAACCCAGGTGTAAAAATGGGACTGGAGGAATGCCGGTGGGCAGATTCGGAGGCCATAACCCACACATATTACCATGACGTACAGCACACTTCAAATAAGAAAACACTGGCTGAAGCTCTGCTGACAATAGCTGCCAATGCTTAAACTTAGCGTGTTTCCTTAATACCTGTTAATACATCCTGATCATGTTCTCGAGTTCCTACAGAAAATATCATCCCTTATACCAAGTGATCAAGTGTTTCATGTGTGATTTGGTAACATTCTTGCTGCAAACTCCACTTAAGGTGTGCAAAACTACAGTGTTGTCATTGTCTTTTTTTGTGTTTTAGAATTATCCACATATTTTCTATTGTACCTATATTCTGTTCTTCCACAGCCATGCCCTAATGTATAATGTATGCAGCATTTGGTTTTGCATTGTACTGTTGAAAACATTTTATCCCAGAAAAAATCTGTAATATTGACTCCTCTCCAATGCCCACTTCTGATAGTGCTTGAATTGACAGTTTTGATAAGATCTGAGCAATCAGAGATCATGGGTGTTTAATTTAAGCTTACTCTGTTGCCTTTTATGCACTGAAAATCCTTATATTCCTTGATTATTAAAAGGTGTACTGATATTATGCACTGTAGAAGGAGAAACATGCACATTTTGGAGATCTACTGCCCATCTTTGCTCTTCAAAGTTATTTTGTGGAAACTGGTTTTGTATCAAATTATATCAATCACAGGTTTGAAATAACATTATTAATTAGATTCTCTTTTTTTTACCTGAATTGCCTTCATTAGTATTTTGGAACTTGGAATCTCGTGCAGGAAATATTTTTATTATTATTTTTATGTGGTTATTTATAGGTGGATCTTTCTAACCACTGCAGTAATGTTAACATGGTGGTAGTGGTGTATGAGGTGTTAATGTGTGTTGTGCTGGTTGTACAAGTGGATCGGACACTGCAGTGCTGCTGGAGTTTTTAAACTCTGTATTTAATCACTATCCTCCACTCTTTTACACACTCCTACCTAGCTGCTCCACCAATTTACAGCTCTGGAAAAAATAAGAGACCACTCAAAAATGATAAGTTTCTTTGATTTTGCCAAATTAAAAACTTCTGGAATATAATCAAGAGGAATATGGATGATCACAGCTTGAATTCTTGTACCAGGAGTGGTATAAAGTTATCCAAAAGCAGTGTGTAAGACTGGTGGAGGAGAACATGCCAAGATGCATGAAAATTGTGATTAAAACCAGGGGTATTCCACCAAATATTAATTTCTGAACTCTTACAATTGTATGAATATGAACTTGTTTTCTTTGCATTATTTGAGGTCTGAAAGCTCTGCATCTTTTGTGAGCTGTAAATGTAAATTCAGAGACAGAACCCATTTGTCGCTCTAGCAGCACTGCTGTTTCAGATCCACTAATACTAGCACAACACATACAGTATAAGTCTCATCAGGGTCATTGATGGTTCTCATCAGGGTCAGTGATGGGTTTCATCAGGGTCATTGATGGGTTTTTATCAGGGTCAGTGATGGGTTTTATCAGGGTCAGTGATGGGTCTCATCAGGGTCAGTGATGGGTCTCAACAGGGGTCATTGATGGGTTTCATCAGGGTCAGTGATGGGCCTCCTTAAGAGTCGGTGATGGGTCTCATCAGCGTCAGTAATAGGTCTCATCAGGGTCAGTGATGGATCTCATCAGGGTCAGTGATGGGTCTCATCAGGGTCAGTGATGGGGTCTCATCAGGGTCAGTGATGGTTCTCATCAGGGTCAGTGATGGTTCTCATCAGGGTCAGTAATGGGTTTCAACAGGGTCAGTGAGGGGTTTCATCAGGGTCAGTGATGGGTTTTATCAGGGTCAGTGATGGGTCTTATCAGGGTCAGGGATGGGTTTCATCAGGGTCAGTGATGGGTCTCATCAGGGACAGTGATGAGTCTCTTCAGGGTCAGTAATGGGTCTCATCAGGGTCAGTGATGGATCTCATCAGGGTCAGTGATGGGTCTCGTCAGGGTCAGTGATGGGTCTTAATAGGGGTCATTGATGGGTTTTATCAGGGTCACTGATGGGTTTTATCAGGGTCAGTGATGAGTCTCTTCAGGGTCAGTGATGGATCTTATCAGGGTCAGTGATGGATCTTATCAGGGTCAGTGATGGGTCTCATCAGGGTCAGTGATGGGTCTCATCAGGGTCAGTGATGGGTCTCTTCAGGGTCAGTGAGGGGTCTCATCAGTGTCAGTAATGGGTTTCATCAGGGTCAGTCATGGGTCTCATCAGGGTCAGTGATGGTTCTCATCAGGGTCAGTGATGGGTTTCATCAGGGTCATTGATGGGTTTCATCATGGTCATTGATGGGTTTTATCAAGGTCAGTGATGGTTCTCATCAGAGTCAGTGATGGGTCTCATCAGGGTCAGTGATGGGTCTCATCAGGGTCAGTGATGGGTTTCATCAGGGTCAGTGATGGTTCTCATCAGGGTCAGTGATGGGTCTCATCAGGGTCATTGATGGGTTTTATCAGTGATGAGTCTCTTCAGGGTCAGTAATGGGTCTCATCAGGGTCAGTGATGGATCTTATCAGGGTCAGTGATGGGTCTCATCAGGGTCAGTGATGGGTCTCATCAGGGTCAGTGATGGGTCTCATCAGGGTCAGTGATGGGTCTCATCAGGGTCAGTGATGGGTCTCTTCGGGGTCAGTGATGGGTCTCATCAGTGTCAGTAATGGGTTTCATCAGGGTCAGTCATGGGTCTCATCAGGGTCAGTGATGGTTCTCATCAGGGTCAGTGATGGGTTTCATCAGGGTCATTGATGGGTTTCATCATGGTCATTGATGGGTTTTATCAAGGTCAGTGATGGTTCTCATCAGAGTCAGTGATGGGTCTCATCAGGGTCAGTGATGGGTCTCATCAGGGTCAGTGATGGGTTTCATCAGGGTCAGTGATGGTTCTCATCAGGGTCAGTGATGGGTCTCATCAGGGTCATTGATGGGTTTTATCAGGGTCATTGATGGTTTCATCGGGGTCAGTGATGGTTCTCATCAGGGCCAGTGATGGTTCTAATCAGAGTCAGTGATGGGTCTCAATAGGGGTCATTGATGGGTTTTATCAGGGTCAGTGATGCGTTTCATCAGGGTCATTGATGGCTTTTTATCAGGGTCAGTGATGGGTCTTATCAGGGTCAGTAATGGGTCTCATCAGGGTCAGTGGTGGTTCTCATCAGGGTCAGTGATGGTTCTTATCAGGGTCAGTGATGTTTCTTATCAGGGTCAGTCATGGGGTCTCATCAGAATCAGTGATGGGTCTTATCAGGGTCAGTGATAGGTCTCATGAGGGTCAGTGATGGTCTTATCAGAGTCAGTGATGGTTCTCATCAGTGTCAGTAATGGGTTTCATCAGGGTCAGTCATGGGTCTCATCAGGGTCAGTGATGGTTCTCATCAGGGTCAGTGATGGGTTTCATCAGGGTCATTGATGGGTTTCATCATGGTCATTGATGGGTTTTATCAAGGTCAGTGATGGTTCTCATCAGAGTCAGTGATGGGTCTCATCAGGGTCAGTGATGGGTCTCATCAGGGTCAGTGATGGGTTTCATCAGGGTCAGTGATGGTTCTCATCAGGGTCAGTGATGGGTCTCATCAGGGTCATTGATGGGTTTTATCAGTGATGAGTCTCTTCAGGGTCAGTAATGGGTCTCATCAGGGTCAGTGATGGATCTTATCAGGGTCAGTGATGGGTCTCATCAGGGTCAGTGATGGGTCTCATCAGGGTCAGTGATGGGTCTCATCAGGGTCAGTGATGGGTCTCTTCGGGGTCAGTGATGGGTCTCATCAGTGTCAGTAATGGGTTTCATCAGGGTCAGTCATGGGTCTCATCAGGGTCAGTGATGGTTCTCATCAGGGTCAGTGATGGGTTTCATCAGGGTCATTGATGGGTTTCATCATGGTCATTGATGGGTTTTATCAAGGTCAGTGATGGTTCTCATCAGAGTCAGTGATGGGTCTCATCAGGGTCAGTGATGGGTTTCATCAGGGTCAGTGATGGTTCTCATCAGGGTCAGTGATGGGTCTCATCAGGGTCATTGATGGGTTTTATCAGGGTCATTGATGGTTTCATCGGGGTCAGTGATGGTTCTCATCAGGGCCAGTGATGGTTCTAATCAGAGTCAGTGATGGGTCTCAATAGGGGTCATTGATGGGTTTTATCAGGGTCAGTGATGCGTTTCATCAGGGTCATTGATGGCTTTTTATCAGGGTCAGTGATGGGTCTTATCAGGGTCAGTAATGGGTCTCATCAGGGTCAGTGGTGGTTCTCATCAGGGTCAGTGATGGTTCTTATCAGGGTCAGTGATGTTTCTTATCAGGGTCAGTCATGGGGTCTCATCAGAATCAGTGATGGGTCTTATCAGGGTCAGTGATAGGTCTCATGAGGGTCAGTGATGGTCTTATCAGAGTCAGTGATGGTTCTCATCAGTGTCAGTGATGGGTTTCATCAGGGTTAGTGATGGTTCTCATCAGGGTCAGTGATGGGTTTCATCAGGGTTAGTGATGGTTCTCATCAGGGTCAGTAATGGGTCTTATCATGGTCATTGAAGGGTCTCATCAGGGTCAGTGTTGGGTCTCAATAGGGGTCATTGGTGGGTTTTTATCAGGGTCAGTGATGGGTTTCATCAGGGTCATTGATGGGTTTTATCAGGGTCAGTGATGGGTCTCATCAGGGTCAGTGATGGGTCTCAATAGGGGTCATTGATGGGTTTTTATCAGGGTCAGTGATGGGTTTTATCAGGGTCATTGATGGGTTTTATCAGGGTCAGTGATGGGTCTCATCAGGGTCAGTGATGGGTCTTATCAGGGTCAGTGATGGTTCTCATCAGAGTCAGTGATGGGTCTCATCAGGGACATTGATGGGTTTTATCAGGGTCAGTGATGGGTTTCATCAGGGTCATTGATGGGTTTTATCAGGGTCAGTGATGGTTCTCATCAGGGTCAGTGATGGTTCTCATCAGAGTCAGTGATGGGTCTCAATAGGGTCTATGATGGGTCTCATCAGGGTGAGTGATAGGTCTCATCAGGGTGAGAAATGGGTCTCATCAGGGTCAGTGATGGGTCTCATCAGGGTCAGTGATGGGCTTCCTTTAGGGTTAGTGACAGGTCTCATCAGGATCAGTGATGGGTCTTTAAAATATATTATAAAATGGAACCCATGTGCGATTAAGGTGGACTTTAACAAAGGGGTCAATTTTATGAAGCCTAACTGGGACTCAAAACCACCTTAACAAACCAAGTCAGAGCCCATACCCACCTAAAACCCACATACAATAGCCCATGTTCCACCCATGTGACAATAATCCAGATTATTTTCTAATAGATCCCTATTATTATTTGAAAGATAGTGGGTTTGCAATAGAACCATAATAAATAGTCTAATATGGCAATAATGATGATAATAATATGGCAATATGCACATCGTATATTCTACATCCCTGACCACTGACGTCCATCACATAACTCACATGCTGCTACACACACACACACACACACACACTCCAGCAGGGCATTGACATTCATGAATCTAACACAGCGGCGATAAAGATACCCATATCTAATAGTGCACTGATCTGCCATATGCACATCCCCGACGTTCAGTCTCCACCGCACTACTGCCTCTAACCTGCCTCATTTACATACATTCATATGCTCCTCTGCTGATTTACATACACATCTGATTGTGTGCTTCTCAGTGTGTGTGTGTGTGTGTGTGTGTGTGTGTGTGTGTGTAAGCGTTAGAGACTAATCATGTTTCCCAGCAGCTTGTTTGTGAGACAGCCGAGTGAGTGTGTGTCTTTGTGTGTGTGTTGTGTTGCCACACTTTGCTCTCAGCCTGTGTATGCAGATTAGGCTGTATGAAGCTTCTTAAGGCCTTCATAAAGCTGTGAGCCGTGATCATGATCTCAATCTCAATCTCTCTTTTTCTCTCTCACACACTCTCTCTCTCTCTTCCTTTCTTTCGCTCACTCTCCCTTCTTTTCTCTTTCTCTCTCTCACACACACACTCTCTCTTTTCCTTTCTCTCTCTTTCTTTCTCACTCTCGCTTTCTGTCTCAAACACACTCTTACTCTCTCCTCTACCTGCTTGCTCTCTCTCTCTCTTTCCCTCTTGTTCTACCTGTAACTTATACTATCTTTCTTTCAAGCTCTTTCCGCTCTCTCTCTCCCTCTCTTTCTATCTCTATTTCTCTATTTCTATCTCTCCCTATATATATATTTATATGTTTTATACATGATGTTTCTAGTTGTTTTTGAGTTTTTTTTCCACATTTGTTTGATTTAATGTTAAATAAAGATCATGTTTAAGTCAAAAGACTCTTTCAAACACACACACACACACACACACACACTGTCTCTCTTGCTGTCTCTCTCTCTCTCTCTCTCTCTATCTATCTTTTCTCTCTCTTCTGCTCTCTTTGTAAATTCCTCCCTCTTTCTTGTTCTTTACCCTTTCTTTCCTTATTCTTTATGTTACTTTTTTGTCTCATTGTTTGTATCTCATATTCTCTTTTTTTCATTTTTGTTTCACTCTCTGCTCTTTTCTTCTGTATGTCTGTTACTCTTATGTCAATTTCTCTTATTCTTTATTTCATTCTGTCTTCCTTTCTCTTTCTCTTATTGTCTTTCTCTGTCCCTCTTCTTCCTTTCTTTCCGGTACACACTCTCTCTTACTCTCTCTCTGCTTATTTCTCTTTCTCTCTCACTTGCTCTCACTCTCTGCCTCTCTCTCTCTTTCTCTCTCTCTTTCTCATATATATATACACTGCAGTGTCTGAGTCATGGGGAGAAAAGCACAGCAGCAGAGCGTTCAGCTGTCCTATACACACACACACACACACACAGACACACACACACACACACACAGTCTCTTAACTCCATCTGTACTGAGAGGGAAGACAGGCTGCCAGATGCTGATGAGAACGTAAAGCACCACAGTGTTACTGTGGGTTTGGTTAACCCGTGTGTGTGTGTGTGTGTGTGTGTGTGTGTGTGAGAGAGAGATGATTTGATGTGTTTCATTCAGCACTTCATTTCTCACTGTGGCTGTTCATGTTTTCTTATAATGGATTCATGCTTGTGTGTGTGTGTGTGTGTCAGTGTGTGTGTTGAAGGACTCTGTGTGTGTGTTCTGTTCTTAGCTCTATTTAACTTTTCTAATCCTTTAAAGTGTTTATCAGTGTTTATTAAATTTACATTGTCTTTTATTTGATTGCAGACTTTATCAAGCTTTATCTTGTCAACTTATAATTAAGCAATAATACACTCAAGGTTCGTGTTATAACATGTAATATTGGCATCTGTGCTGCGGTCGTAGGCACGAGGATCAGCACAACAGAGCAAGTATTACACGTTATAGCACAAACCTTGAGTGTATTAGATTGCGATTATACCACGTTTCCATTATCGCTGTTTATTAAAAGATTTTGAGTTATAAGTGCTGGGTTGCAGGGTTACCTGTATGTGGTGAAGTAATAATTGGAGAGCTTCGGTTACAGTACATTACTGCCCGATAACGGCACTTATAGAAAGGCATGCAACACAACAAAGGGACGGGAACAGTTTAAGGCTAGTAATGAAAAAGAAATATTGAATTGCACCATAAAGATACATAAAATTACATTACATTTGGCAGATGCTTTTGTCCAAAGCGACTTACAATAGTGAAGTACAAAAGTAATAGTTAAAGGTTAAAAGTAAAAACATCTTTAGATAGGGCCTAAAGGAGGTCAAAGGGAAATAATGGGATAGAGGAGTAAAAGGAGGGGTAGAAGGAAATGAGGTTAGAAGTAGTTAGTGTGTTAGAGGTGTTAGGAGAGTAAGTGCTCTTTGAAGAGCTCTGTCTTTAGGAGTTTCTTAAAGATAGTGAGAGATTCTCCTGATCTGGTAGTGGAAGGTAGTTTGTTCCACCATTGGGGAACTCTGTATGAGAACAGTTTGGATTACTTTGTGTAGACTGTGTTTGGCAAAGCGAGGTGACGTTCATTGGAGGAGCGCAGCGGCCGGGAGGTAGCGTAAGCCTTCAGGAGTGATCAGTGCAGGTAGGAAGGAGCTGTTCTGTCATCACCTTGTAGGCGATTGTAAGAGCTTTGAATTTGTTGCGAGCATCAAAGTATAGTAGTATAGGAAAATTATCACCTCAACTAACATTATTGAGCTTCTTTTTAAAGATTGGTCTGACTAAATAATCTGTATTCGCAAAATTTACAAATTGTAGTTGAACCCTAGTTGGGGTTGGGTCCAGCTGGTCACATTTCTACGGTGGCCCAGAAAGCCCAATGCACTGCAAATTGAAAGGACAAGACAGGCACTACACGTACAAAAACGCACTGCAAATACAGCCGCAACACAACAGAAGTGTTTTACAACACAACAAAATTTCCTTCTGAGACCCTTAACGATGCTGTACCCCTAAACTACGTCTTTAGTAACGTTCGGTAAAGCAGCATTTTTAATATGCATACAATCGTGGTAACCACAGTTAACAAACATAACTTACTTTTCACAAGTTTGTTTGCCACTAATAGTCCTCAGTACAAACAGCGAAGTCTGAGACATTAATGTAGACATAGGTAGGGTAGAGCATCTTTTAAAGTTTCTCAGGGCTCCGGCAGCTGATGGCAAGCGGTATGACCAGCGAGCTCCCGATCATAGTGGCAGCGCTTAGCCCGCTGGATGACTCAGCAACCCAACTTCTTCTTTAATAAGATTTATGTTTGATCACTTGCATGTACCTAAACATCTATATTGGGGGCTGATGGAGGGAACTGGTTGTTTTCACTTTGGGATTATTGTGAATGTAGTAGACTGGTCTGGAAAAAAATTCCAGTTCAACCCTGCTTACACTGTAAACCCATAAGTTGTTTTAACTCAAATGAATTAAGACTGGTTTACATAAAAAATCAATATTTCTAAACATCGCTCTACTATTTTGAGTTATCTGAACATTTGTGGGCACATGTACATTTAAACGAAGAGAACTTTGAGTTGATGACAGAACAGGCTCCTTCCTACCTGCACTCACTCCTGAAGACTTACGCCACCTCCCGGCCGCTGCGCTCCTCCAATGAACGATGCCTCACTTTACCAAACAAACATTCACACAAAGCAATCCAGACTGTTCTCATACAGAGTTCCCCAATGGAAGAAACTACCTTCCACTACCAGATCAGGAGAATCTCTAGCTATCTTTAATAAACTTCTGAAGACAGAGCTCTTTAAAGAGCACTTACTCTCTTAACACCTCTAACACACTAACTACTTCTAACCTCATTTCCTTCTTCCCCTCCTTCACTCCTCTATCCCATTATTTCCCTTTGACCTTTTTTAGGCCCTATCTGAAGATGTTTTTACCTTTAACTTCTAATACTTTTGTACTTCACTATTGTAAGTCGCATTGGACAAAAGCGTCTGCCAAATGTAATGTAATGTAATGTAATGAATCAACATATAATAATTTTAGAGTTCAGTCTGTTGTCATTGGCAGCTTCTTTTCCATTGGCTTCTGGCACAATCTATTTGCCTACTGGGTGTGTCCTCCAGTTTCTAATACTCATCATCAGTGTGTAGCCATTCTCCTTGGACTACCTTATGTAAACTTGTAGATCCTAAATTATGGTTAACAGCTTGGTCTCTGTGTTGTAGGCTGTATAAACAGACATCCTGCAGTAACTCTGTGTTGGATGTGCTCTCAATACTGTTCACTCTATAGCTGATTTATGTGAATTAATGATTTTGAGAAAAGCCCCAGCTGAAATTTCAACGTTGAATCAATGTTGATCAATGTTAAAGTTATGGTTGAATCAACGTTGATTTTGAAAAGTGAATCAACGTTGATATAGCAACGTTGTTTCAACTTCATACCTTCAATACTTTCAACCTTTAATAAACCACAGCTCACTAAAATTAGAGAAATTTCTATGTGTAACAGAGTGTTAATCAGTGCAGTAAGTGCAGAGAGTGCATCTTTAAAACACTAGAACAGTAAAACAAATAGTACCTGAACATGATGTTAAATTAAAAAGCAGTTACTGCAAATAGAAGTAAAACACTTTTTCATCCTTCCATCCAACCATTTTTAGAAATTATATGGTGATGAAATGTGAAATGCTGATTCAAAAGGCAGAAGGTTGAGGACATTATGTTGATTCAACATTAAAATTTCAACATTTGCACAACCATTGAACATTACATTTTGTTGAAACAACAACAGACATTACTTTAGTCATATTTTAACCACATTTTAAGGTTGAAGGTCGGTTGTGTGCCAGCTGGGGCTACTAATGTAAGGTTGCTTTGTCTACTGCATTCCGTTAAGAGTCTATATTAATTCAACTTAACTTTGATGTCACCGTTTATTTAGATTTTTTTTGTGGTGCCCCTTTTAGAATTGAGAATTTTTGGCTATAAAAATTACATTATTCATATGTTGAGTGAAAACAACTTAATGTAATCGTTGCAATAAACAAGTAAGATAGACCCATTGAGAAGATTAAATATATATATATATATATATATATTACATCATTTGAGGAAGCCTGGTCACTTTTTTTTAATATATTGAGTATTGAGTGCCGACTTCTTTGTTTATACTTTTATAACTTTTCTTTGAGTCCGTCTTGTCATTGTATCACTGTTTTACTTTTTTTTCTCTTTTCTCCCTCCTCTTTCTTCTGTGTATGCTGTATCTATAAATAAAAAATATTCATTGTGAAATAGTTACTAAGTTTCAGGTAAACCATATTTTGAGTGTGAAGTACTGGTGGTTTGTCTGTTGAGCTTAAAGATGAATGTTTGTTCAACTCCATACAGTATTATAAATAATAAAAAAATGATTATTATTTATCTTATTAGGGATTACAGTGTATAAGCATCTGGGAAGAGCATTCATACAGTGGAAATGTAACAGTTCCAGATCTCTTTTGAAAGAAATGGACACATACTTTTTGAGCCAATGGTGAAAATAACAATCCAGACTATTCCAAACCAGCAATAAGATAAGATAAGATAAGATAAGATAAGATAAGACTTTATTGATCCCCCAAAGCCAGGGTTTTGTCAATGTATGGAGTTGTGTCAACAAACTTTTCACTTTTCCAGGGATGTTCATTTGCATTTATTTAACAAGACAATGCAAAATCACGTGCTGCAGATATTATAAAGCCATGGCTGTGGAAAAAGAGGGATTTGGTTATATGCAAGTTGTGTGTGTCTGTGACTGTGCATGCCAAGTGTGTTTTCTGTGTGTCAGGCAGTAGAATAGAGTGTCTGTTTGTTTGTGTCACGGAGGAGAGTGTGTAAGAGTGTGTGGTGTAAATCAGCTCGGACGTTTGCCCACAGCTCCAGGGTGCAGGAAGATCTGAATAAAAAAAAAGAAACACCAATGGGGGGATTCGTTCCCTATCCTCTTCACTTCCTGTCTAAACTCTCGATCTGATTGGTCAGGGAGGTGAAAGGTCTCGCACTATCATGGCTGTGGTGTGTGCAGCGGTGGCCGAATCTCAGCTGCAGTGTAAGGAAAAGAGCTCCTCAGGCAGTGAAAGACACATCTAGGGCATCCCTCGCTTTTAGTAGAGGAGAGGGGAAGGAGAAGAGGAGCAACATGAAAGGGGAGAGGGATTATTCATCTTTAAATCAGTCTGATTTAAGCATTTTTGTTTAAGCAGAAATTTTGTTTTGTCAAGTTTTACTTGCTAAGTTGTGTTTTGGTTAAGTTAGCTAAGTTTGTATTTTGTCATTTAGTTGAAACGTTTATTCTGTTAAGTTTTGTTGTAGTTAAGTTTAGGTTTTGTCAAGTTTTGGTTAAGCTAATTGGTTTTAAGGTTTGTGTTTTTTTTTATTCTGTCGATTTTGTTTTAGCTTAGATTTTTTTTTCAAGTTTTGTTTTAGTTATGTTTTACTTTTCTAAAGATTTTGTTTGTTTGAGAATTTTATTCTGTCAAGTTTTGTTCAAACTTATGTTTTATCAGGTTTTTATGGAAGCCCATTTCCGCCACCTGAAGAAAAAAAAACTTCATAATTATGAGATAGAAAAGTCATAATTATGGGATAGTAAGTCATAATTATGAGATACTAAGTCATAATTATGAGATAAAAAAGTCATAATTATGAGATAATAAGTCATATTTATGAGATAAAAAGTCATAATTATGAGATACTAAGTCATAATTATGAGATAGAAAGTCATAATTATGAGATAGAAAGTCATAATTATGAGATGACTTTTTATCTCATAAATATGACTTACTATCTCATAATTATGACTTTTTTATCTCATAATTATGACTTACTATCTCATAATTATGACTTACTATCTCATAATTATGACTTACTATCCCATAATTATGACTTTTCTATCTCATAATTATGACTTAGTTGAGGGCGTTTTTTTTCTTCAGGTGGCGGAAATGGGCTTCCATAGGTTGTGGTTAAGCTAACTGTAATTTTTTTAAAGGTTTGAGTTTATCATATTTTTTATTCTGTCAAGTCTTGGTTTAGCTTTTTTTGTTTTATAAGGTGTTGGTTCAAATAACTATTGATTGTGTCAAGTTTTGTTTTAGCTCATTTTTGGTTCTGTCGGTTAGTTGAGTTTTTATTTTGTCAGGCTTTATTTAGCTGAGCTTTGATTCTGTCAAGGTTTGAGTTTTGGTTCTGCTAAGATTTGGTTTAGTTAAGTTTTGATTCTGCTAAGTTGTAATTTAATTGAATTTTGATTAAGTTAAGTTTTGATTTAACTGCATTGTTGATGTCATAATCATAATCATCAACTTTGCTCAATCAGTCCTCTAAGATGAGTGTTTTCTGTGGGTGCAGTTATCAGCCGTTAATGCACTGTAACCGAAGCTCTCCACGTATTACTCCGCCACGCTCAGGTAACCTATCAACGATGCGGCGCTTACAAGCCAAACAGCGCAGCTACAAACAGAGCAGCAGTGGAACTATTTTAACTTGCTGAGTGTTTATAACAAAACAGATCACATTTTTTTTCGGGCCAACATTACACGTTATAGCACTCCCCCTCGTGTATTATTGCTTAAGTTGTTCTATCAGGGGTCCCTATCTGGGTGCATTTTCTATGTTCTCCCTAGTCTGTGTGGGTTTCCTATGTGAACTCTTGTTTCCTATATCTGTCCAGAACCATAGAGATCAGATAAATTGGACACTATAAACTGCCTGGGTGTGTATGAATGTGTGTATGTGTATTGGCACTATGTCCTGGGTCAGTGCCTTAGTGCCTGTAGCAGTTCTCTAAGTGGATGTAAGTGTAACTTTATCATCAAGTTAATTTAACTTGTTTTCAATATGCAGTGGTATGTTTGTACCTCTATCCACTGAGACAGTCAGTTACTGTAAAAGTAGTCACTATTTTAATTTCGACTCCTAATTACTTTTAAGGGTTTAATTACATTGACTTAATGACATGGAGTGATGGGAATAAACATTTAGATTTTCATCAAGTATGTTTGTGTTCGCCGCCCGCCCTCAGTAAATTAAAAACCATGCAATTCAAATATATGTATATAATTAACCCTAATCCAGTTCTACACAAGTATCACTGATTTAGAAAAAAAAAAAAAAAACTTACAAATGGCAGAAAGAGGACACCTTGAATACTTTGTGTATATTTTTCTATCCTGTTACCTTTTCCCTCAGACTCTCATAAATAAAAGGTACAAAGCTGTTCCCTCAAGGGTATGTCTTGAGTAGCTTTAGTTGAGGAGCACAACTGAACCATATTCTACTGCAGTTGTTTATTTCACGGTGCATTGCCCCCCATTCACTCTGACTCCAGACTTTATCATTTATTTAAAACACTTTGATTGTGAAAATGTTCAAATATGCACCTTTCTCCTGGGAAAGTGAATGTACAACATTGGACCATACGGATGCCAGAGAATGCATTAAGTATTTAATTTGGTGTTTGAAGTATAAATAGTAAACATGGTGAAAAGAGACTCAGAGATCAGGTCTATTTCCAGGTCTACTACTCCTTCAAGCTTTGCTCTGATTGGGTGTTTGGGATATAACAACAGTTCATAGGAACTGCCTAACATATCCTGGCACTGTAATAAAGTCTTAAGTTAGTTTTGCTTTTATCTGACTGTCCTCTTGGCATATTTGCAGTTTAGATGGCTGAAGAGATTGGATTAGCTCGTAGCCAAGGTGTGTCAGCTAAGTTTTGATTTAGATGAGTTTTTATTTAGATAAGTTTTTTTTAGCTTATTGTATATTTAATTATCATAGATTTAGCTTTATTTTTAGTTTGTTTATTGCAGATTTACCTCAGTGCTGCTTTAGCTTTGTTTTTCATTTAGCTTACCACAGGTTTAGTTCATTGCTAATATAATGTTATTTTAATTGAGCTTATTTTAGGTTTAGCTCAGTGCTGATTTAGCCCTTTTTATTTAGCTTATCCTAGTTTTAGCTCAGTGCTGATTTAGCCCTTTTTATTTAGCTTATCATAGTTTTAGCTCAGTGCTAATTTAGCTTTTTTTTATTTAGCTCATCATAGATTTAGCTCAGTGCTGATTTAGCTTTATTTTAATTGAGCTTATCATAGATTTAGCCTAATTCTGATTTAGCATTGTTTTAATTTTGTTTATCTAGATTTAGCTCATTGCTGATTTAGCTTTATTTTATTTAGCTTATTGTAGATTTAGCTGAATTCTGATTTAGGTATTGTAGATTTAGCTCACAGCTGGTTTAGCTTTGTTTTGATTGAGCTTATCATAGGTTTAGCTTAATGCTGATTTAGCCTTGTTTTAATTGAGCTTATCATAGGTTTAGTTTAATGCTGATTTAGCTTTATTTTTATTTAGCTTATTGTAGATTTTGCTCAGTGCTAATTTAGCCGTTGGTTCAGCTCAATGTTGTTTTAACTTTGTTTTATTGTAACTTTTTGTAGATTTAGCTCAGTGCTGATTTAGCTTTGTTTTGATTTAGCTTATTGTAGATTTAGCTCAGTGCTAATTTTGCTTTGTGTTGATTCATCTCAATGTTGTTTTAACTTTGTTTTAATTTTACTTATTGTAGACTTAGCTCAGTGCTGATTTAGCTTGGTTTTGATTTAGCGTATAGTGGGATTAGCTCAAATCTGGTTTAGCTTGGTTTTGATTTAGCTTATAGTAGGATTAGCTCAAAGCTGGTTTAGCTTGGTTTTGATTTAGCTTGTCGTGAATTTAGCTTAGTGATAATTTTAGCTTTGTTTTGATTTAGCTTATTGTAGAATTAGCTTAGTGCTAATTTAGCTTTGTTTTGATTTAGCTTATAGTAGATTTAGCTCAGTGCTGATTCAGCTGAGTTTTGATTTAGCTTATCATAGATTGAGCTCAGTGCTAATTTAGCTTTGTGTTGATTTAGCTCACAGCTGGTTTAGCTTTGTTTTGATTGAGCTTATGGTAGATTTAGCTCAGTGCTAATTTAGCTTTGTGTTGATTTAGCTCATTGTAGATTGAGCTCAGTGCTAATTTAGCTTTCTTTTGATTTAGCTTATCTTATATTTAGCTTAGTGCTGATTTAGCTTTGTGTTGATTTAGATTATTGTAGATTTAACTCAGTGCTGATTTTGTTTTGTTTTGATTTAGCTTATCTATATTTAGCTCAGTGCTAATTTAGCTTTGTGTTGATTTAGCTCACAGCTGGTTTAGCTTTGCTTTGATTGAGCTTATGGTATATTTAGCTAGGTGCTGATTTAGCCTTATTTTGAGTTACCTTATTGTAGGTTATGCTGAGTATTGGTTTAGCTATGTTTGTATATATTTTTTGCTGCTGAAATTGTTTGCTTTTCTTTTCTCATGTTCCATTCAGCAAATATTTGTTAAGCTCTAGCTGTGCTGAGTCAGCTGTGTGAGGAAAACACAGGTGCATGGGGTCTCTGGGGGTCTCTATTTCTCTGTAAACTGGATAACGGAGCTCAAAGGTGATGACTGTCCACCAGGAATGTCCTTCTCCTGCTGTTGGACTGGTTTGACTTTGGGTTTAGCTTATTTAAGTAGCCTTGTGAAATACTCACCAGGGCCGGCACTGAGAGCCAATGTTTCATATTTTGTTGCTCATAAAAGAAGAAAATTGACTTCTCAGCCGACTCTAATGAGCGCTGGTGTCATCGTCCCAGTACTACATTACGGCGAAGCGTTTTTCATTTAGTCTCCCATTGATTTCTATTGGGACAGGCAGCAGTTGCGTGTGGGGAACCGTGGGAGCAGAAGCAGAGCAGGGAGCGCAATTAAAAAGTTGGGGTTTTCACATCGTTACATAAATTAGAAGTTAATTTTACCATTATTTTGTTGGAATGCTGCATGTATCTCACAAAACTGTTTCATTACACACTAAATTTATTGTTGAGAAAATGGAGCAGAAGCTGAAAGAAGAGTGTTTCCATTGCTTGGATGTATTCCTGATTGAATAACTGGGAATAAATGTTCATTATCACGGGTTTTCTTTCTCGATGAAAAGGGACCAGACAAAACAAACATCGTGACCATATTTTTTAGCCTGCATTAGCTTTTGCTTTTAATCCATGTGGGCACACACTAGTGAAGACACACACACACACATTGATTAATAGAAAAGGCATCCAAATTATGAAACAATAAAAACATATGTCATTATTTAATAAACAGAAAAGCGCTAAACAAACCAGAATATGTTTTATATTTTAGATTCTTCAAAGTAGCACCTCTTGCTTTGATAGAGACTTTAGGAGGTAGAGTCACCTGGAATTCAGGCTTTCAGTTAACAGCTGTGCTGAAGTTGTCAAGAGTTAATTACTTGAATTTCTTGCCTCTTAATGTGTTTAAGAGCATCCGTTA
Organism: Astyanax mexicanus; assembly: GCF_023375975.1. Lineage (NCBI taxonomy): Eukaryota > Metazoa > Chordata > Actinopteri > Characiformes > Acestrorhamphidae > Astyanax > Astyanax mexicanus. Next base: position 18,135,291 of record NC_064426.1, on the reverse strand, counting down.
CAACCTTTTGAAGCGGTAGAGTAAATAGCCCTAATTGAGTAATGGTCTAATCCATATTATGGCAAGAACTACTCAACTGAGTAAAGAAAAAATCACTTTAAGAAATGAGGGTGAGTCAATCCATCTAAAATATTATGATGAAACTGGCACTCATCAGGAACTCCAAGAAAGGAAGTCCAAGAGTTATCTTTGTTGCACAGGATAAGTAGATGAGAGTTACCAGCCTCAGAAATTGAAAGTTAACAGCACCCCAGATAAGAGCCACCTAAATGCTTCACAGAGTATTTTGGTTGGTTTAACACTTTTAAATTACTACATAATTCTCTATGTGTTCTGTCTTCGTTTAGATGACTACAGTATTCATTTACAATGCAATATTTACAAAGATAAAGGCCTAGATCTCAAGTTGGTTGATGCATGATGGTGATGGTGATCTCAGCATCAACCAGAGCACATAGAGATGAGTTCAGTTACTGTTATGCGATGAAAAAAAGTAAAAAGGATAATGGATTATTAATAAAATCAAAACTGTAAGCTCAATGAGGGCGGTATGAGACAAGGTTGCAAATTGAACAACATGGTGGACGATTTAAGCTTCATTGCTTTATAGAACGGAAGGGAACTGAATCACAGCGTCCACGTTTTATACATTGGTTCATGATTGGTTGAAACTAATGATTCGGCGTTGAGACACTGAACATGTCATGTCTGATGGAGTATATTTGGAGTAAAGTGGAAAGTAATTTGTATTTTTTTGTTGAACTGTTCAGGGTGCAGTCAGGCCGGTGTGTTATTGATGTGTTTGGTGTCGGGCCGCGTGCCAGTCAGGCGCCAACTCTAATTACATCACAGGGCTTTTTTTTTTCACGGGGCCAAACTGTGGTAATTTATCCGTGTTATTATTGTGATAAGTAATATTTTACTGCTGTCTGTGCAGCCGCCACTGATGAAGATGAGGACTGGGGGGGAGGGAGGAGGGGTGTCTTTGGGCCACAGACGGCTTATTTACCCTCGGACTTAGAGTGTGTGTGACAGGTTTGGAATTGAACATTAAGCCAGTTTGTGTGTGTGTGTGTGTGAGCAGCTACGAATCACACACACACACACATAACTGATTTATCGAGTGTTTTTGTGCAATAAATTTATAGCTTTGCGTGGTGGGGCGCCAGGGCATTGTGTGTGCATGTGTGTGTGTGCGCGTGTGTGTGTGTGTTTTCTGAGCGGAATGAGATCAGCTGTTCAATGCGGTTCTTTGCGTCATCACACTGATCTGTACAAGTGCCTGAGGCAGCTCCTCAAACACTGATTGCCTTGAACACACACACACACATACACACACACTCACATATACCCACATAAATACAAGCACTCAGTCCACCCTCACCTAAGTACACACTCACTCTTCCTTCCTTCCTCTCCTTGTTCCTCTCACATAAACACTCACACACTCGCAGTTTGTGTGCGAGAGGATGTACAGTCAAAAAAAGGACACCTCTTTAAACCTTTGTCTTTTTGTTAATATTGGACATTTAAACAATATTAATAGATGAACATAATAAACTAGAAAAGGATGGTTGTGTGGCTAAAATGACTCCCAGCATTCGCTACAGTGGTTGCTATGATGTTGCTAAGTGGTTGGCAAGGTGTTGCAATGCAGTTACTAAGGTGTTGTTCTGGTATCCTTTGTGGTTGCTATGGTGTTGCTATGGTTCTGGGGTGGGGTGGGTGCTATGATTTTGCTAAGCAGTTGCTAGGTGGTTGCTAAGGTGTTGTTATGGTATCCTTTGTGGTTTTGGTAGGTGGCTGCTATGGTGTTGCTATGGTTCTGGGGTGTGGTTCTTGCTATGATTTTGCTAAGCAGTTGCCAGGTGGTTGCTAAGGTGTTGCTAGGTGGTTGCTGGGTGGATGCTAAATAATATATTCACATAAATCAGGTTATATAGTGTTCTACTAATGTGTGCTGCGCAACCTGCAAACACATGGCGTAGCTATGGACGCTAGGTTGCTGTAGAGGTGCGGGGTGTCCAAACTTTTCACCAATTTGCCTGCTTTATCCAATAGCTCCTCCATACACTCACAGTACTGGAGTGGTGGCTGGGGTGTCCAAACTTTTGACAAGTAGCTGCTCCATACAGCAGCTCTGTGTGTGGCTGGGGGAGGGTGGTCCTGGGGGTTTTCACCTCATAACATTTATTTGATGACATTTCCTGCATTCTGGTATATTTTAACAGGTTGTTAAACCAGGGACGTGCACAGGAATCTTGAAGGGCAGTTGCTCTAACCTGAAGAAAGGGCACCCCCCCCCCCCCCCCCCCCAAAAAAAAAGAGTCTCTCTCTCCTGTATTCGTCTCTTTTCCGTGAGCATTTCAAATTTTCTGCATTAACACAACGTGCATATGAATAATTCAAATAGTGCTTTATGTCCGTCATTCATCTCGCTTGATAAAATGAAATGTTATCAGCTGCATGTAACTTAGTTTGGTTAGCCGCCCACAAAACAACCTGAGCCATGTAAAACGTTGACTTCAAGCTAGCTGGCTGTCTGGGTTTTTTTGCTACGTAAGCGTGGCACAGTAGGTGCTGTCAGATTATTAAGGATCACTAAACATTCTAAACTCGACGACATCAGATTTTAAAGTTGATTGTGATCATGTCTTGTTATACTGTGAAGGCTAAATTTCAAGCTCACCTTCAGGGCAGTCGCTCTACTCCCACAGCATCTTTAAACTCCTCTTGGGTCTCTGCTAGTCGGCTGAAGCTCCGCCCGTGTCGTGTGCTGCGTTTTTTTTTTTTTCTAGTGAAGCGTGTTGCGTGCCCCCCGCTATGCCCGCGCCCCTCCCTTTTACATCTCTCGAGGTGCCTGAATCTGAATGATTGACTCTGAAGTTTCTGTTTTACGAAACTTCAATCAAAATTACGAATTATAAAGAAAATCTTGTTGAAATATGACATCATATTTGCCTATATTATTTTTACCTTCCCTCGGAAGGGCAATATCAGCCAAGAACGGCAAAAGGGCAGTTGCCCAAGCACATTGGGCCGTAGCGTCTGCACGTCACTGTGTTAAACACTTAAGTTTACCTACAAAAGTGACCTAATTCCATGACTGTTTTAGAGACAGATTTAACAATTCAACATGTCCTCATTCAACTAATCCATATGTTCATCAGTCTGCTTTTAAAACACCCACTGCTGTGCCTAAGACAATGAAATGAATGTGATCATTTACAATTTATCTGCAACAGTGTCCAACTGTGAATTTTATTTTTTATTTTGAGAATACCCTATTGTTTATTTTAAGAATATCCTTCTGTTAATTAACCCCTTAACATGCCAGAGTTTTTGTCTGTGGTTTTGCCTGACATCACACGCCTATATCTTCAGGATTTCTATTTAAAAATTCCATAAAAGATTTCATGTTTGATAGAAAACATTATTGAAAACCTTAATTGTAATTGTAATAGAAAATCTAAAAAATAATATCTGCAAATGTCAAATTATAATGAAGAAAAATCCGAAAATTGGCGCTTTCCTGAACTTCATTTTAAGATCAATATTTTCCTCAACACATATCAAACATTTAATGTCCTCCAAACCTTTCATTTCGTTGCGTCTAACCTGTTACTAATCTGAAATGATTAAGTGGAGTAGAATGAACAGGCAGCTTCTCCAAGCAAGCTGTAGAACTTTCCCTTACCCTCAAAGTTTTTAGAATGTAAAATGACTTGTTTTACTGCAGAGACAAGGGGATTTGTACCTACACTTAAGGGCGTAGGAGCGGGTTTGATATTGGGGGGGACACATCTGCTAATATGAATCAAAGCCCTAGAGTGTCTTAGAACAACATTTATGGAAATTACTTTTAATCACAAATAACCATTTTTATGTGCTCCTGTTTATTATTAGTTACATCCAAGTAAAGGTCACTTTACAAACTAAACATGTTACTCCATATGACATTTACTGTTGTTAAAAAAAAAAATATATATATATATATATATGCATGCAATGTCTGAATTATATACATATATGAAAAAAACTGATGAGGTATCACCTAATGTTTAAAAAAATATAACAGATGTGTGTCACGTCCTGGCCCTGTCTCATGTCTCTGTGTGTGTTTTTCCCACGTGACCTGTGCTCCTCTGTGTGTCTTGTCAGTAGTTTTCCACCAGGTGTCTCATTTGTAGCTCCGCCCCTTCCCCAGGTGTTTCCACTTCTAGTGTGTTTCATGTTAGTATAAATAGCCCTCCTCTGTCACTTGTCCGTCGTTGGTCTCTGCACCTTCCTCTGTTGTTTTGTCGCACCTCGTTACTCTTGTTTATTCTCCTCGTTCCCTAGTTCCTTGCTCTGTGTTTTTCTCTGTATATATATCTTTTGCCTTGTATATATATTTAGTCTATTTCCTTGTTTATTTCTTAGTTTATTTCTTGTCCCTAGTTGGTTTAGTTTATGTTCTTTAGTTTCTCTCGTTTGTTTTGGTTTTTGGTTATTTGTTTATCTATTTTCAGTCATTTAGTTTATTCCCTAGTTCCTTGTATATATCTCCCTGTTTTATGTTTACGTGTTTACTTGTTCCTTGTTTCTTTGTTTATTTGTTAGTTATTTATTAAATATTCTTTCTTACCTGCTTTTACGTCCGCCTCCACGTCTTCCCTGCACCCTTTCATGACAATGTGATTATTATTATTATTATTATTGTTATTATTATTATTATGTATTGGCACGCAATTCTGTTATATATTTGTATATTTACATTTACGCCACTCTTTTTTTTTTGTAACTCAGTAGTGTTGGGTCCTTTGGGTTTTTTTTTTTTTTTTTTTTGACTAAAAGTACTTCTTATGATGGTGGTCTTTTACGTAAAAGAATGCAACCTTAGGTTTTATAGAGATTTTTGGCAGAAGTTAATATAAACGTTAGATAACCCAAACCCTCCTAGTCTATCATGAGCTTTTAATAAAGGACCATATATATTCCATTGGTAAATCTAAGGGGCTAAGGGATTTTAACAGGTAAACTTAATAAATGATTGTTTATTAGCTGATCAGATGGATCAGGTGAAAAATACACAATATAGGGCAGTGATCAGGGTTAAGAAACTGCTTTAAACTACCTACATAAAGTACTGTACTAAATTCTGGCTATCCACTACATCCAGCTTCTAGCTATCTAGTTAGGCTAGCTAAAATAATTTTCCTTCATTATAGCTGACAGTAATCCTGCAATTCTAGTCTACAACTCACAATGACTATCACAAACTGTATTTTATTAAGCTCACAGTGGGTTTGATCTGTGGGTTTTGATTCGTGTATTTTTAGGGTTCATTCACTTTTCAAAAGAATAAGCTTTTAGAAAAAAGCTGGATATTGCTGGAGATGGCAGTGGGGCTGACATGACCTCCTCCAGTTTCCAGCAGCCTGCAGTGTCTATGCACTGTGTATGGACTGTGTATGAACTGTAAGAATGTGTATCGTTGCAGTCCATATATAGGTTAAGTGGAATGGTTTCTTTGGTGGAGCCACAGAAACAGCACTGGGTAAAATATTATTGTATGTAAAAGATTTAATGGCCTGCTATGAAACCCATGTGGCTACAGGATGTTCTACACATATCTACACATATCTTTGAGTGGGTTATAGAGGTGTGTCTAGGTCTTTCACCAAGAGGTACACTACCCAAAAGCAGTATCTGAGAACCTTTTTAAGGGGAAGCAGGTCTAGTCAGATCACACCTTTTATCATTTTTATATCATAATATAATACACTGCCTAGCCAAAAAAAAAGTAATCACCTGGATTTAACTAAGCAAATGATGTGGGATTGATGTTGCAGTCGGTCTGCAGGTCTGGGTTCAGCAACAGTATGTGCTGAAAGAATGAGGTCAGCTGACTACCTGAGTATACTGAATATAGACCAGGTTATTCCATCAATGGATTCTTTTCTTCCCTGTTGACACGAGCATATTCCAAGATGAGAATGTCAGGACTCATGGTGCTAGAATTGTGAAAGAGTGATTCAGGGAGCATGAGATCATCATTTTCACACATGGATTGTTCACCACAGAGTTCAGATCTTAACCTTATTGAGAATCTTTGGGATGTGCTGGAGAAGACTTTGTGCAGTGGTCAGACTTTCCAATCGTTACATTACATTTAATTTGGCAGACGCTTTTGTCCAAAGCAACTTACAATAGTGATGTACATAGAGTAATAGACGTTTAAGGTAAAAAACAATTTTAGACAGGGCCTAAAGGAGGCCAAAGGGAAATAATGGGATAAAGGAAGAGAGGAGGGGAAGAAGAAATGAGGTTAGAGGTAGTTAGTTTGTTGTTAGAGGTGTTAGGAGAGTAGGTGCTCTTTGAAGAGCTCTGTTTTTAGGATTTTCTTAAAGATAGCGAGAGATTCTCCTGATCTGGTATTGGAAGAAGGTTTGTTCCAACATTGGGGAACTCTGTATGAGAACAGTCTGGATTGCTTTGTGTGAGTGTTTGGCAAAGCGAAGTGATGTACAATGCAAGATCTTGGTGAAAAATTAATGCAACACTGGATTTTTAAAAATCTTGTGACGTTGCAGAAGCTTATTGAAACAATGCCACAGTGAATGCGTGTCGCAATTAAAGCTAAAGGCACTTCAACGGAATATTACAGTGTGTGACCTTTTTTTTTTTGGTTGTCACTTTTTTTTGGCCAGGCAGTGTATGTGTATTACCACCGTCTGTTAATACTGTTCAAATAAATAACGAAAATTTTTTAGAATGAAGACAAAGGTTTTAATGGAGTGTCCTACTTTTCACATGACTGTATGTATGTGTGTGTGTGTGTGTGTGTGTGTGTGTGTGTATATATATACATATGTGTGTGTGTGTGCTCATTATGCACTTGAATCATTCTCGTCCCTCCCAGAGCACTGCCACAGTCCAGGCCGTGTGGACGCGAATGTCTGAATGAATATCCGTCTTTAGTCTTTAGTGTGTGTGTTTGTGTGTGTGTGTGTGTGTGTGTGTGTATGTGTGTGTGTGTGTGGTAGATAGGGTGCTGTGACATAGCCCTGATTCACGCCCCGAGACGGCCGCTGCTTAGCCGCTCTGTCTCCGCCGGAGCACGGTCCTCTCAGAAGGACTTTTGTAGAGTGACAAGAGATGTCAGTCACTGTCGTCATGGCCATGACATGACTGCCAGCAGAGTCGGGTCACGGGGTCAACTGAGGTCCACTGAGTTTTTTGGGAAAGCTCCTGTTTTTGGGGACGAGGATTATTTCCGTACATCGACAAAAGTATCAGGACAGATTCTTTCATTTCATTCATTATTCTTATTGTGTTTTAACAAGAGAGCATACTGCTTTTGGTGGAGCGGTTTTTGCGGTCCGTTTCCTTTTTTGGAGCGGCCTGTGAGGTATTTTAGAAATAGAACGAAAGTTGGCCCGCTGTTAAGCAGGTTTTTACATTGTGAGATTCAAAGTTTGAACGCTAGGTGTCAGAAACGGGCCAAAGAGTCTAAAAGCGGAGAGAACGCGCATTTCTAGCTCAGAAAAACATGCAAAAGAGTCTAAAAGCAGAGAGGGTGCGCATTTCTAGCTCAGAAAAACGGGCCAAAGAATCTAAAAGCGGAGAGAGGGTGCGCATTTCTAGCTCAGAAAAACGGGCCAAAGAGTCTAAAAGTTGCCGTAATTAAGGAGTTTAATATTAAGAGACATCATGAAATTAAACATCAATTTGAAAAATCTTAGTTTACACAACACTGTCAAAGATAAAGATAGTAAGTCAAGTAAAATGGTGTGTAAATGAAATAATCAGGAAAATGTATTATTTAAAGTGGTATATTTCATTATTTGTTTTATTACAGAGTCTGTGGCCCGTGACTTCAGATATATTTCTCCTTCTGGCCCCCAACAAAAAAAGTTTGGACACCCCTGCTTAAAATAGATCACTGTGTGTGTAATACATCTATATAAAATATGAGTTTCACATTTTGAAATGAGTTACTGAAATAAAGTAACTTTTCAATGATATTCTACATTTTGAGATGCACCTTATTGGACATAGATTTTAAACAACACATGAACAATTAAGATACTTACAAAAAAAACAGGAAAGTGATTACACCTTGCAATGTGTGTTCATTTTTTTTACTAAGCTTTAGCTTCCATTGTTTGCTACATTAGCCTCATAGCTACAGTGCTAAATGTAAAGATGTCAAACATGATATGTAAATAATTCTCATTTTTAGACTTTTTTTTAGAATCTATATATTTCTAGATGCATGTATGATTTGATTAATGATCAGTAGTGTCTACTTGCAGCAGATTCTGTGAGTTCATCAGGTCTCTTATACAGAGGGTTGTACATTTCCATGAATTTTCCAATGACGTCTGAATCTGGAATGGTTTTATTTTGGAGCTGAGCAGATCGAAAGTGACTGTTAGCCTAACCCGAGTGTGACACTGGCTCTTAGCGGTCAGTGGTCATCACATCTTTGTGGTTATTTGAATAAACCAGCAGCTGGACTCCAGAGCTCAGTTCATTTTACATTTCATGCACTCTTAAAAAAAATATTTTTGTGTATATATATATATATAGGAAGTATGCAAACAAATAAAAAAAATTAAGAGACCACTTCAGTTTCTGAATCAGTTACTCTAATTTTGCTATTTATAGATATATGTTTGAGTAAAATGAACATTGCTGTTTTATTTTATAAACTACGGACAACATTTCTCCTAAATTCCAAATAAAAATATTGTCATTTAGAGCATTTATTTGCAGAAAATGAGAAATGGCTGAAATAACAAAAAAGATGCAGAGCTTTCAGACCCTTAAATAATGAAAAAAAAAGAAAAAAAAAAAGTTCATATTCATAAAGTTTTAAGAGTTCAGAAATCAATATGTGGTGGAATATCTTTGTTTTTAAATCGCTGTTTTCATGCATCTTGGTATGTTCTCCTCCACCAGTCTTACACACTGCTTTTGGATAACTTTATGCCACTCCTGGTGCAAAATTTCAAGCAGTTTAGTTTGGTTTGATGGCTTGTGATCATCCATCTTCTCCTTGATTATATTCCAGAGGTTTTCAATTTGGTAAAATCAAAGAAATTCATCATTTTAATGGTCTCTTTTTTTTCAGAGCTGTATATTTATATAACATGAAACATTTTTTAATGTTTATTTTGTTTCACATTTTCAATCAGGATCATACATGTCTCCTACAAAAAAAAATAAGAAAAAATGCAAATAGCATTATAGAGATTAATCTTCTAAGCTACACATATTATTTTCATATAGTGTTGTTTAATTGATATAAAATTATGGATAACATCCACAATTGAATGATGTTACACCAAAAGACACACAAAAAATAGTTACACATTTAAAAATGTTTTTATATATATCATTTTTATTTCAATTTTTTTCTCCTGTTTTTTTTTAACAATTTATCTGGCCAATTCTCCCACCTATTCAGTCAGCTGTATATCCCCTATCCCCTGTATATAAAGACTAGCACATGCCTCCTCCGATACATTTGAAGTCAGCCACCACCTTTTTTCGATTTGCTGCTGATGCAGCATTACCGAGTAGCATCACAGCAGACTGGGAGAAAAGTGCGGCGACTCCGATACATCAGCTCACAGACGCCTTGTGCTGATGGACATCACCCTTTGCGTAATGAGGGGAGAGAGCGCCATCTACCCACCCAGAAAGAGCAAGGCCAATTGTGCTTTCTTGGGACTGCAGCAAGTGATGACAAGTAGCATAACAGGGATTTGAACCAGTGATCTATAGCACCTTATTCTGCTGAACCACTCAGAGCCCCATTTGAACAAGTCTGAAACATAATCTTACCATGTGCACATATTATAAGCTTCACAGGGTACTTAACATGACCTTGAATGAGGTCAAAATAAATATATATATTTCTTTATGCCACCAGGAGTGGCATAAAGTTATCCAAAAGCAGTGTGTAAGACTGGTGGAGGAGAACATGCCAAGATGCACGAAAACTGTGATTAAAAACCAGGATTATTCCACCAAATATTGATTTCTAAAACTTGATGAATATGAACTTTTCTTTGCTTTGCATTATTTGAGATCTGAAAGCTCTGCATCTTTTTTGTTATTTCTGCCATTTCTCATTTTCTGCAAATAAGGGCTCTAAATGACAATATTTTTATTTTAGTTTATAGAATAAAACAACAATGTCCATTTTACTCAAGCATATATTTTAAACACATACCTATATTTTTTTTCTAGAGCTGTATATAGAACAGTTTATTCCTTCATCTAGCCAACCAAAAACTTCTAAAAGTTCTACGAATTTCTTTATTGGATAGCTGTTTTCTGGGATTTTGTCACTAATTGTTATGTCAACAAAAACAATAAGAGGGAAAGGAACAGAACTGCTGTACACATGCATTTTCTGACAAGCTGAGAGACTCAGAAGCAGTATCATAAGTAAAAGAGGCATGTGGTCAAATGTTGTAGAATAGTATTACAGGTTTTTTACACTAATACGACTTTGCAGTGGCGCATCAACATTAACCTAAATCTGCGATTTTGTGGTAAATATGCTACATAATGTTATTTTAACTTGCAAGAGAGAGAAAAAAGAGAGAGAGACCCAGTCTGTGACCCAGTTCCAGCAGTCTAGTCTAGCTCACCCTCAGGAACAGCTGTACACATGCATTTGCTGGCAAGCGGAGGGATTCAGAAGCAGTAACTGAAGTGAAAGAAGTATGTGGACAGAGGCTGTAGAGCACTATTACAGGATGTTATACTAATAAGGCTTGGGTTCTGCAGGGTTTCTCTGGAGTTCTGGAGAGAGATCTCATGGAGTTCCACCAAAGTTTCATAGTGCAGCAGCAACATTCCTGCCCAGAGTGGTAAAAACAGAGATGTTATTCCTTCTTTTACAGTCAGAGGAGCATCAACATGAATCTAAATCTGCGATTTTGAGGAAAATATGCTACATAATGTTACTTTAACTTAAGGGTGTTAACGAGAGAGAGAGAGAGAGTCTGAGAGAGAGAGAGAGAGAGAGAGAGTCTGAGAGAGAGAGAGAGAGAGAGAGAGAGAGGTATACTGTGACCCAGTTCTAGCAGTGTAGTGGAACACAGAGATACAGCAGAGAAGCAAAACAGGAACTTGTCATTATCTCAGTGCATAAAACTCTCACACACAGATTTTTTGGTGCGGCGGCGGCGGCGCTAAAAGGGCGCGAGACGAGCGGCAATAAACATTCATCAATATGAAATTAAGTTTAACTGGAATTATTGATTTAGCTCTAAACTTTTCCCCCCTCCTCTTGCCTGGCTTCCTCGTTGGGGCTGATTTATGTCCGCTGGCCTGGCCTTCATATTTCGTATATTCTTTCTCTTCTTCTCTCCTCTTTTTTTTCCTGCAGATGCTTTTCTAACATCTTATGCAGCCTATACCCACACACACACACACACACTCAGGCACGGTGTAGAAACAGATATTGTTTTAAACAGCAGACATGTTCAGATGGCCTCTGGCCTGTAGTCCTGTGTCTCTCTGCTTATCAAACTGGAGCTGCACTTTCTAACACTGCAGGAGAGCGAGAGAGAGAGAGAGAGAGAGAGAGAGTGACGGATGAGGTTGGCTGTCAGAGGACACTCGGAGATGTCTTGTCACATCTCATCTCGTCTTATCTCCTGGTATGAGTGTGTGCGTGTGTGTGTAGGTGTGTGTGCTCTTGCCCACATGAATGACTTCGTATGCAGCAAGTGTGCTCTAATCATGTGGCTGCTTAAAGGGGAAGCGATCTGTGTAATTCAAATCTGTTTAATTCAATCATAAGGTCAGGGTGGGGTTTGGTGTGAAATGGTTCTTAATGATGGTAAGTTTGATAGTATGCATGGAGATGCATGGGTGTGGATGGTATGGATAGAGTTGAATATGGATGGGTATGGTTTAGGTGGGGATAGGTAGTATAGGTGAGTATAGAAGAGTATAAATGGGTATGGAGTAGGTAGATGTATGGATAGTTGTGGTATGGCTGGGGATGAAAGGCTTGGGTGATGATGATTATGTTTCAGATGCGTATTGGTTTGGGTGGGTATGAATAGTTATGAATGGATATGAATGCGGTGGGTATGGGTGGTAAAAAATTGTATGATTGGCGATAGTCTGAGTAGTTATAGATTTGTATGAATGCGTATTAATCTATACAGTATGTGTGTGTGGATTGGAATGGGACGGTATGGATGGGTATGGGTGGAAATGGAGGGGTATGGGTAAATATGGGTGGGTACGGATGGATATGGGTGGGAATTGATAGGTATGGGTGGAAAAGAAGGGGTATGGATAGGTATGGTGGGAATGGATGGTATGAGTGGATATGGGTGGGTAAGGATGGATATGGGTGGGAATGGATGGAAATGAAAGGGAATTAGTGGATATGGTTGACTGTGAATGAGAATGGAAGGGAATAGATGTATTATGGATAGATATGGGTGAGTAAGGATGAGAATTGGTGTAAATGGATGGGAATATTGGGAATGGAAAGATATGTGTGGGTAAGGACTGGGAATTGGTGGGAATGGATGTGAATAGTGGGGAATGCATAGCTATGTGTGTTAAGGATTAGGAATTGGTGTTAATGGATGGGAATTAGTGGAAATGGATAAGAATTGGTGGGAATTGATAGATATGGGTGGTGAGGATGGGAATTGGTGTATATGGATGGGAATGGACAGATATTGGTAGATAAGGATGGGAATTGGTGTGAATTTATAGATATGGGTGGTGAGGATTGGAAAATGGTGTATGTGGATGGGAGTTAGCGGGAATAGTGGGAATGGATAGATATGGGTGGGTAAGCATTGGGAATTGGTGTAAATGGATGGGAATTAGTGGGAATGGATAAGAATTGGTGAGAATGGATAGATATGGGTGGTGATGATGGGAATTGGTGTAAATGGATGGTAATTGGTGGGAATGGATAGATATTAGTAGGTAAGAATGGGAATTGGTGGTAATGAATGGGTGAGTATGCATTTTAATATTGATGTCATAAAAGAAATAGCAGTATAATGGTATAATTAATTTTTACTGGTAATAAATGAATGGATGTTTACAGCCAATCAGCATGATTGTATTTGCATAATACTAATTAGAGCATATTTGTTTTAATCAGTAGCATCAGAAACATGCAACAACAGAACAGAAACAACTGTGTGTGTGTGTGTGTGTGTGTGTTGGGGGGGAGGGGGGGTGGGGGTGAGCGAGTGAGTGTGAGTGTGTGGTTTCATAGAGGTCAGCATTTATGTTTTGGTTGAGTGAGATGTGTGTGTGTGTGTGTGTGTGTGTGTGTGTTTATATGTCACATAGTGCTGGAGGCTGTGATGACCTCACTGTTAGTAACCCGCAGGAACGAAAGAAACGGGCTCACATCCCTCCTTTTTTCTTCCTATCTCGTTTCCCTCTATCTTTCTTACATCCATCCTTCTTTACCTTCCTTTTTTATATTATTTCTCTTTCCAACTCTCTTCTTTACCTTGTTCTTTATCTTTCTCTCTTTAATCCTTTCTTTCTCCGTAACTCCACTTTACTTTTAACATTATCTCTCTGTCTCCTTCATGCCTCTTTTTTCTCAACCTCTCCTTGATCCATCCTTCTTCCTTAGCATAAAGGGGAGGATTTAAATGAGGAAGGAGGAGCAGGGAGAGGAGAAAAAGAGTGATAGAAAGCGACAAAGCGAGAGAGGGAAAGATGAAGAAAGAAAGATGAGAGACAAAATTTCTATCCTTCTAACCTGCTCTATTTTTATCTTCTCTTCCATCTTTCATGTATCTCCCTAATCTCTCTCTCTCTCTCTCTTTCTCTCTCTCTCTTGCTTGCTCTATCTATCTTGCCCTCGTATCACACACACTCTCTTTCTTCATGTCTCTATATATCTTCCTGTCCCTTTCTCTCTCTCTCTCTCTCTCTGTATTTCTCTTGCTCACACACACTTCCTCTGTGTCCCTTGCTCTCCCTTACAAGCTCTCTCTTTATTTTTCTGTCTCTCTCTTTGTTTCTTTCCGTTTTTCTTTCTTTCTCTCTCTTTCTGCACCTGTCTTTAATTTCTCCCTTTCTCTTTCTTCTTCTTTCCTTTCTTTTTTCATTTTTTTTCTCTTTCTCTCTCTTTTGTTCTTAAATTTCTCACATTTTTCTCTCTCAAATATGACTTTTTCATTTTTTCTCTTTCTCTCTCTCTCTCTCTCTCTCTTTCTTTCTTTCTTTCTTTCTATTGTCTTTATCTTTCTTCTCTGTAGCTTTCTTTCTTTCCATTTTTCTGTCTCTCTTTTTCGTCCTTCAATTTTTTTCACACTTTTTGTCTCTCAAGCTTGCTTTTCCTTTTTTTCTCATTATCTCTCTATCTTTCTTTCTTCTTTTCTCCTTCTTTATGTCTTTCAAACTTGTATGTTCCTTTTTTCTTTCTTTATCTTACTCTATATAATCTACTTTCCTCCTTGTATCTCTCTTTTTCTTGTCTGTTCTTTTCTTTCCTTCTTTTTCTTACTCTTTATCTCTCTTGCTTGTTTTTTTTCCTTTCCCCCTCTTGATCTTGTTCTTTTTCTGTACCTTTCTTTCTTCCTTTTATCTCTCCTCTGTAATGATATTTTTTCTTTTTCTCTCTCTTTATCTTACTCTCTCTCTACCTTTCTTTTTTCCTTTTATCTCTCTCTTCGCTGTACCTTTTGTTTTTCTTTTCTCTCTCTCTTTATCTTACTCTCTCTAATTGTCTTTCTCCTTTTATAATTTTTTTTCTCTCAAACTTTTTTCTTTTTCTCTCTTTTTTTCTGCCCTTACATCTATTTATCCTGTTCTCTCTACTTTACTTTCCTTTCTCTCTCATTCTCACTCTCAAATTCTTTCATCCTTTACCTTACTTTCATCGTATTCTCTCTCCCTTTATATATATTTTTAGTTTTCCTTCTCCACTTTCATTTCTCCAATGTTCTCTACCTTTTTTTGTTTTTCCCCTTTCTCTCTTTCTTTATATCTCTTTCTCTACCTTTCTTCCCCCCCTCCCCTCTCACTCTTTAGCTCTCTCTCAGTCTGTATCTGTCTCTCTTTCCTCATTATGTCTCTATAAATCTTCCTCTCCTCTCTCTCTCTCTCTCTCTCTCTCTCTCTCTCTCTCTCCGTCCCTCTCTCTCTGCTTTTAATCTCCATCTTTATTGGCTGATCTTTTTTCAGTAAAAGGAGAAGAGAGATTAATAATTGTCTGCTGTCTCCAAAAGAGCACACACACACACACACACACACAGTAACCTCAATCTTGGAGGAGGAAAAAAAGCGCTTAACAAAACAAGAGGAGCTAAACTGATGCCTCAGATTTTTCCTTCCTTCTGTTCAATTAAACATGCTGCCATCTGCTGCCTTAGCTTTACTTACATTCCACTCAAACACACAAACTGGCCTAAAGTATCC
Source organism: Astyanax mexicanus (assembly GCF_023375975.1). Classification (NCBI taxonomy): domain Eukaryota; kingdom Metazoa; phylum Chordata; class Actinopteri; order Characiformes; family Acestrorhamphidae; genus Astyanax; species Astyanax mexicanus. Next base: position 18,119,859 of record NC_064426.1, on the reverse strand, counting down.
AGACGCCCTGATATTTGATGATTAGGGCTGCATAATATATCGTTTAAGCATCGGCATCGCGATGTGCGCATGCGCAATAGTCACATCTCGGGACGTGTGATGTAACTTAAGGCAATTAACTCGAACAGGTCATGTTGCAATGTTTTGATTCTTGACACAAGAAGTAGATACACAGCGCTGTCTCTGTGTCTGTGTGAGTGACAGGCTGCTGCTGCCTGAGAAGCGTGAGGGGGAGGGGGAGCGCGAGGGGGGGGGGGGGGGCAGGAGTAAACATGAAGTAACCGTTGCATGGCCTCCATCCACATGGTTGGGCACATGCTTGTAAACGTGAGCACGTGTTGAAAGCTGTGCACCTCAGTCCAGCACAGTTTTGCAGCGCAGATATTTCCAGTTACAGCTGAATTTACGCTTTTAATCCCAAAGAAACGATTACTGTTGTTTTGCTGTTTTTCTCATGGGTCCTGCATTGTTTAATATCACGATATAAATAATCGAAAAAATTATATTTGCAATGTTAGCCTATTCCTCTTTTCATTACTGCAAACAAATCCTACAACAATGCAAAATCATGTAGATACATTCCTCTACCAGTTACTCCACCAACAAAAGCAGGTTAATTTTGTTTCTAATATTCTAAGTGTTTAAATCACTTGCCATTCCCTTTAAGAGGCAGGTGAGCTCTGACTTTGGCGCATTCAAATCTAAACAGCATGTCACTTTGTGTGTCTCAGCAGAGACAGATACCGACCTGCGTGTTCACACTGTGAAGATACACCAGCAGCTCATTTAAGGGAACAGCAATTTTATTTTATTCTTTTTCCTGTTTATTGTTGAGTTAAAAGTCTTGTGAGTGAAAATCCTGTTTTTTTTTTTTTTTCGTTCATGTTCCTTGTGTACTGGCATGGATAGGGGTTCACTGGCATTAAGAGTGTACAGGGCCCATAATGTGTTTTCTGCTGCCAAAATAGCAATGTGCCAGAAATGTACCTAAACACACCTCACTTCCAGACCTCCACAGCCATCAGTGTAGATATATTCCTAAACTCCTATGCTATTTTAACAGCGCGGGCGTAAGGCGTGAAAATAGACTCTTGACTAGGGGTGTCACGATTTCGATATTTCATCTAAATCGATCGAAATTATGTCATGGTCTCGAGCATTGAAGTCAAAAAGAGGTTGTTTTGTCTAGCCTCAAATATGTTAATAGTTTTGGTACCTTAAGTAGCATCTTGTCATTCTCAAAGACTGAGTCTTATTTTTCATGTTTAACTGTTATAGTAGGATAGAGTTCAGTTTGTTAAGGCTCTAATTGTTCTATTATTTTGTACATGACTGTTCCTGAAATTTTTTATTATTTATTTTGTTATTTTGCACATTGCTGTTTTAATAGTGCGCACTGCTGCTACAAAAAAAAGCCACTAGGTGGCATTACATATATATCTTAATTAAATTATTTAAATTTGACCATTAGTGCCTAATGTGGTGTATTACAGATCACTTGTATCACTTTGCATCCCTTATATCAAGCCCACTTTTTGAAATAAGATATTGTAAATTTGACGAATCAAACCAACGACTGACCAAAGACTAATCTAAAACTGGCATAGGCCTCTCTGCTGTAAAAAAAAAAGAAAAGAAAAACGAGAATCGAATCGAATCATGACCCTAAAATTGGAAATAAAATCGAATCGAGGATTTAGAGAATCGTGACAACCCTACTCTTGACAGGGTGTAAGATAGCAATGAGCATCGCAACGTGCCTAGGCCCTCCAGAGTAAAATAGAGTAGTAGAGTAGAGGCAGATACTGCAGTGAAAGAGAAGAAACCCCTAGTTAATACCATCGATTTCAGTAAAAAACCCTGGAGTCTACAGACTTTTTGATGTATTGAATGTGCTGTATTTGCTCACATACACAAACACACACACACACACACACACACACACAGACATTGAAGTAAGAAGTGTGTGCATTCATGAATGCAAATGTGCATGTTTGCATGTGAGTGTGGAGGAGGGAGAATTTGTTCTGCTGTAAACGTTTCAGTGCCAAAATGTTCGTTTCCCGTTTTTTTTTTTTTTTTTTTTTCCAGATCATTCCAGCTCTGAATTTGTGGAATAAAGCTGTTGTTTTTCTCAGCATGCCGATCAGCTGCGGGGGCTTATTTTGGATGTGTTTAATGTCAGGAGTGTTTGGTGTGCACTTTGTGTGTGTGTGTGTGTGTGTGTGTGTGTACAGCAGTGTGTAGCGATGTTGTCTTGGAAGAAATGCGTAAAAACATTCAGAGAAGAGCCAAAACATTAATACCACCCACCTGCCTAATAAGCTGTTGTTCCTAAGACCCTCAATTTTGCAAAGTTGTGCAAATTTGTTTTATTTATTTATTTTTTTTTCAAATCCAATTATGTGTTCATCTTTCAAAAACATAATTTTCCACTTCAGGCATAAAATCCTTATTAATATCATTCTTTTTGCTCTGGCATGGGAGCCATATACACAGTGAACTGTGATGAGGTGGTTCAATTCATCCTACAAACCTCCACAGAAACAAAATAAAGTATATATAGGCATTATTTTTTTATATGTGCCATACATTTAAAATATATATATTTTTCTATTCTTTTCCCATTTTTCTCCTAATTTAGTTAGGCCAGTTGTCCCACCCATACAGCTGCCACTCACCTGTATATTCCCCCATCACTGGTGATGCCACAAAACAAAGATGGTAAAGACTAGCACATGCCTCCTCCGATACATGTGTACAAGTCAGCCACCGCCTCCTCTTTTCAAACTGCTGCTGATGTAGGTGATTGCCGAGTAGCATCACAGCGCACTCGGAGGAAAGTGCAGCGACTTGGTTCTGATACACCAGCTCACAGATGCCTTGTGCTGATCGACATCACCCTTTGGAGTGATGAGGGGAAAGAGCGCCATCTACCCACCCGGAGAGAGCAAGACCATTAGTGCTCTCTCAGGGCTCTGGCAGCTGATGGCAAGCTGCATGACCAGGATTTGAATCAGCAATCTCCTAAACATACTGGCACCGCTTAAGACCACTGGACCACTTGTTTATATATATATATATATATATATATATATATATATAAAACATGCATTTCAAATTATTGCAGTATACATTATTTCACAAAAGTGAGTATCACAGGACAACACTGAAGATATGACACTTTGATACGATGTAAAGTAGTCAGTGTGCAGTTTGTATAACAGTGTAAATTTGCTGTGCCCTCAAAATACCTTAAAATACAGCCATTAATGTCTGAACCGCTGCAACAAAAATAAGTGAAAATGGCCAAATTGTGGCCAATTAGTCATTTTTCCCCCTGGTGTCATGTAATTCGTTAGTGTTACAAGGTCTCAGGTGTGAAAGAGGAGAAGCTTGTTAAATTTGGTGCTTTGGGTAGAATTCTCTCATACTGGTCACTGGATATTTAACATGGCACTTCATGGCAAAGAACTCTCCTAAAACCTAAAACTGAGCTATAACACAATGGCCAAGGTCAAATAGCAATTTCCAGGATGGATTTCACTCAGAACAGGTCTCCCTTGCTCCCTAATATCCAATATCCAAATTGCTGCAGAGGTTGAAGAAGTGGGAGGTCAGCATGCAGTGCTTAAACCATACACCCCAACACTGTATCAACTCTGTCTGCATGGCACTGTCCTAGAAGGAAGCCTCTTCTGAAGCTGATGCACAGGTAAGCCTGCAAACAGTTTGCTGAAGACAAGCAGTCCAAGAGCTTCGATTAGTACTCCACATACCACATACTCCATTAGCTCTGTCTGCATGGCACTGTCCTTTGCTATATTACTCTATAGCATGATGCTGCCACCACCATGTTTCACTGTTGGGATTGTAATGAGCAGGTGATGAGCAGTGCATGGTTTTCTCCACACATACCGCTTAGAATCAATGCCAAAAAATTTAACATTCATGTCTTCAGATAAGAGAATCTTATTTCTAATACTCTGGGAGTCCTTCATGTGTTTTTGGCATTTGTTTTCTGTCAAGAATGAATGTACATTAATGAGAAATAAAATTACCATTCTTGATTTTAGCAAATGACTCCAATGAAACAAAGAGTGAAAAATTTATAGGGATCTGAAAACTTTCTGTACCCACTATATAAAAACACACTAATAATCTTGCTGCTGACCACATTGCCTCCATAGTTGGATTTGTTGGTCATCTCCACAGAGACAAAACAGTGATTCGTCATTGAAGATGATCTGTTGCCATTCTGAGACACTTCACGACAGTCTGACACGACCCACCCACCACCAAGTTTCATTTCTTTCAGCTGATTTCTTCTGAATGCTACTATTTTCTATTTTTTGGACAATGCATGTCTGTCTTTGAGGATTTGTCTCCAGTTCTCTCTATCTGTTTTTCTCTTTATTTTCATTCTGTTTCAAATGCGTATTGAAAGAAATGTGTCTTCTTTTATGCGTGCATGAGAATGTGTGTGTGTGTGTGTGTTTGTGTGTCACAGCATTGTGTCAGTGTGTTAAAGCTGCTTTGACACCACAGCCGTGTGTGTGTGTTAGTGTGAGTGTGTGTTGAGGCTGCAGGCTGGTTAGTTTGACCCTGATGACTGACCTCCGCCTGCACTATGCATTGTGTGTAAATGTGTGTGTGTGTGTGTGTGTGTGTGTCCTGCTGTAAACATGTCTCCTGTGCTGCTGGGCTGGAGATTAGCCAGAGGGTTCGCTTGTGAACACCACTGACTCAGGGTTACAATTATTGGCTAACCTGAGGGTGTGTGTGTGTGTGTGTGTGTGTGAGAGTGTGTGTGTGTGTGTGTGTGGTGTGTGTTTAATGTCAATGTATGTTCTGCACTGAGAATCACTAAAGACACTGAAGATCTGAATGTTTCTGACTGTTTCTCGTCTGTGATGTTTTCACATTAATTCATGTTGGCCAGTTTTTATTTTCTGAGTGTGTGGTCTGCTGTGCGAGAGTGTGAGTGTGTGGTCTCTTGTGCGACAGTGTGAGTGTGTGGTCTACTCGCTCTTCTTTACAGGGTTGTTTAAATTCAGACTCATTGGAGGGTTTTTAAGCATGATCAGCCTGTTTTTGGTCATACCACAACATCTTAATCAGACTTTGACTAGACCACTTCAAAACCTTCATATTGTTTTTAAACATTCACAGGTGAACTTGCTGATCTGCTTTGGGTCATTGTCCTGCTGCAGAACCCAAGTATGCCTGAACTTAAAGTCACCAACTGATTGCCGGATATTCTTCTTTAAGATTTTCTGGTAGAGAGCAGAATTCATGGTCCCATCAATTACAGCAAAGCAGCCCCAGATCATTACACTACCATCATGGGACACACACTATCCAAAAAACTGAAAAATAAGCTTTTGTGTATTCAGTCCACAGAATATTTCCCTGTTTTGTTATTTTTGGTCAGGAGTGGAGACTATTTTTGCCCTGTTTTTTCTATTATTAACTCATTAACACTGACCTAAACTGGGGCAAGTGAGACCTGCAGTTCTTTAAATGTTGCTCTAGGTTTTTTTTGTGACCTTCTGGATGAGTTCTTCATTCCCTTTTGGAGTAATTTCGGTAGACTGTTCACTTTTAGGAAGGTTCACCACCTCTGTTCTGTGTTTTCTCCATTTGTGAATAAAATATTTTACTGTGGTTTTACTGTGGAGTCCCAAAGCTTTAGAAATGACTTTGTGACCTTTTCCCAGACTGATAGATGATCAGTGACATTGTTTTCTCATCTGTTTTTGAAATTCTTCAAGTGAGGGCAAAATGTGTTGCTTTTTAAGATCTTTTAGCTGCTTCACGTTGTCAGACAGATTCTATTTAAGGGATTTCTTGACTCTACAGGTCTGGCAGTAATCAGGCCTGGTTCTGGTTAGTAAAACTGAAATGATAAAAAAAAATCACAGTTAATGCGATTGGATTGTACCCCTTAATAAATTAAATCGTCATTTAAAAACTGCTTTTTATATTTAAAGCAAAAACAAAATAATTTTCATGGCACTGTACATACAGGGGTTGAACAATGAAACTGAAACACCTGGTTTTAGACCACAATAATTTATTGTCCTGACGGACAGTTCTGGTGGAAACAGGAGAGTTGAGCTGCACATTGAATTCTGCCGTGATTTGTTCAGCCGTGGTTTCGTGTTTTTTGGGTACAATCCGGGTTAGCACCTGAACATCCCTTTCAGACAGCTTCCTCTTGCGTCCACAGTTAATCCTGTTGGACGTGGTTGGTCCTTCTTGGTGGTATTCTGACATTACCCTGGATACCGTGGCTCTTGATACATCACAAAGACTTGCTGTCTTGGTCACAGATGTGCCAGCAAGACGTGCACCAACAATTTTTTACTGGTGCAATGTGTAATTAATGAAGATTGGTCACCAGGCTGGTCCAATTTAGCCATGAAAACTCCCACACTAAAATGACAGGCGTTTTCAAGTTTCATTGCCCAACCCCTGTAATACATTAGTTGAAAATGTAACTATAATGATGTTAAATTGTTCATTTATTTACTATTTCATTTCGATCTGTGCTTTAGAACCAACTCTCCATCACACGACATCCTGAACATGGGAGACTTTGAGTTTTTGATGGGATTTGAACTGAACTTGATGATCTCTTCACACTTGATAAGCAGCAGTTAGACTGTAGGGCCACTTTAACGCTGTGAATTTACACTGCATGAAAACACAGTTCTGAGTAAATTTCATCACCACAGCCCTCCATAATAAAGAGACTAAAAACAGGAAGATCTCCCCATCTGATGGGGGAGTTCTAATCTGCAGATAGGAATAACAGTAAATAAAATTGAGGGGGAGGAGCCACAGGCTGAGGGTAAGAATATTGGCACTGAGATCACTGAAAATGGCTAAGCTAATACACTGTCAGAAATTGAGCCGTGTAAAAATGTGTGTGTGTGTGTGTGCGTGCCCTTCACAGTGATGTGATGCTGATGTGACACACATCGCTAACACACACACACCCTTCACCCAGGGTGGCGGTGCTACGCTCACACTGAATAGATTAGATTATGCAAACTGCTTAACAGTTCTCATTCACACTTCGTTATGCACACACACACACACACACACACACACAAACCTTCCACATCCCAGGATGAACCTGCTGTTCATATTTCCTGTATGGATTTTAGTAAGTTGGCACACAAATAACACACACTGGGATGAGGGTTATAATAGTGTTGAAAATAAATAACTAGATGACATTTTAAAGAAGTAATATGTACTATATATTCTGTTCTAATTATGTTCTAATTAAATGATCAGAATGTGTCATCAGGTACTAAAGGAACAACATCTAATTTAAGCACTGGCATCTCTTGACAACAGAGCTTCAGCCTGTTATTCTTTATTTTGTCCATTATGGAGTGGAAATCTGTTGGTGTTTAAGCCTCTGGGGAATGGCCAGCACTAATTCCATACGCTGGGTTGTCAGGTATGGAACACTGTAGCACTATGCAGCAAACATAGCATGTAAAGCACAGCATGAGTAAATCCTGGCAATGCATTTGATACATGGAGACATTTTAGCCTAGTAATCCCAGAAGGACTACAAGACGGATGCTGTACTGGCTAATTTTACCTGAACAGGTAAGCTAAACACTGAGCTGAGATGAGTCAGAGAGTGTACTGTATTTTCAGAGCAGTGGTCTTTTTCTTCAGGGTAACAGACTTAGCTTTGGTTAACACAGGCAGCAGTGCATCAAAAATGTTAGCTAACAGTTGACATAGTCCTATAAAATCCATACGAACCACATGGTTTATAATGTGGTAACAATAATAAAACAATGTAAACATATATTGCATTAATTGATCAACTTAAAGGGGTATACGCTTCATCGCTTGCCATTACAAAAGTTCTTAAACTCATTCATGTTGGTTGGTTGGTTCAGTGTTCTCTACCTGGCAACCTGTGTGAGCTTAGTAGATAACTCCTTTCAGTGATTTGGAAATAGACAGTGCTTTCAGTTAAGCACTGAGGGCCCTGTTTTAGCGATCTATAGCGTGTCACCGGGGAAAGGACGCACACCAAATGACAAAATATCCTTTTCGGGTATTTTATTCTGATTTTATTGAAATAGTACTCAAAACAATAAAAATAAAAATGAATACACTGTAAAAACCCTAACTAAGAACACAGTACAGTATTTGGTAGTGGCACTAATTACAGAAAATAGATAAATAAAATTAATACCATTAACAGAGCTCTTTTTATATTTGTTTTTAAGCTCACCTCGATTTACTCAGCTTTACTCAACAAGACTTGAACATTTCATCAAGAGAACTTGGACAAACAGCTTCTGTAACCCAGAAAAATACAAGGCTTGAACACGAGGAGCACACTACCCCACAGAAACAATGCCATCTGCCCGCATCTGGTTGTGATTCATCCAAAATACATGTTTAGAAAGGCAAAATAGGCATCTACTACTGTTATAGGCCAACTAAACCTTATATTGTTCAGTATTTCCTGATTTTTACCTCTTATTTCATTAGGATGGCTCTGGATGGATCCTAAAATGGAGCACCACCATTCGCAGCTTGAGCCTCCTTCTCTACCATGCTCTTAGCTCCTCCCTTTCCTCTCTCAGGGTGACAACACTTCTGATTGTGTTTCTTAAAGTTACAGACACACATTTTAAAGGTGTATTCTCAATTCACCACCTGGCTACATTCTCCCCTGCTCAGGAGTCAACGTCCTCGGTGACCTCATAAGATTTCTTTACCTCTTTCACAGCTTCTCTGAAAAATGCTGTACCCAAGCTGGATAAAATTTGTGAAACTGTCACTGAGTCAAGTGGGACGGACTCTAATATGGATCTGGGTTCATGATGCAGGTTAGAATGATGTCCTGCATTAGTTCTTTTGCTCCTACGAGGAGAAGGCACAGGTAATGAGTGAACCTCAAGATTGGACCCAGTATCTGATTCCACTGTCTCTGCTTCAGGACCAACCTCAACACTGGTCGGATTTGACTCTGCCCTGTCATAAGAGGGAACAGCATGACGGTCCATTTCTATCTGCAACCTTGGAACACACATCTCTTCCAAAACCACACCCTCCTCAATACATTCTGGATCTAACTCAGTGTCATTAACAGTAGTCGTCTCAGATCTAGGAAGATTGCTTTTCTTTCTAGGAGTAGGAATGGGAGTAAACACAAAGGGCCTAATGTCAACCCTATTAACCCTTTTCAATGGGCCTCCCTCTACTGGCTCAACAGAGTAAGTGGTCCCTTGGATTTCTACTACCCTGTAAGGAATAGATTGCCAGGCATCCTGTATTTTATTTCGTCCCTGTGGTCTGTTCCTGAGATACACAGTTTGACCAACACCAACTGGTGGACAATAGGTTTTGTCATTCTGGAAAGCTATGCGTTCGGCAGCTTTTTGTTCAGAATATTCTTTAGCATGTGCCTCTTTCAGTCGCCTTTGGTGAGCAGCTAACCAGTCAGCTTTTGCTGATACCTCTGCAGTCTGTCCTAACAAAGCATCAATTGGCAGATGCGGGTCGATTCCAAAAAGCAGTAAATAAGGGGAATACCCCGTTGTGGCATGAGGGGTCACATTGTATGCGTACACAACTTCAGATAAATGCTCAGGCCAACGACGCTTTTTGTCTGGAGGGAGACTGCGCAAAAGATCGTGTAGCGTCCTATTAAAGCGCTCACACTGGGCGTTTCCGGTAGGGTGATGAGGGGTGGTACAAAGTTCAGCAATCAAGTTCAGCAATCAATTCACTTTCAAAATTACGGCCTTGGTCTGAATGCAGACGCTCGGGCACACCGTACTTCATAAACCATTCCTTTAAAAGGATTTTTGCTGTTGTGTCTGCTTTTTGGTCTCGAGTCGCGAAACCCTGCTTAAATTTCGTGAACACATCTGTGATAACCAGAACATTTTCTCTACCATCTGTAGCTGGTTCCAACAGAGTAAAATCTAGAGCAAAGTAAAAACAGCAATTACCTCTAATGGTCTGGTAGCCAAAAATGACTGCATAGGTGGACGTATCTTTGGCTGAGGCATTTTGGTAAGTACACAACGTTGGCATTTCTTTACCCACTGCTCAACATCCTCATACATCCCAACCCAAAAACATCTTGGCTTTAACAGTTGCATTGTCCTCTCTATGCCCTGGTGACCCATAGAGTTATGTACACTCTCAAGAACTTGTACTTTTAAACAAGCTGGCAACAGCAACTGATTGCATTCACCTTGCCTCAGATCTTCCACCACTCGGTACAGTAGACCATCCTGCTCTCTAATTCTACCCCAGTGCTTCAGAAGTGACAGTACAGATTTAGACAAGTCTCTCCTCTCCTTATTGTTTGGCTTTTTCCCTCTGACCCAAAAGGACCTAAAGATACTGAGGACAGGATCTTGCTCCTGAAAAGAACGCAACTCATCTTTACAATAGCCTGGTAAAGTAGGTGTATTTTCCTGATCTAACCCAGCCATAGGGTGACCTGCCTCACTAGCTCGAATTTGTCGAACCTCGCACCTCTCCAGCCCAACATCTACTAGTTCCTGCCCTAGTGTGGTTCCTTTGTTGATCAAATTACAAATAGCCACACAACCATCATACTCCAGATCTTCAGAGGCAATGTTCGGCTCCCCTGCTAAAGGGTGCCTAGAGAGGGCATCCGCAGCCTTATTACTCCGGCCGGGGCGATATTGAACGTCAAAATCAAAGGCAGCTAACTGCGCTACCCATCTCTGCTCAACAGCTCCTAGCTTGGCTGTGTTGAGATGGCATAATGGGTTGTTGTCGGTGATTACGGTAAATTTTGCACCCAGCAGATATCCCCTAAACTTCTCAGTTATGGCCCATTTTAGGGCGAGAAGCTCCAACTTCATACTGCTGTAGTTCTTGTCATTTTGTTCAGCCTTTCTAAGCCTACAGCTAGCGTATGCTATCACCCGCCTTTTACCATCCTGTTGCTGACATAAGACAGCTCCTAAACCGTGGCTACTCGCATCTGTCTCTACAGTGAAAGGGCAAGTGAAGTCTGCAAACCCGAGCACCGGAGCACTAACCAGCTTTTCCTTTAAAACATCAAAAGAGGTCTGATACTCAGTACTCCATAAGCTCAAAAAACGCTCATTTACTCTAGAGGGAGGTCCAACCATTAGACAGTTATTTACCAGATCATGCAGTGGACCAGCTATCTTTGAAAACCCCTGCACGAATCTTCGGTAATAGCTACAGAACCCTAAGAATGAGCGTAAAGCTTTCAGAGTGGTAGGTACTGGCCACTGCTTCACAGCTTCTACCTTATCAGGGTCGGTCGCTATACCTTCTGCGGAGACCTGATGTCCTAGGAATTTTACCTTTTCCTGAAGGAAATGACATTTCTCTATTTTGATTTTGAGACCTGTCTCCTGGAGTCGTCTCAGTACTGTCTCTAATCTCTCAACGTGCTCTGAAAATGTCCTAGAGAAGACTAAAATGTCATCCAAGTATACTAAAATTATTTGAAAAATTAGGTCAGTCATAGTTGCCTGCATCAACCTTTGAAATGTAGCAGGTCCATTTACAACCCCCATCGGCATGCGTAAATGTTCATATAACCCATATGGGGTTGTGAATGCAGTCTTGTGCCGGTCACGTTCATGTACTGCCACCTGGTGGTATCCACTAGCCAGGTCTATAGATGAGAAGAACTTTGCACCTCTCAGAGCATCAAAACTTTCGTCTATACGAGGTAAAGGAAATGCGTCTCGCTTAGTTTTTAAGTTTAGCTTACGATAGTCGACGCAGAGTCGTATACTACAATCAGACTTCCTTACTACTACCACAGGTGAAGCATAGGAGCTGGTACTCTCCTGAATCACTCCTTTCCTTAGAAGCTGAGAAATGTGATCTTTGACCTCCTTGTACTGGGTCGGTGGGATACGACGGTATGGAAGTTTCACTGGAGTGTCATCAGCTAACACAATCTCATGTTTCACCTTTTCTGTGTAGCCTAGCTCATCATCTCCAACAGCGAACACATCTGAATATTTACCAAGTAAGGCCCTTAACTCTGCTTGTTCTTTTTCAGTGCCACCTATATCCAGCTTACTCAGTATATCAGACACCTTTTGATGATCTTGAGACTCTTTTAAATCCACGGACACCTGCTCTGTATTGGCTGAAATGCGCTGAAACGTTACTTCACAGTGCTGATTATTGGTAATGCACTGTACAGGTGACAAGACACCTATGCGAGTTCTTGGATTGAGCCACACATCCTCTCTAGAGAGATTAACTACTTGCACTGGAATCTGATGTTGGTGTTCCTTAACCAAAGAAGGCATGACTACAATACCTCCTGGTAATGATAGTTTACCAGGCTCCAACAACCATGAACCTTGGTTTGGTGACTTGTCTGAGAAACCTCTGACCATGACAGTGACTACTGATTCAGCTGGGACATGTACAAAATCTTTTCCTGCTATTCGAGCCATCTTTGTCTTGTCAACATCACATTTATGCATCTGTTGGAAAACAGTCCTCCAATCTGAGTCTAGCTTTGCATCCAAAGTTCTATCAAATTCAGCCTGAACTAACTGACGACAACGACTGATGATGTTCATGCCTATGATAGCAGGTAGGGATGACTGAGAACTCTCAGGGTTTTTCACGACTAAAAATCCACAATCAGGGATTTTAATACCTATGGTATCCATCTCTAACTCCAAATAGTCCAGGTAGGGAATATCTAATCCATTGGCGGCGGTTAATTTAAGCCAGCCAGAGGTTGAAAGCATATCCCCCTCTTCTCCCCCTAACTGCTGGCGGAAGAACTCTTCTGTAATAGTGCTTACTTGGCTGCCTGTATCCAGCAAACATGAAACAGGAACATTCCCAATGCTAACATCTATTGTAGGGCAAGTTCCTACCGCACGCTCCAACACCTGACCTTGGCTAAACTTGGCTTTAGGTGAGTCTGTAGTTTGCCCCTGAATTGCCCGACTCACAGCAATCGGGGCCTTTCGTTTCCCTGTGCATCAGTAAAGGCTGGATTTTTAGTATGCTGTTTTTGTGGACAATTTCTGGCAATGTGTCCCTCCTTCTGACACTTCAGACAGATAGGTTTGCCATCATCTGTAAATCTGAGTGGAGCCCTTGCCTTAGAGACGGGTTTGAACGTGTGAGTTTTCTGAGTGGTCAACTCCATTACTGCCTGCGTTAGTTCACTAAGCTGCTTTCCCTGCTCAGTAACAACCTGCATGACGTCATCCAAAGTTAATGGTTTGTGTTCACCAACACTTAATACAGCACAGCATGCACCCCTCTCAGAATCAGACACCTTACTTCTAGTTCTAGATGGTTTGGAATTAAGAGTAGGCTCTTCCATATTCCATAGGTAAGCTTCCTCACGTACTTCTACCATCAAAGAATCAGGATTGTTTCTAACCCACCGCCTAAGCTCTCTCTTAAGTGCAGGGTCCCGAACTCCCTCGACAAACTGATCTCTCAATACTACCTTCATATTTGGTACTGCATCAGGTGTTTGTCTCAATACATTGTTAAGTGCTTGTGATAAGGCATGTGAAAATTCCAGTAAGCCTTCACTCTCTCTCTGTTTGTGGCTATAAAAGTCATGCAATAGCTGAGCCCCACTACGCCTATCACTAAAAGCTTCCCGAAGGTAGGTGAACAGGTCACTAACCTGGTCTACTTCACTATCACTTCGTAAAAGTACCTCTTCTAATGCAGCCCCTCGCAACAAAGAGAGAACAAAGTCATACTGCTCAGGAGGAGACTGACTGCGTGCACGTAAGACACGTTCAGTTTCCTCAATGAAATCATCTACTAGTCTTCCATCTTTTTCAAAGTCACCAGTAAACTGAGCAATGTGACGCTCTCGTGGCACATAGACATATGTTCTATCAGGCATCCTATTCAAGGAATCAATGGTTGCCATTGCTACAGCATGTTTTCTGTTCAGTTCACCAATTTGTTTCTGAATGTCCGATTCTTGTGGCTCAACCCCATCAACAGAGTCCCTCTCCTCCTCTGAATGGTCAGACATTTTAGGAAAAATAGTCTTTGCCAGATAAAGGATAAGGTTTCTGGATCAGTCCAGGAAGATGAACAGCAGCAGCCAGCAGCGATGAGTCCTCCACTCCACCGTCTCTGCAACTCCGTCTGCAGTCCGACGTCTGGTCACTAGGTCCTCTATCACCACCACCAGGTCCTGGTTCCACTCTCTCCCTCTCGAACCTCGATACTTCACCACTACCAAATAACTATACTGTGTTCTAATGTATTACCTAAGAAACCTAACCAAACTATCAGAAACCCCACTCCTGGTACCAATTTTTGTCACCGGGGAAAGGACGCACACCAAATGACAAAATATCCTTTTCGGGTATTTTATTCTGATTTTATTGAAATAGTACTCAAAACAATAAAAATAAAAATGAATACACTGTAAAAACCCTAACTAAGAACACAGTACAGTATTTGGTAGTGGCACTAATTACAGAAAATAGATAAATAACATTAATACCACATTAATACCATTAACAGAGCTCTTTTTATATTTGTTTTTAAGCTCACCTCGATTTACTCAGCTTTACTCAACAAAACTTGAGCATTTCATCAAGAGAACTTGGACAAACAGCTTCTGTAACCCAGAAAAATACAAGGCTTGAACACGAGGAGCACACTACCAAAATACATGTTTAGAAAGGCAAAATAGGCATCTACTACTGTTATAGGCCAACTAAACCTTATATTGTTCAGTATTTCCTGATTTTTACCTCTTATTTCATTAGGATGGCTCTGGATGGATCCTAAAATGGAGCACCACCATTCACTGCAGCTTGAGCCTCCTTCTCTACCATGCTCTTAGCTCCTCCCTTTCCTCTCTCAGGGTGACAACACTTCTGATTGTGTTTCTTAAACTTACAGACACACATTTTAAAGGTGTATCTTGTATTGCGCATTCACCACCTGGCTACATGCGCAATGGTGTCAATTAAGGGGCCTGACTTGTGTCAATCATAAGGGCACAAAAATTATGCCTTGCGCACCTCTAAATGCTCAAAAGGCATGTACTGTGTTTGGGCGTCACGTAAAATAAACCAATCAGTGTGCCAGTAGTCATTCCCTTTTGGCACATTTGTATCTTTACATTTGTTTTTTCTAATTTTTCCCCCAATTTGCACTGCCAATTACCCAACCCACTCACTAGGACTAGTGATGCCCCAACACACCAGGAGGGTGAAGACTAGCACATGCCTCCTCCAATACATGTGAAGCCAGCCACCGCTTCTTTTCGAGCTGCTGCTGATGCAGCATTGCCGAGCAGCCAGCCTCTCGGAGGACAGTGCAGCGACTCGGTTCAGATACATCAGCTCACAGACACCCTGTGCTGCAGACATCACCCTAGGAGTGATGTGAGAAGAGAGCGCCATCTACCCTCCACCATCGGCAATTTTGCTTCCTCTGAGTGCCGGCAGATGGCAAAGCTGCACGAACCTTGGTTTGAACCTGGGACCTCCCGCTCATAGTGGCAGTGCTTTAGACCGCTGGACCACTCCGCCGGCACACACGTATCTGAACAGCGCAGTGCTTTGTGCGTCTCAGCAAAAGAAACTGACCTGCGCATTCACGCTGTGAAGATACACCAGCAGCTCATTTATGGTAAGAGCAATGTTATTTTATTCTGTTTTTATTTATCATTCTTAATTTTTTTACTGTATCCTTTATTCTGTTTATTGTTTATGTAAAAGCTGGGTTTGCAACACTGACAACTGACATTAGTTTCACTTTCAAATCATGGAAATAGCTCACCAAAACCTCAAGCTATCCTTTATATTTGACAACATTTGATGAACTTTACAGGACCTTACTCATCTTAAGTTTAATTAACTGAACTGAGTTTTATATATGTCTATTTTTTTTTTTAGACAGAGGCAATGTCGCACGCTCTGCTGTGCGCCCCACCATCTTCAGCAGCCAGCAAACACTATTGTATAGCTTTATAGATCTGTGTAGTTCACATTTTTATATAGTTTTATAATTAACAGGCTGTGTAAGACGTGAGAGCACGGTGGCAACGTGCTTTGATGTTTTTCAAGTAACAAAATATTAAAGCGAATTGCAGTTAAAGTCAAAGTGCTTTTCTCTTTTCATTTTTTGTTTCTGAAACTGCAGGATGTAAGTGAAAATGAGTAAGAATGAGCATCTGTCAAATTCTCAAACAGCAGAATGTCTCTATCTGCTATAGCTACAGTTAATAAGTCTGTTTACTGAACATAAATAAAAATCCTTCTAAATGTCAGAAATAAATCTAACTAATAATAACTTCTAGTGATGTACTTTTTAAGTATATTATATATATATTTTTTGTTGATTGCTGAAGGCTCTGGGTGGGGTGTGGTAAAGAAGTGATGGTATGGGGTATTTTGGAGCGCAGTGCTAGTGGTGATTGGTGATCTAGTTCTGGTTGCGTGCCTGACTGTTGACAGTTGTCCTGGTTTAACTGGGTCAGTAGCGCACCTGTGTTTCCCTGTGTTAGCTGTGTTTTACCTGAACACGCTTCACTTTCAGACCACCACACGCATTAGCGTAAAAATATTCCTAAATATTCCTATTTTATGTGCCCTCATGATACCAAAGACACACTGACACGCCCTAAATCCAGCTGCACACTTCCCAGTTGATCCGCTATACATCGCTAAAATAGGGCCCATTAAGTTGTCATATGACATTTGAAAGACGTTGGATTTTGATTATTTGGTAACAAAAACAAAAAATATATATAAAGCCAGAATTGAATTGACATTAGTAATAGGCGTCCCTTAACATTTGTCGCCAGCTTTAAAACTGCAAAAAACAGAAATATAATGTGCATTTTAATTGATTCAATTGAATCAAATAATCTTTTCCAGAGCCTAATACAGCTCTGGAAAAAAATAAGAGACTACTTCAGTTTCTGAATCAGTTTCTCTGATTTTTCTATTTATAAGTATATGTTTAGTATATGAGTAAAAAGAACATTGTAATTTATTCTATAAACTCCAAACAACATTTCTCCCAAATTTCAAATAAAAATATTGTCATTTAGAGCATTTATTTGCAGAAAATGAGAAATGTCTGAAGAAACAAGAGCTTTCAGAACTCAAATAATGCAAAAAACAAGTTCATATTCATAAAGTTTTAAGAGTTCAGAATTCAGTATTTAGTGGAATAACCCTGATTTTTAATCACAGTTTTTATGCATCTTGTCATGTTCTCCTCCACCAGTCTTACACACTGCTTTTGGATGACTTTATTCCACTTCTGGTGCAAAAATTCAAGCAGTTCAGCTTGGTTTGATGGCTTGTGATCCATCCATCTTACTTTTTATTATATTTCAGAGGTTTTCAATTTGGTAAAAGAACTAACCTTTTTTAAGTTGTTTCTTATTTTCTTTTAGAGCTTTATATTGATGGTGTAATTGTAACACACACACACATGCACACACACTGTATTAATCTTTATGATCCAGCAGAGCGACACTGCAGTCAAACCTAAGTCACGACTCCACAATCCTAATCCACACCTAAACTCTTATGCACATAATGTTCCAGGCTTGGTCAGCAGTTCAGAAGGATTTTGGAGCTGAAGGATTTGAGAGAGAGAGGGAAAGAGTGCAGTAGAGAGAAAGAGAGAGAGAGAACGAGAAATAGAGCAGAAGGCAGGTAAGAAGCAACTAACACTTTCTCCACCCTGCTGCCTTTTTTAAAGGTCAAATCATGAAGTCAGCTGGAGTCTGAAGCATTAGCTGCCATCTAAACACCCCGTCTTCAGTAGTGCAGCACAGCCTTCGCTTAGGGAAGAATGAGCAATGACGCACCGCATTTTGGGGGCTACCAGGGGTTGAATAATGAAGCCACCCCATAATTCTGTTGGACAATTAAGCAATAATACACTCGAGGTTTGTGCTATAACGTGTCATATTGGCACTGCTGTTCTGCGATCATAGGCACGAGGCCGAAGGCATTATTCCACCCCTGGTAGATCTAGAAGTGAGGTGTGTTCAGGTAAATTTCTGGTGTGTTGCTATCTTGACAGCAAAAAACACAGGTGCGCCACTGACTGAAATGAACCTAGACAAAAGTAAATCGTCAGAGTCCATTCCTATAGGTGCGCCCAGTAGAGTGCAAACTCGACTTTTAACTCAACAATAAACAGAATAAAGAATAAAATAACATTGATGTTCCCTTAAATGAGCTGCTGGCGTACCAAAACAGCACGAACATGTGGCAGCTAATGCTTTAGACTCCAGCTGAATTATGGGGTGGCTTCATTGAGATTATACCACAGTTTCATTATCTCTGTTTATTGAAAGATTTTGAGTTAAACAGGACGAGAAAATATGAGCGGTTTGGTTATAAACACTCCGCGAGTTAAAATAGTTCCATTACTGCTCTGCCTGTAGCTGCACTGTAAGCTCTGTGTTATCGGCCATTTCAGTAAAAATTTTGGAAATCTAAGTGTACTGTAAATAAACAGAATCACTTTACTCACCCAAAAAAATGTTTTTTTTAGGAGATAAATTTGTGTAGATTAAAGTTCAGCGCTCGTTTGACTGAAAGAAACAGGCAAGACCTGCGAAATTACAAGAGTCCACCTTACATTCAGCTTAAAATACCCCATATTAAATGTAAAATATATACACTTAAGCTTTTATTTTCATAATAATAACTCTTAAACTGATGTTGGTGGCTGATAATGTGTGTAATAATGCATTTTTTTTTTCGAATCACTGGGCTTATTTATTTGTGGGAGACATGGTGTTTCTCCACTGTGTCTATGGGATCTATCGCCCCCCAGTGGTGTTTAATGAGATCCTATTTGGTTTGTATTTGGCTGGTAATCGTTGCTAGGTTTTCTGTATGTGGCGGAGTAATACACGGAGAGCTTTGGCTAGAGTGCGTTATCGCCTAATAATAAAACGCCTCTCAGCCAATCATAACTTGATTTATATAGAGAGAAAGAGAGCAGGAAATGAGGCATAACAAGCAATAGTGATTCCTTCAGATGGTGGCTCCACCAGTGGAGACTCTTATCTGCCCTCCACCCCAACACCAAGAGGGCAACTAATGCTCAATGGAACTGCTGCAACCAACTTAAACCCACACATAATGAACACATAACCCCAAACCAAAAAAGGGTGGTAATCAAGCATGCTGATGCACACATGAATCTTTTGGCACCATGCTAAATGTAAACATGAACCTATTATCACCGTGCCAAAAGACAGACATGGGCTACAGTGGTATAAAGCCCCCATTTATTGAGCTGTGGAGCAGTAGAACTGTGTTCTCTGGAATTATGGAGCTCCATAGAATTCTTTGGGATGAAGTGGGGTGGTGATCATCCAACATCCCATTCTTTATCAGGTGTGAGTGGGCACCCTGTTTTATTTAAAAGTCTCATTCCTACAAAATCCACTTTTTCTTGTTCTTTGTATAATACTATAGGTCTCTCTGGGTTGTATATGATGCTGCGTTTGAAACTGTTTCTCAGCCTCCCTTGTCTGCAGTAGTTAGTAAAAGAAAAACCTCAAAAATACGAGCTGATCAGAGAGACGGTAGGGTGTCGACATCAACCAGATGAAATAGTATTCCTGGCCCCGCCCACTTTGGCTCGGGACCGCCCACAGGCTGCAGCACCACCGGCTCGTCAGATAGGAGCATGGCTAGACAAGTTCGTTCCTGTGATATTTGTTTACATTTGTTGACTTCTCCAACTACGGTGCCTCACAGTAGTGGTTTTGCTTCAAGGTTGATATTAAAACCTGGATCTGTACCTTCACGATGATCGACCACCATCTAGTAAAAAAAGCAACTGGTTTTGTTACTTTATAGTATGTTCAGCTAACTCTATTAAATGTAATGGAAACCTATGCTAAGCTAACGCCTTTAATTGTAAATGGAGCCAAGTCTAAGCTAACTCCATTGAATGTAACAGGAGCCGAGGCTAAGCTAACGCCATTGAATGTGATGGGAACCTAAGCTGTACTATCGCCATATAATTTAACGGTAGCCGAGGCTAAGCTAATTCTATTGAATGTAATTGGAACCTATGCTAAGCTAATGCCTTTAATTGTAAATGGAGCCGAGTCTAAGCTAACTCCATTGAATGTAACAGGAGCCGAGGCTAAGCTAACGCCATTGAATGTGATGGGAACCTAAGCTAAGCTAACGCCATTGAATGTAAAGGGAAACTATGCTAAGCTAACGCCATGTAATTCAACGGCTAAGCTAACTCTATTGAATGTAATTGGAACCTATGCTATACTATCGCCATATAATTTAACGATAGCCGAGGCTAAGCTAACTCTATTGAATGTAATTGGAACCTATGCTATACTATCGCCCTATAATTTAACGGTAGCCGAGGGTAAGCTAATGTCATTGGATGGAATGGGAAACGAGGCTAAGCTCCGACTTGGGTCGGGTGTTCATAACGTTACTCGGCTGCGGGGAGAGGGCTAAATAAAGATACCTGAGCATTTTTTCCCCACAAAAAACGTCTCACATGGCTCATATTAGAGACCACAACCCTACTGTTTAAAAGTAATTTAAAAACAATGGAAGGAGACCTTTAGAGAATAGAGATCTATCAAAGTCTGCCCTTCACAACACATTTGTGGAAGTGTATCATGGCAAGAGCAAAGGAGATTTAAAAAAAAAAAAGTTTTTGCAAAACCATCTCTAAAGTGTTTAGACTCCACCAATCCACAGTCAGCCAGGTTGTGTACAAATGGAGAAAATTCAAGACCATTGTTACCAAGAAAAAGGTTTGTAATAGTGGGCAAGGTCACAAAAGACCCAGGGAAACTTCTAAGCAACTGAAGGCCTGTCTCACATTGGCTCATGTTAATGTTCATGAGCCCACCAAAGCAACTGTTCTCCAAAAAGAACATGCTGCTTGTTCACAGTTTGCTAAAGATCACATATACAAGCCCGAAGGCTCTTGGAAGAATGTTTTGTGGACAGTTAGGAGCAAATTAGAACTGTTTGGTTTAAATGAAAAGTATTATGTTTAGAGAAATGAAAACACTGCATTCCAGCATAAGACCCTTATCCCATCTATAAAACACGGTGGTGGTAGTATCATGGTTTTGGCCTGTTTTACTGTATCTGGGCCAGGATGGCTTGCCTTTATTCATTGTAACAAAGAATTCTGAAGGAAAATGTCAGGATATCTGTCCTAAAAGTTAATGTTAGAAAACCCACCAAAATCCCAGAGTTGAAGCTGTTCTTTACAGAAGACAAGGCTAAAATTCTTTCAAGCTGGTGTGCAGAACTGATCAACAGTTACCGGAAACGTTTAGTTGCAGTTATTGCTGCAAAATGGGAGATCAAACAGATACTGAAAGCAAAGGTTCACATACTTTTCCACATACTAATTTATTTTCAATAAATAAATGACCAAATATAATATTTTTGTCTCACTTGTTGTCTCACTTGGTTCCCTTTATCTACTTTTAGGACTGAAAATTTTAGGATTGTAAACATTTGATGGTGTTTTAAATCATATTAATGCAGAAATATAGAAAATTCGGTACCACTGTAAAATAAGACTACCTTTATAAAGGGTTTATAAATGGTTTACAATTAGTTTATTAATGTTACTAATTAGGTAGTAAATGCCTTAAAAATAATTAATAATCAGTTATAACACATACGTAGAAAGGGCAACAATATAGATGGCTGGGGGTCAATATTTGGCAAACAACAGGTCATTGTTGCCCTCTCTACATATGTGTTATAACTGATTATTAATGATTTTAAGGCATTTACAACCTAATTAGTAACGATTAATAAACTAATTGTAAACCATTTATAAACCCTTTATAAAGGTAGTCTCATTTTAAAGTGGAAAATTCTATAAAAAGCGTGCAATAAACAAACTTTAGATAAAATGGTTATACAAAGAGTAGTCCGAACAAGTAAGTTCAACACTGGTAAACAGCAGCAGTAGATGTTATACATACCAATAATAAAAAAAAGTCCAAGAGTCAATCACGGCAAGGCGATATCAAAGGGTAGACGAATATCAGGGTTGAAAAAATACAAAAACATGAGACAATCTACGCAGGTAATGGATAGCGCTTTGTAAAGTGGATAAACCAAACAAATCTCTGTGAGGTGTGTGTGGAGTAAGGATGTATTTATAATGGGTGAACAGGTGAATTCAACACTCAGGTGATTGACTTAGTGCTGTGTGCAATGCCAGGACAGTCTGGAGGCTGTAGTGTGTGAGAGATGAGTGTGGGAGAGACAAGAGCGCCTTCAGCTCCAGGTATGACATACTTTCGTATGTAAATATAAATAGCTTTTAGAACAACTATATGTTCAAAGGTTTGTAGACACAAATAAAGGGTAATAATAATAGGAAGTCTGCAGTAATGGCCTCTACTCTTCTGCAAAGGCCCTTCACTAGATTTTGGAACATGAGAATCCCTTTAGAATTTGATGGCATTTGAAATTTGAGAGCATTACTGAGGTAAATTACTTAGTTTAGTTTAAAAACTCTAAAGAAATCATTTGTTTTTCTTGGTTGAGTTAAAAGGTTTGAACGTTTTGAGCAAAACAGTGGTCCAGAGCATCAATCTCTGATCCTCCTGAAATCAGTAGTCTTGGTTTTTACCTCTAGAGAACCCTGGCATGGTTCACTGCAGGTGCAAAAGCATTTATATGTGGATTAAACAAGCTATAAACAAGTAAATGTCTGTATCAGTAATGGGTGTACTGTAATTTAGCTGAACTCATTAAAAGCAATGTCGGTACATGTAGTGAATGTCTACAAATTTACTGTATGCCTTATTTTTTGGAGCTAAAATGAATAAACTAGAGCGTTTGCGAGCTGAAAATACAAGCATTCTGAGGCTGAGTAATTATTTGGCTTATTCCTGTTATAAAATATATGGCTAGTATAAAACAGATCCATTAATCTATTGATTTTCTTTCCACTTTTATCTATGCTGGTGCTAAAAGTTTGGTAGCCAATAAGACACTGGCCAGAGGCCAAAAAATGGTCACCCTACCTCTTTCCCAACTTCACAACTGATATCAAAGGTACTGAATGGAGCACCAGCATTCCAGAGAACACTGGTCCATTACTCTGAGCAAGAACATCTCCATTAGGGCTGAGTATCGAAATTTATTACCAAAAAAAGTACCGATCAAAATGTGTTGGAGTACTGAAAATTGAGTGCCTATTTTTAATACTTTGCATGAAACACTTATAAATGCACACAAACTATCTTGAGCTATCTCTCGTGCTGTCTCTTACTCTCTCGCACTGTCTCTCGCTCACTCACACTGTCTCTCGCTCACTCTGGATGTTTCTTGCTCTCTCACACTGTCTCTCGCTCACTCACTCTGTCTCTCGTTCACTCACTCTGTCTCTCTCTCTCACACTGTCTCTCGTTCACTCACTTTGTCTCTCGTTCACTCACTCTCTCACACTGTCTCTCACACTGTCTCTTAATCACGCACTCTGTCTCTCGTTCACTCACTCTGTCTCTCACTCTCTCACACTGTCTCTCGTTCACTCACTCTGTCTCTCACTCTCTCACACTGTCTCTCGTTCACTCACTCTGTCTCTCACTCTCTCACACTGTCTCTCGTTCACTCACTCTGTCTCTCTCTCTCACACTGTCTCTCGTTCACTCACTCTGTCTCTCACTCTCTCACACTGTCTCTCGTTCACTCACTCTGTCTCTCGTTCACTCTGTCTCTTACTCTCTCACACTGTCTCTCGTATATTCACTCTGTCTCTCGTTCACTCACTCTGTCTCTTACTCTCTCACACTGTCTCTCGTACATTCACTCTGTCTCTCGTTCACTCACTCTGTCTCTTACTCTCTCACACTGTCTCTCGTACATTCACTCTGTCTCTCGTTCACTCACTCTGTCTCACACTCACTTGCGCTGTCTCTTGCTCTTTTTGAACATTGTTCTCAAGAATCTGCAGATATTGACTGGAATCCATGCGACCCTCAACTTGCAGTTTTTCTCAATTGGTTTGTCTCATTTCTTGAAACTGAGATGACATTCTCAAAATAACATGGACAGATCCCCAAACTAACTTGCGGTTCCTCATAACAGAATGGCATTTCTCATTGCTTTCATCACATTTCAATTCATTTTGTACACGTCTCAAGCACTTAGTACATCTTTGCAAATGGTTATGTAGAAGTAGCCTACACTTAACACAATAATCCTACATTTAGTACATTTTCCAAAAGAATGCATCTTGTTGATCTATCCCAATTGGTTGGTTCTCAGTGTAATGGTTGTTCTCTCCAAAACATTTCAGCACAGTTTCATCGTATAAGTCATCATCTGCAGTATAGTCTGCTCAATTCTCAAAATGAGTTAAGAAGTTGTAATACAATACAGAACACATATTTTGGAACATTTCATAAATTCATGACAATCAGGTGAGTAGGTAACAGGTAAAAGCCGGTTTTGACGAGGAGGAGTGTCCCACATTACAGGTGATCAATCTACAGTTTGTTACCTGACAGGTGTTGTCTATGATTTTGAATGCTGGCATTGCTGCATATACAGTCATATGAAAAAGTTTGGGCACCCCTATTAACCTTAATCATTTTTAGTTCTAAATATTTGGGTGTTTGCAACAGCCATTTCAGTTTGATATATCTAATAACTGATGGACACAGTAATATTTCAGGATTGAAATGAGGTTTATTGTACTAACAGAAAATGTGCAATATGCATTAAACCAAAATTTGACCGATGCAAAAGTATGGGCACCCTTATCATTTTATTGATTTAAATACCCCTAACTACTTTTTACTGACTTACTGAAGCACAAAATTGGTTTGGTAACCTCATTGAGCTTTGAACTTCATAGCCAGGTGTATCCAATCATGAGAAAAGGTATTTAAGGAGGCCAATTGCAAGTTGTTCTCCTATTTGAATCTCCTCTGAAGAGTGGCATCATGGGCTCATCAAAACAACTCTCAAATGATCTAAAAACAAAGATTGTTCAACATAGTTGTTCAGGGGAAGGATACAAAAAGTTGTCTCAGAGATTTAACCTGTCAGTTTCCACTGTGAGGAACATAGTAAGGAAATGGAAGAGCACAGGGACAGTTCTTGTTAAGCCCAGAAGTGGCAGGCCAAGAAAAATATCAGAAAGGCAGAGAAGAGAAGACATTTCTGCAAGCACGCCACAAACAGAGTCGCCTGAAGTATGCTTTTGCATACCTCAGGCGACTCTGTTTGTGGCGTGCTTGCAGAATTGGCTTCTTCTGCATCACTCTCCCATAAAGCTTCTCCTTGTGCAAAGTGCGCTGTATTATTGACCGATGCACAGTGACACCATCTGCAGCAAGATGATGCTGCAGCTCTTTGGAGGTGGTCTGAGGATTGTTCTTGACTATTCTCACCATTCTTCTTCTCTGCCTTTCTGATATTTTTCTTGGCCTGCCACTTCTGGGCTTAACAAGAACTGTCCCTGTGGTCTTCCATTTCCTTACTATGTTCCTCACAGTGGAAACTGACAGGTTAAATCTCTGAGACAACTTTTTGTATCCTTCCCCTGAACAACTATGTTGAACAATCTTTGCTTTTAGATCATTTGAGAGTTGTTTTGATGAGCCCATGATGCCACTCTTCAGAGGAGATTCAAATAGGAGAACAACTTGCAATTGGCCACCTTAAATACCTTTTCTCATGATTGGATACACCTGGCTATGAAGTTCAAAGCTCAATGAGGTTAACAAACCAATTTTGTGCTCCAGTAAGTCAGTAAAAAGTAGTTAGGTGTATTCACATCAATAAAATGATAAGGGTGCCCATACTTTTGCATCGGTCAAATTTTGGTTGAATGCATATTGCACATTTTCTGTTAGTACAATAAACCTCATTTCAATCCTGAAATATTACTGTGTCCATCAGTTATTAGATATATCAAACTGAAATGGCTGTTGCAAACACCCAAATATTTAGAACTAAAAATGATTAAGATTAATAGGGGTGCCCAAACTTTTTCATATGACTGTACTGATACATTTTCCTTTGTATTTTTTTTTCTTTTCTACCTACAGTAATGTGTAAAGATGTACTTGTAAATAAAAATAGTTACAATTTCCTCAGCAGAATGAGTGCAGTGTGTGTGGTGTGAAAATTGTATTCCTTTAGTTAGACCTCTGCCATAAAGACAAAACATCTAAGCATTTTGACTTGCAGTACTTACACAATGCCAAAGGGACAATGCATTTTGGGAGCACTGGTGTGAGAAAGTTTTAGTTTTAGGTTTAGTTTTGACACATGGGTAAACTGTTTTTGGAGTGATATGAGCATGTGATGAGGATCCATGTAGTTATGTTGCACCGTCCAGTTTATTTTGACAGGAGGACAAAATGAATGAAAATGTGCCGAAGCAATTGAAGAATTTGAAGCAAGAATGAACGTTTTGGGAGACATATGATATTTTGCTGGTTATCTGAAGTGTTGCGAAGAACTGTAAGTCTGTTTGGCCAATTTACCTTATAGTTATGGGAATGTCATCTCAGTTTCAAGAAATGAGCCAAACCAATTGAGAAAAACTGTAAACAAGAATCTCAGTACCTGCATTGACCACACAACCCCACAGCATGATGGAACCACCAACAAAACATTCTTGAGTTGAAGCTGTTCTGTACGAAAGAATGAGCTCAAATTCCTCCAAACCGATGTGCAGAACTGACCAACAGTTATCGGAAAAGTTTAGTTGCAGTTATTGCGGCAAAGGGCGTTTTTCTCAATAAATAAATGAGCAAGTATAATATTTTTGTCCCATTTGTTTAACTGCGTTCTACTTTTAGGATTATTCTGAAAATCTGATGATGTTTTAGTTTATATTTATGCAGAACATGAACATGGATGAACTTTAGACCACCCTGCATTAAAGTTTAGTAGGCTAATGTTCAGTATGCTCTCTCTCTCTCTCTTTCTTTCTCTCTCTCTCTCTCTCTCTCTCTCTCTGTGGTTAAAGAAGAAGTTGAGCTCAGGTCTTTTGTGTGCAGATTGGACTGAGTGCTGGGCTGTGATTGTGCTGAGTGTTAATGTAAGTGTGATCTCGGCTGGAGTCCGTGCTGGTGGTGTTTGGATCAGGGTGGTCAGAGGTCAGTGTGTGAGGGTGGTGTGAGGCTGTGTGAGGAAGAGCTGCTGTTTTTCAGGGGATTTTCTGTGAAGTGGTTTTAAATGAGAGCAGATCTACTGCAGGTCACAGTGCCTCTTTGATCTCAGTGCTGACTTCAGCTCCATCCCTCCCTCCCTCCCTCTCTCCTCTCCTCTCCCACCACTGCTCTCTCTCTATATATAATCTATTATTCTTTACTCTCAGTTACTCTCTTATCTTGTCCTCATTTTTTTTATTTTCTGGTCTCCTCTCCTGTCTTCTTCTCTTCATTTTCTTGCCTTCTCTCCCATCTTCTCTTCTGTCTTCTTTTGCAATATTTTTCTCTTCTGCATTTCTTCACTTCTTCATCCATTCTTATGTTTAGTCTTTCCTCTCTTTTCATCTCTCATTTAATTCTTCTAACCCACTTCTATTCTCTTCTTTATCTAATTCTCTTCTCTCCCCCTCTCTCTCTCGCTCTCTTCTCTTCAGCTTCTCTCCTTGCCTCTCATCTCCTCATGATCATCTTGATCACTTCTCTTCTTACCCTCCCTCCTCTTCATCATCTAAATATCTTCTCTCCTCTTATTATCTCATCTTGTTTCTTCTTCTTTCTTCTCTTCTATCCTTTCCTCTTCTCTGTTTCTCCTTACCTCTCATCTCCTCTTGATCATCCATTTCTCTTCTTACCCTGTCATCTTCTTTCTACCTTCATTATCTACCTGTTTTCTCTCCTTCTCTTTTCTCATCTTGTTTCTTCTCCTTCTCTCCTCTTCTCTAGTTTCTTCTTTTCTGCTTCTCTCCTTTTCTCTCATCTCCTCTTGATCATCCACTTCTCTTCTCTTGTTTTATCACCCCTCTTCTCTCTCTACCTCTCCTCTGCTTCTCTCCTTACCTCTCTACCCTTCTTTTCTTCTCTTCTCTCCCCACTTCTCCTCTGTCTCTCCTTAACTCTCATCTCCTCTTGATCATCCACTTCTCTTCTCTTCTCTTTTTTCGTTTCACCTCTCTCTCAATCATCTTTTTTCTTCACCTCTCTTCTCTTTTCTCCTTTCCTCTTTTCTGCTTCTCTCCTTACCTCTCCTCTCATCTTGATCATTTTGTTTTTGTATCTTCTCTTCTTTGGTTTCTTTTCTTTTCTAGTTTTACCACCCCTCTCTTCTCATTTCTTCACTTCTTTCCCTCCCAAGCCTTTTTGACTCACCTGTCTTCTCTCCTCTTCTACCCTCATCCCGTTTCTTTTCCATTCCTTTCCTCTTCTGCTTTCCTCTTGTCACCACTTGATCATCTTCTCTCATCTCTCCTCTGCCTCTCTCCTTACCTCTTATCTTTCTCCTCCTCTTTTCATTTCTGTCCACTTCTCTTCTCTCCTCTCCTTCTCTCACCTCATTTCTTCTTCTTCCTTCTGTTCTACTTCTTTCTTTTTGTTCATCCACCTCTTCTCTCCTTGGCTTCTCTCCTCTCTTCTCCTCTACTCATCAGCCAGGAGAGGAAAGAGAAGGAGAGAATTTATCTCCTTGTATCTTTTTTCTCTCCTTTATATTGTCCAGCTTTAGTCCCTTCTTTCTTCTCTTATCTCTTCTTTCCTATTGATCATTTACTTCTCGTCTTTCTCTGTTCTGTCTCTACTCTTCTCTCCTTTCCTTTATCAACCTCTCTCCTCTCTTTCATGCCACTCTTCCCCTTGCATCTACCTTTTCTCTCGTTTCTGCCTCTTTCTCTCTCCTCTTCATCCGCCTCTTCATCACTTTCTTGTACCTTTGTTCCTGTTCACTGTACAGTAATACAGCTGTAGAGAACATAACCTTATTGAGGAGGTTAATCATCCATCCCATCACTACCCTCTCAATCGCTCTCTCACACACACACACACACACACACACACACACACACACACACACAAACACACACACACACACACACTATCACAGACACACCATCAATTCTATTTCTCTTCTCTCCCTGTCCTCTCTCTCTCTCTCTTGCTCTCTCTCTCTCTTACATCTTTCTCTCTATTTCTCTCTCTTATGTCTCTCATCTCTCTCTCTCCTCTTTCTTTCCCTTACATCTCATATCTCCCTCTATCCTTTGTTTCTCGTACTGCCTCTTTTTTCTCCCCATGTCCTCCCTCTCTCTCTATCGCTTTCTTTTTTCTCTTCCCATGTCCTATCTCTGTCTCTTTCTCTCTGTCTTTATCTTTTGTTTCTCTTTACTCTCTTGCTGCCTCTCTCTTTTCTCCTCATGTTCTCTCTCTCTTTTTATCGCTTTATTTCTTCTCTGCCCATGTCTCTGTCTCTCTTTCACTCTGTCTTTATCTTTTCTTTCTCTCTTTCTCTCTTGCTGCCTCTCTCTTTTCTCCTCATGTCCTCTCTCTCTCTCTCTTTATTGCTTTCTTTCTTCTCTCCCCATGTCCTGTCTCTCTCTCTCACTCTGTCTTTATCTTTTGTCTCTCTCTTTCTCTCTTACTTCTTTTTTTATTCTCTCCTCATGTCCTCTCTCTCTCTCTCTATCTCTGTCTCTCTTTTGCTCTCTCCTATCTCCCCTATTCTCCTTCTCTTGTTCTCTTTCTCTGCCTCTTACGCTTCTTATATCTCTCTTTATCCTTTTTTTCTCTCTTACTCTCTTACTCTCTCTCTCTTTTCTTCCCCCGTCCTCTCTCTACCTCTTTTTCTCTCTCTGTTCTCTCTCCCTTTGACTTTCGTTTTCTTTGTCCTGCAGAAGGACGTTTGTTTTCCTGTGGGGGACGAGAGGAATCGACGTCTAAAGATGAGTTATTGATTACAAAGCAGAGAAAGAGAGAGAGAGAGAGAGACCAATCAGCCCCCTTTTAGTATTTATATTCATGATTTGTGTTCGATTAGCACTAACACACACAAATATACCTACACGTACACACACAAACACACACACACATACTGCCCAAATGTCTCTAAGTGTCAGTGTTTTAAAAAGAGAGTGAAATCAGGCGATAGATCTGATAGATCAGACAATGTTTCTTTCATTAATTTTGATGTTGATTTAACTGATATGTCATGTTTTCTTCATTTTATCACAACTTCATTTCATTTGTCAACAAATGCATGAGAAAAGTATTTAAATGTTTAAAAACAATATCTCTCAAAGAAAGATTGGAAGGGAAATGCATATTACTCCCTCAACAGTGCATATCAGAGACTGTAAAAAAAGATGGACGCCGTTTATATTCATTCAATGAAAATGAAGCCAAAATCATCCGCCATGTTGGCGATCCCGAAACCCGAGTCTGCGCAGTAGAGACCAGAGGAGGGAGAAAGACTGTGGAGAGCTCCTACTCATTTGAATAACCCCGCCCCTGAGGGCTGCCTCGAGGTCACAGACTGCAGAGCGGAGCGGAGCTGACGGTCTGTTATTGGTCCCGCCCATAACCAGCCCTTCTACAATAACCACACCTTTTTGAATAGAGCTGAATAACGTTTTTAAAAACGAATTCTGTGGGGATATAAAAAAATGACAATATAAGCAGAGGTTACACTAGCTGCTGCATTTAAATAATGGAGGTAGAATTACAGTATATTAGAAAAAAAACGTGATTGAAAGTTGTCTGTTTTGCCTTTGAAACCTATGGGAATGGGTGGGGTTACACGGCTTTCTGAAACCGAACAGCAGGGGGCGCCTGACCTGTGGTGGCTTCACCTTTGAGAGACGATGCTCTGTCCAGCTATATACAGTCTATGGTGCATATTATCAAAAATGGATTTAAGGAAATTCTAAGAGAATTTGAAAAGGGCAAGGGTGCGACCCTAAGCTGACCTCCTATGGTCTCCAATTCTTCAGTCAGCACTCAACAATAGCTGATCGCTCTTTCGCCATTTAGAGGTGAGCATTATCATTCTGTAGCTTGATGCTAAACCCGGCTAACACTGCTGGAGCAGCCTTAGCCTTAACCCACTAACCACACTAAGTGCTAGCTCTTTCGCCTTTCAGAGGTGAGTGTTATCAGCCTGTAGCCTGCTGCTAATCCACATTACATTCATAGATTCAACAGAAGCCTTAACCATGTGTTAACCATGTACAGATGTGGCATCAACAACAAACAAGTCCAAAAGTCTGTCATGTTTTACGGTTGTGTAGGTTCACTTTAATAGCAGCATTAATGCAGAAAAGTACATTGAGACCTTAGAGCTGCGTATGCTGTTTCCAGCAAGATATCTGTCCCTAGAGTATCTATAAATGTTTCAACAAGACAATGCAAAACCACATGCTACACACACACATTACAAAGACATAAAAAAAAGGAAATACAACAACGATTGCAGGGAAGCAGGTGGCTTAAAGGGAACCAAATTAAACTGAACGTTCTTTTAGGGTGATCACCGTCAGGTTAAACAGTTCCAGCCCCAGCGCTTCAGATTAACACTGCTTTCACACCCAGACTCTCATTAATGACAGAGTGCTAAAGAGACGGAGTCCTAGCAGATGGGTGGTGTGTGTGTTCATATGTGTGTGTGTATGTGTGTATGTGTGTACAGCACCCTGCATAATTTATGGCACCCCTGGTTAAGAAGTGTTCTTTGGCTTCTATTAAATATATATTTTTTGCTATATGATATAGGACAACAATGCAAAAAAAGAGAAAATTTGAAGCTTTAATTCAAGGGCCTTTATTTGGTGGGGGAAAAAAAAATCACATTTTTTAAATGAAATAATTTGTGCCACAATTATTGGCACCCCTGGTGTTAGTACTTTGTACTTTGTACAAACTCAAAATTTATTAATTATAAGCCTCTAAAAATCTTACTGGTAAATTTCCCAATACTCTATAAATTTTTTTGAGTAAATTGTCACATGACCAGATCTGTTTACTACCTGGTTGCATCTTGAGAAGAGGATGGCTGCCTCAAAGCTCCCAAATAAAAGGCTGGTAAAATATGTTAAAATAAACATAGAAAATAATATTTTTGTCCACATGCTCTCTAAGTTGTTTAGTTATGATATATGCATTTGTAATTAATCAAATGTCTTTGGTGTGTTTGCAGAATGAGTAAACATGTAAACAGTCACAATTGTGACCGGTGGGATAGAATGTTGTATCTAGATGCACACATACTTAATATACAAGCAAAATTCTTGTTGTATCTTACCTACATTTTTTTTTTATTTTAGGATGACTAAGTAAAGTCCTTGACATATAGATGATGGCCCAGACAAGGCATGCAACATTGCTATCATACCTCAAAATGAGAAGATTCTATTATAAGTGATTGTGACAGTGATGGGTCAGATATGGACTACCATATCTGTTAACTTTATTTTCTAAGTTACTGTAATACAATGTCAGACTGATAGTTGATCAACAGAATCAAGCACTTTGCTCTACCTTGTTACTGTATACCTGCCTATAATCTAATTACATTAAATTTTTGTTAAATTAGGTCGGTCCCATAACAGCGATGGGAATAACGGCGTTCAGGGGCGAGTAACAAAAGTAACGCGATAGTTACTTTTACTGGTAACTAGTTACTTTTATAATGGAGTAACTCAGTTAGTAACTCAGTTTCCTTTTCGGAGAAGTAACTACTAACTATAACTAATTACTTTGCACTAAAGTACAATTTAAAATGTTTACAAATAAATGTTTCAGTACATGTTACACTAAAGTGATGCTGTTGCAATTTGTATTTGAAATAAACAAACAAGGTTAAGATAATTTAACAAAAAAAAAATTAACAAAAATTTACCTCTAACACACTAACTACTTCTAACCTCATTTCCTTCTTCCCCTCCTTCACTCCTCTATCCTATTATTCCCCTTTGACCTCCTTTTATCCCTATCCAAAGTTGTTTTTACCTTTAAACTTATTTTACATTGTACTTGACTATTGTAAGTCGCTTTGGACAAAAGCGTCTGCCAAATGTAATGTAATGTAATGTAATATTTTGAACATATTTTCCATAGTGTTCCTATGGTGTGGAAAGTCCCAAGTTCCTTATCAAGTATTCTGTTTCAGTGATTGCTGTCAGAAGGCCCTTATTTCAACAACCTTTCATTGAGAATACGCATATCATCCCACCGGTCACAATTATGACTAGTAATAAAACGCACTTTTTCATCTACTTTTCTCATTTTTTTGGTGGAAATAATTCTTGATTATTTCAAAGGGTTGCTAATTACACACGATTTGCATATTTGCATGTCTGGGAAAAATTTGGGCATAAATGGGTTAATCTTCTCCTATAACTCTTCACAAGGTAAGAGAATACAGAAAGAGGGATCTTCCACCATTCCTCTTTACACAACCTTTCTAAATCGTCCAGAGTCCTGAACCTGCTCCTATGCACTCTCCTCTTCAGCTCATCCCACAGCTTTTCTATTGGGTTGAGGTCTGGGGACTGAGATGGCCATAATGCCCGGATCAGACTTCAGGATTTTAGCCCGATTTTGACCTGACACTGAATTTCAATGTCACGAGCGACAAAGGTCCGTGTAGTGTGACACAGTCAAAGAGCAGTAATTTGACGTGAGCGACGCCATCGGAGCGTCCAACGGAAAGACTAGCATGTTAGAATTTTTTGTATTTTGTATAAAGCACCACCATCACGCAAAGGGCTTCTATACCCATGATTCTCAGATTCTATGCTTCTCCTCCACCGTGATGACCTACGAACATGGACGATGATTGGTCGGTGACTAATGTGTAGTGTTGCCAGTTCCCTGAGTACGATACGAAACGAAAATAACAGCTAAATCTGACATCGTGAGGGACGAAAATGTTGTGTAGTCTGAGCTTGATTTTGTGCCTTGTAAACTATGTTTAGGGTCATTAACTTGCTGAAAGACTCAGTGACAACCCCTCTTCAGGTTTCAGGCAGAGGCCACCAGATTCTGATTCAAAATGTCCTAATATTTCACAGAGTTCATAATCCCATGTATCCTTACAAGGTTCCCAGGTCCTCTGGAGGAGAAACAGGCTCACAGCATCACCGATCCTCCCCCATACTTAACAATACTAATCCTTAGTGTTATGCCAGACCCACTTAGTGTTCTATCTTGGTCTCATCTGACCAAAACACACAATGCCAGTTAAAATTCCAGTACCGCCTGTCAAACTCCACCGATTTACACTGATTATGATTATAACTCAGAAAAGGCTTTCTTCAAGCTGCATGTCTCCCAAACAGCTTGTTGGCATGTAGATAGCACCTGAAGGTTGTTTGGGAGACCTCGTAAGCCCAAGATGCTACTATTTGATTCAATTCTCTTAATTAAATAACATTTATTTTAAGGCTTTTAACACATTTAAACTAGGGGTGCCAATAATTATCGAGGGCGCTGTATGTGGTTTGTTTTAAAAGATAATTACTAGCGCTGCCACTATGAGTGGGAGGTCGCAGGTTCAAACCCCCGCTCATGCAGCTTCGCCATCAAGCTGCCGGCGCTCAGAGAGAGCACAATTGGCCCTGCTCCCTCCGGGTGGGTAGATGGCGCTCTCTCCCCACATCACTCCTAGGGTGATGTCCACAGCACAGGGCGTCTGTGAGCTGATGTATCAGAGCCGAGTCACTGCGTTTTTCTCCGAGCGCGCTGTGATGCTACTCGGCAATGCTGGATCAGCAGCAGCTCGAAAAGAAGCTTTGCAAATATGGGAGGAAGCATGTGTTAGTCTTCCCCCTTCTGGTGTGTTGGGGCATCACTAGTGATAGGGGGAGTCCTGATGAGTGGGTTGGGTAA
Organism: Astyanax mexicanus; assembly: GCF_023375975.1. Taxonomy (NCBI): domain Eukaryota; kingdom Metazoa; phylum Chordata; class Actinopteri; order Characiformes; family Acestrorhamphidae; genus Astyanax; species Astyanax mexicanus. Next base: position 18,084,977 of record NC_064426.1, on the reverse strand, counting down.
TTGGCTGTGCTAAATTGGGGAGAAAAAGAAAAAAATTAGAAATAAAATTATAAAAAAAAGATAATTAAAAAAATGGCCTTGGATGAAGAGTCATTAGAAGAAAACCTCTCCCGCATCTTCACCACAAAATATCATCTTCATGTCATCTTTATGCCATGTGTAGATAATTTTATCTTCTTGCTCATATTGCTTATTTTGCATTCAAACTTTGGGAAGCTGCTATAGTTATTTACTGTAATGTAGTTACACAAAGTATTTAACTGTAATGGGTTTCATTACTTTGTTACAGAGAAAGTAATCAAATTACTTTGTACTGCATTAAATCCTACACTGTGAAACACTTACAGTACCAGTCAAACCATTTTAAATTCAGTGTTTTTCCATTATTTTAAATTGTCTCCTTCAAAACTCTAAATACAAACATGTGGAATTAAGTTTGATATTTTAGATTCTTTAAAGTAGAAACTCTTGACAGCTTTGCACATCTTGGACTTTCTGGATTTTCTTAGTCAGCTTAATGAGGTAGAGTCACATCGAACTCAGGCTTTCAGTTAACAGCTGTGCTGAACTTATCAAGAGTTAATTACTTGAATGTCTTGCCTCTTAAAGTGTTTGAAAGCATTAGTTATAAAGTTGTGAAGAGGACGATTTAAAAATGTTCTAATTCTTCCACCTTGGCTCGAGTGCGCCCACAGGGAGAGCTAAAGCCACAGAGCCAGGCACATCTCGTCAGACAGAAGCTAACAGCGATAGGAACAGCATGGCAGTTTGTTCCTGTGTTATTTGTGCAAATAACACATCAGTGTTTTATGCTTTACCCAGTAATTCAATTCAGAGCTTAGGAACAAGTGGTTCGAATTTGTCTATAAAGCACCACCAACACAGTACAATTGAGATAGGTAGGTGTATGGTTAGAACAGTTCTGTTTATACTAGTTAAAAGTAAAAAAAAAACACTTTTTTTTGTTCCAACTGCCTGGGTGGCTCTGCTGTGGCTCAGCCAACAAAACCCCGGGATGTATTTTTTTACTTTCTGGACCTGGACTACCCACCTCTGTGTAAGTAACTAGGTTTACATAGGATCTCCAGTGGATTTTGTGTTTTACAGAGACTCTAAGACTAGGTCATTGACTGCATAAAGCAGGGCATTACACATGTTGTAAAGTAACATAATTCTCCCCGACCACTTCTCCACCAGACTAAAGCAGCTTTATACCAGATCACTAAAGCACTTTTTTTTTTTTTTTACAAAAAACAGCTCACATGGCATCGATTCATACTAGAGACCACAACTAGACATTTTAAACTAAATAAAAAAAGAAGAAATGAGACCTTTACGAAATGGTCAGTCACTCTAAACAATTTCTAGAAGTTTAAAAGTATCCTCAAGCGCAAAGACCATCAAAAATGTTTTTGAAGAAACTGGCTCTCATCAGGACCGCCCCAGCAAAGGAAGAACAAGAGTTACCTCTTTTGTACAGGATAAGTTCATCAGAGATACCAGCCTCAGAAACTGCAAGTTAACAGCTTAACCCCAGATAAGAGCACCTAAATTCTTCACATTTTCAAGTATTTTGAATTGATTAACACTTTTTAAGTTACTACATGATTCCTTATGTGATTTATCATTGTCTGGATGACGTCAGTATTAATGTACAAAGGTTCTGTATATGAATATTTCATGTAGGGTCTGTAGTTTTGTATCTACAGTTTCTCGTGAGATTGAATGGGATTGTTTTCAGGATTCTGTGAAACTTATTCTAAGCAGCTTCTTCCAGAGATTGCAGTTTCAGGTTTTTTTTTTCAGTTTAGAGAGGACAGTTATTTATTTTTTTATTTTATTTTTATTTTTTGCATTGTGGGACTGTAAGAATGTGCTGGATCTTCAAAAACCCAAAAAACACAAACTAGCCGACTCCAAAAATGAATCAGGCACAATTTCAGAGAAAGCCTGAGTGAAAAAGATCTGATTGGTGGAGTTCAGGAGAAAAATACAGAGCCTAAAGCGCTCCCAATCCTGCTCTGCCACTTGTTGCAGCGACGTGATTGGCCAGAAGAAAATAACTGGTTTGTGTGTGAAGCAGTGGGAGGTTTTATTCCAGTTCAGTGATGCAGCACATCCCAGCGATAACATCAGCAGCCAGTAAAAACCCAGGGGAAGCAGAGGACTGCCTTCAAGATAAATACACACAGCTACTGAGGGGAGAAAACGCCTTCAAGTGAACATGTAAATACAGGTGATGCCTGCTGAGAGTAACACACACACACACACACACACACACATTTCTTTGTATTCTAGGGCTTTAGGATTTCCATGATTGCAGAGAACAATGAGGGTATTGCAGAATTGAAGCTTCAAACAGATTTCAGATACAAAGACAAAGGGCAACGATACTCAAAGTCGGCTGCGTTCACATTAGTCACATTGCTTTAATGTGTCTGGAATCTAATTGGTTTTAAGGAGCACGTCAAATCTGATCTTTTCACAAAGTAGTCACTTTCATATGTGGTCCTGAAATCCAATTCAAGTGGGTGTGTCATGAGTGTGAACAGTCAGATCAGATTTCACGCATCTTTGTTCTACTACACATGTTTATTTTACTACTGTTGTCATCAACCTACACCAGTGCTGTGCCAAATTCGGACTTCCCACCAAAATCTGCCTCCCCTTCGCATGCATATCGTCGCTGTCCAATATAAAACACTTTACAGGAGAGAGAAAAAACCTTGAAAACTTTCAATGGAAGTCAATGTAAAAAGAGTTTATTTCAGGTAATTTTGAAGTATTACTATTGGTCCTTTCATCAAGAAATTTTGGCACAGTGTAAGGGACAGTTTGTCTGCTCAAATTATGTAGTAAACTAAAAATCGACAAAAATGGAGATAATTGTTTTTCATAGGACAGCGACGATATTCATGTCACGTCAAGTAAAATTGGTGGAAAGGTAGACAGAATAAAAACAGAAACAGAAGCACTGATGCTACCACCACCATGCTTAAAAGTGGGTACAGTGTACTGTATTTGCCGCACTATAAGCCGCCACTTCCAATATGACAATACACCAAGGCGCACTGTCAATAAACGTCTTTTTTCGAGTCTGTTTTCATACACCTTGTTTTCAATGTGCGGTGCATTATGTGACACTAGTAAGGAACAGGGGTGTCGCCATGTTTTTTTTTCTTCTAATTTAGCAAAATCTTGTTCAGTAAAACTTAGCTAAGTTAAGTAAACAAATCTGTAATTCTTAAAAAAAAAACTATTTTTATTAAAAAATAAAGTCAAATAAGTGCTGCATGGAAATCTACACAGATTTCTCTCCTGAAAACTGTTTATTAGGGTGAGTAAATCACTTCCGTTTGTTTAAAGTTATAAATGCCTCGTTTTAAGTGTCAGGATGTGAGGTGTGGAGCTACTTTGAGCCTGGATATCGGTGTAAAAATGATTTATCTGCAGGGGCAAAATAAGCAGTGTTTCATCTGTTCTAAAGCATGTTTGGAGAAACTGCTCATAACTACTGGATCTCAGAAAGCTGCAGGAGAACAGAGGTGTGCATCATGTTATCATGTTTTACTGCACCTGAAATCAATTTTACACCAGCGTTCTTCTTTAACTGAGGCAAGTGAGACCTGCAGTTCTTTAAATGTTGTTCTGGGTTCTTTTGGGACCTCCTGGATGAGTTGTCCATGCCCTTTTGGAGTCATTTCGATAGGCCGGCCACTCCTGGGAAGGTTCACCAGTGTTCCATGTTTTCTGCATTTGTGAATAATAGCTCTCACTGTGATTTGCTGGAGTGCCAAAGATTTAGAAATGATTTTGAAACATTTTTCAGACTGATAGATGATCAGTGACTTATTGTTTTCTCATCTGTTTTTGAATTTCTTCAGATTGGGGCATAATTTATTGCTTTTTGAGATCTTTAAGCTGCTTGATGTTGTCAGACAAGTTTAATTTAAGTGATTTCTGGTTGTGGTCAGAAGTGAAATTGAAATCAGCTTTCCAAAAAGTGTGATTAATTACCGTTCATTTATTGAGGGGTAAACACTTTCCTAAACACTCGGGTTATATTTGTTTGATATAAACATTTATTTGATAAAATGAAGTATGACAAAAATGCGAAAGCAAAAAAAATCTGTAAGAGGGTAAATACGTTTTTACGTCACTGTATTTGCAGCTGAACATACATGTAGATACACACGTGTGTGTGTGTGTGTGTGTGTGTGGTACCTGTCAGAGCAGGTTGATCTAGCTGAGTTAATTCAATTCAGATGGATCGTTAATGATTCAGGTGGTGGGCTGAAAGTGTGCGTGTGTTCCCTCGCTCGGGTGTTCAGCTTCCAGCATAACACACACACACACACACACACACACACACACTTTCTCAAGGGCCGGTACAAATCCTACACTAGACTAGACTAACACACATGCTAACAGGCATGCTTATAGACAAGCTGAATCCTATAAACTCACTGTACAATAAACATGCACAGGCCTGAATTAACTAATGCAAACAACTAATGTTTTCTAATGCTGCTGAACCTCCTATTCCCACATGCTACACACAACCTTACACATGCTATACATAACCTCATGCATGTTACATAACCTTACTACGCATGTTACATATAACTTTAAATGTTACACACATTACAAATCTTATTTTAACATAACCTTGCATTTTATACATAACCCCAAGCATGAAATACAACATTGCATGTTACACACAATATTATATGTTACATATACTTACACACATAAAAAACTTATATGTTACACATACCTTTGTGTTACACATAGCAAGGCACACATTACATAATCTTACACATGTTTTACATGACCTTTACATGTTACATAATCTTATGCAGGTCACAAATTCGTACATGTTACATGTTACACATAACCTTACACATGTTACACATGACCTCATGTATGTTACACATAACCCTACACATGTTACACATAACCTCATGTATGTTACACATAACCTCATACATGTTACATATAACATTACACATGTTACAAATAACCTTACACCTGTTACACATAACCTCATGCATGTTACACCTAACCTTACACCTGTTACAAAACCTCATGCATGTTACATATAACCTTACACCTGTTAAACATAACCTAATGCATGTTAAACATAGGCTTAAACCTGTTACACATAACCTCATGCATGTTACACATAAACATACACATGTTACACATAACCTCATGCATGTTACACATAACCTTACGCATGTTACACATAACCTCATGCATGTTACATATAACCTTACACCTGTTACACATAACCTCATGCATGTTACACATAACCTTACACCTGTTACACATAACCTCATGCATGTTACATATAACCTTATACATGTTACACATAATCTCATGCATGTTACACATAACCTTACACCTGTTACACATAATCTCATGCATGTTACATATAACCTTACACCTGTTACACATAACTTCATGAATGTTACACATAACCTTACACATGTTACACATAACCTCATACATGTTACACATAACCTTACGCATGTTACACATAACCTCATGCATGTTACATACAACCTTATACATGTTACACATAACCTCATGCATGTCACATATAACCTTATACATGTTACACATAACCTCATGCATGTCACACATGACCTCATGCATGTTACATATAACCTTACACATGTTACACATAACCTCATGTATGCTACACATAACCTTACACCTGTTACACATAACCTCATGCATGTTACATATAACCTTACACATGTTACACATAACCTCCTGCATGTTACATATAACCTTACGCATGTTACATATAACCTCATTCATGTTACACATAACCTTACACATGTTACACATAACCTCATGCATGTTACACATAACCTTACACATTTTACACATAGCATCATGCATGTTACATATAACCTTACACCTGTTACATAACCTAATGCATGTTACACATAACCTTACGCATGTTACATAAATTTATGAATGTTACACATAATCTTACACCTGTTACAACACATTTTGCATGTTACACATAGCCTCACACCTGTTACATAACCTTATGCATGTTACACATAACCTCATGCATGTTACACATAACCTTACACATTTTACACATAGCATCATGCATGTTACATATAACCTTACACCTGTTACATAACCTAATGCATGTTACACATAACCTTACGCATGTTACATAAATTTATGAATGTTACACATAATCTTACACCTGTTACAACACATTTTGCATGTTACACATAGCCTCACACCTGTTACATAACCTTATGCATGTTACACATAACCTTACGCATGTTACACATAACCTAATGCATGTTACACATAACCTTATGCATGTTACACATAACCTAATGCATGTTACACATAACCTTACGCATGTTACACATAACCTAATGCATGTTACACATAACCTTATGCATGTTACACATAACCTAATGCATGTTACACATAACCTTACGCATGTTACAGATAACTTTACACATGTTACACATAACCTCATGCATGTTACACATAACCTTACACGTTACACATAACCTCATGCATGTTGCAAATAACCTTACACAGTTTATACATAACATCATGCATGTTACATATAACCTTACACCTGTTACATAACCTAATGCATGTTGCACATAACCTTACGCATGTTACATAACCTTATGAATGTTACACATAATCTTACACCTGTTACAACACATTTTGCATGTTACACATAGCCTTACACCTGGTAGCACATAACCTCTTGCATGTTACACATAATCTTACACCTGTAACAACACATTTTGCATGTTACACATAACCTTACACCTGTTACACATAACTCATGCATATTACATAACATAATGCGTGTTACCCACAACTTTACACCTGTTACATAACCTAATTCATGTTACTAACATCACAACATAACAACTTAGCCTAATGCATGTTACTCATAACCTTACACCTGTTACATAACCTAATGCATGTTTCACATACCATTACACCTGTACAACATAACAACTTAACTGCATGCTGTTACACATAAATGTACACCTGTTACACATAACCTCATGCATGTTACATATAACCTTACACATGTTACACATTACGTATACTAATGCAGTAACACACACAAACATGCATGCTGTTACACACCTGCACACACACACACACACACACACACAGGGCACAGTGATTCTCAACTGTGCACACAGGGCAGTATGTTTACTAATAAGTGTTTTGTAATGAATTATTCATTAGCCAGTTGGGCAGTTGTGTGTGTCCATCTATGTGCGCGCATGTGTGTGTGTGTGTGTGTGTGTGTGTCTGTGTGTGTGTGTGTGTCTGTGTGTGTGTGTATGACCCATTACATGCATAACGACTCTCCTGGATATTGATAAACACACTCAGTCGCCCAGATTTGTATTCTTCGGTGGAGCGAATGTCACATGTCCCCCCTGGTTACCTTGGATACCAGGCATCCGTTAAATGACTCAACAGTAATGAAGATAAGAACAGCAGCCATATTAAACACACAGCGAGAGAGAGAGAGAAAAAGAGAGAGAGAATGATGAAGAGAGAGAGAGACAGATGGAGAGAGGGACTGAGAGAGAGCGAGGGATGGAGTGAAGGGAGAGAGGAAGAGAGATAGGGGGAGGGATGGTGGATTGCTGATGAGTGGAGGAGCATTATGATTGTTCCCACAGCCCCGGCCTCCGCTCCCCCATCCCTCTCTTCTGTGGCCTCTCTTTCTTTCTTGCTGCAGCGTTGCCATGACAACCGAGAAATGTGGGAATACCTCTGTCCTTCAGAGAGAGAGAGAGAGAAAGAGAGAGAGAGAGAGAGAGATGGGAGTGGGTGCAGTGCTAAGGGGGAAAAGAGACATATAGACATGGGAAGGATGGAGAGAATGAAAGGAGAGAGAGGGATGAGAGAGGAAGACAGCAAAGGAAAAGAAAAATAAGAGAGACAACCAGGACAAGATAGGTAAAGATAGAAGGAAATAAAGAGAGAGAGGTACAGGGAGAAGAGGATGGAGAAGGAAAGAGTATGAGGAGTGCTGAGGACCAAAAAGAGGTATAGAGATGGCAATGATGCATAATGGGAAGAAAGAAAGAAAGAAAGAAAGAAAGAAAGAAAGAAAGAAAGAAAGAAAGAAAGAAAGAGAAAACAAGTATAGACATGGAGAAGATGGACAGAGAGGGAAAGATAGACAGAGAGAGAATCTAGGTAAAGACAGGAAGAAAAGACAATTGTGAAAAAGAACATAAGACAGAAAGTAAGAGAGAGAACGAGAAAACGGAAAACAGAGGGACATGGAAAAGAAAAGATATAGACATGGAAAGGACAGATAGAAGGAAGGCAGAAATTATAAGAGAAAAAATAAAAGAAGAAAAAAGAGAGAGAATTAAAGAGCAAGAAAGGGGAACAAGGGATGGAGAAGGAAAAAGATGAGTAAAGAGAAAAACAGCAAAAGGGAGAGGGAGACAAGGAAGAGAAGAAAAGAAGACAAGAGATAGAAAGGTGGGTAGAAGTGGGAGGAGTGATGTATAGACATGAGAAGGATGGATAGAAGAGACATAGTTAAAGAGACATGAAAAAGAACATGAACAGAAAAGAAAATGAAAAGATGGGAGATAAAATATAAAAAGAGAGGGAAAGAGGGAATGCAAGCCAGACAGGAAGCAAGAGAGCGAAAAAAGAGACAGAGTAAGAGAAGGAGAGCGACTGTGTGTGTGTGTTTGTGTGTGAGAGAGAGAGAGAGAGAGAGAGAGAGAGAGAGAGAGAGATGTAAATGTAGAATGTAGGGTAATGCAGATTTGCTGACTGTCTGTATAAACATGAAAAGGTCTCGTCCTGAACCCAGAAAAACAGCTTAGACATGAAAAGTTACAAGTTAAAACCACACACACATACACAATTACACACACACAGACACACACACACACACAGACACACAGACACACACGTGCGCGGGTCGTTCTGGGGGCTGACAGTGAGGCCAGTGTTATTCGGCTGCTGCTGTGTGTTTGTCTCATTTTCTCCCTACATGTTTCTCCACGTCTTCATGGCATAGCTAGGCTGCTGTTACCATGACGACGGCCAGCCGAAAATAGTCAGCTTTCCTTTGCTTTCAACAACACACCCCAACACACACCCACACACACACACCCTCAGCACCACCCACACACACATTTATACCTTTAACACCATCTGCGTACTCATCTGTACCATAAACACCCCCACAAACTCATCTATACCCTCAGCACCACCCACAAACTCATCTATACTCTCAACACCCCCACAAACTCATCTATACCCTCAACACCACCCACAAACTCATCTATACCCTCAACACCACCCACAAACTCATCTATACCCTCAACACCACCCACAAACTCATCTATACCCTCAACAGCCCCACAAACTCATCTATACTCTCAACACCCCCACAAACTCATCTATACCCTCAACAGCCCCACAAACTCATCTATACCCTCAACACCACCCACAAACTCATCTATACCCTCAACAGCCCCACAAACTCATCTATACTCTCAACACCCCCACAAACTCATCTATACCCTCAACACCACCCACAAACTCATCTATACCCTCAACAGCCCCACAAACTCATCTATACCCTCAACACCACCCACAAACTCATCTATACCCTCAACACCCCCACAAACTCATCTATACCCTCAGCACAACCCACAAACTCATCTATACTCTCAACACCGTCACAAACTCATCTATACCCTCAACACCACCCACAAACTCATCTATTCCCTCAACAGCCCCACAAACTCATCTATACCCTCAACAGCCCCACAAACTCATCTATACCCTCAACACCCCCACAAACTCATCTATACTCTCAACACCACCCACAAACTCATCTATACCCTCAACACCACCCACAAACTCATCTTTTCACTCAACACCACCCACAAACTCATCTTCAAACTTATCACAACCCGGATAAACTTATCCATACGCCTTAACACCCCCACAAACTCATCTATACCATCAACAACCCGCATAAACTCATCTATACCCTCAACAACCCACATAAACTCATCCATATCCTCATCACTACCCACAAACTCATCTTTACCCTCAACAACCCGCATAAACTCATCCATACCCTCAACAACCCACATAAACTCATCTATACCCCGATATCCCCAAACACATCTATATTAAGACTATCCACAAACTCATCCACTCAACAACCTGCATAAATTAATTTATCCCCTAAATATCCAAATATAACTCATCTATTCCCTCAACACTCTTTCACTTCAGCAAACTTATCTATAGCACACCCTCAACACCACCACATACATCTCTACACCCTCAACACCACACACACACAACTACACCCTCAACACCACCACATACATCTCTACACCCTCAACACCACACACACACAACTACACCCTCAACACCACCACATACATCTCTACACCCTCAACACCACACACACACAACTACACCCTCAACACCACCACATACATCTCTACACCCTCAACACCACCACATACATCTCTACACCCTCAACACCACACACACACAACTACACCCTCAACACCACCACATACATCTCTACACCCTCAACACCACCACATACATCTCTACACCCTCAACACCACACACACACAACTACACCCTCAACACCAACACATACATCTCTACACCCTCAACACCACACACACACAACTACACCCTCAACACCACCACATACATCTCTACACCTTCAACACCACCACATACATCTCTACACCCTCAACACCACCACATACATCTCTACACCCTCAACACCACACACACACACAACTACACCCTCAACACCACCACATACATCTCTACACCCTCAACACCACACACACACAACTACACCCTCAACACCACCACATACATCTCTACACCCTCAACACCACCACATATATCTCTACACCCTCAACACCACCACATATATCTCTACACCCTCAACACCACACATACACCACTACACCCTCAACACCACCACATACATCTCTACACCTTCAACACCACACACACACAACTACACCCTCAACACCACCACATACATCTCTACACCCTCAACACCACCACATACATCTCTACACCCTCAACACCACCACATATATCTCTACACCCTCAACACCACACATACACCATTACACCCTCAACACCACCACATACATCTCTACACCCTCAACACCACCACATACATCTCTACACCCTCAACACCACCACATATATCTCTACACCCTCAACACCACACATACACCACTACACCCTCAACACCACCACATACATCTCTACACCCTCAACACCACCACATACAAACTCATCTATACCCTCAACACCACCCACAAACTCATCTATACCCTCAACACCACCCACAAACTCATCTATACCCTCAACACCCCCACAAACTCATCTATACTCTCAACACCACCCACAAACTCATCTTTTCACTCAACACCACCCACAAACTCATCTATACCCTCAACACCACCCACAAACTCATCTATACTCTCAACACCACCCACAAACTCATCTATACCCTCAACAGCCCCACAAACTCATCTATACCCTCAACACCCCACAAACTCATCTATACCCTCAACACCCCCACATACTCATCTATACTCTCAACACCACCCACAAACTCATCTATACCCTCAACACTACCCACAAACTCATCTATACCATCAACAACCCAGATAAACTCATCCATACACTCAACAACCCACATAAACTCATCCATACACTCAACACCCCCACATAAACTCATCCATATGCCTTAACACCCCCACAAACTCATCTATACCCCCAACAACCTGCATAGACTGATCCATACCCTCAACACCCCCACATAAACTCATTCATACACTCAACAACCCACATAAACTCATCCATACCTTTAACACCCCCACATAAACGCATCCATACCCTCAACACTACCCACAAACTCATCTATACCATCAACAACCCAGATAAACTCATCCATACGCCCTAACACCCCCACAAACTCATCTATACCCTCAACAACCCGCATAGACTCATCTATACCCTCAACAGCCCCACATACTCATCCATACCCTCAACAACCAGCATAAATTTGTCTATAACTTCAACAACCCGCATAAACTCATCCATACACTCTACAACTCGCATAAACTCATCCATACCCTCAACAACTCGCAAACTCGCATAAACTCATCCATACCCTCAACACCCCCAAATAAACTCATCCATACTCTCAACAACTCGCACAAACTCATCCATACCCTCAACAACTCGCATAAACTCATCCATACCCTCAACACCCCCACATAAATGCATCCATAACCTCAGCACCCCCACATAAACTCATCCATACCCCTCAACACCCTCACAAACTCATCCATACCCTCAACACCCCCGCATAAACTCATCCATACCCTCAACAACCCGCATAAACTCATCCATACCCTCAACACCCCCACATAAACTCATCCATACCCTCAACAACCCGGATAAACTTATCCATACGCCTTAACACCCCCACAAACTCATCTATACCATCAACAACCCGCATAAACTCATCTATACCCTCAACAACCCACATAAACTCATCCATATCCTCATCACTACCCACAAACTCATCTTTACCCTCAACAACCCGCATAAACTCATCCATACCCTCAACAACCCACATAAACTCATCTTTACCCCAATATCCCCAAACACATCTATATTAAGACTATCCACAAACTCATCCACTCAACAACCTGCATAAATTAATTTATCCCCTAAATATCCAAATATAACTCATCTATTCCCTCAACACTCTTTCACTTCAGCAAACTTATCTATAGCACACCCTCAACACCACCACATACATCTCTACACCCTCAACACCACACACACACAACTACACCCTCAACACCACCACATACATCTCTACACCCTCAACACCACACACACACAACTACACCCTCAACACCACCACATACATCTCTACACCCTCAACACCACACACACACAACTACACCCTCAACACCACACACACACCACTACACCCTCAACACCACACATACACCACTACACCCTCAACACCACCACATACATCTCTACACCCTCAACACCACCACATATATCTCTACACCCTCAACACCACACATACACCACTACACCCTCAACACCACACATACACCACTACACCCTCAACACCACCACATACATCTCTACACCCTCAACACCACCACATATATCTCTACACCCTCAACACCACACATACACCACTACACCCTCAACACCACCACATACATCTCTACACCTTCAACACCACACACACACAACTACACCCTCAACACCACCACATACATCTCTACACCCTCAACACCACCACATACATCTCTACACCCTCAACACCACCACATATATCTCTACACCCTCAACACCACTCATACACCATTACACCCTCAACACCACCACATACATCTCTACACCCTCAACACCACCACATACATCTCTACACCCTCAACACCACCACATATATCTCTACACCCTCAACACCACACATACACCACTACACCCTCAACACCACCACATACATCTCTACACCCTCAACACCACCACATACATCTCTACACCCTCAACACCACCACATACATCTCTACACCCTCAACACCACACATACACCACTACACCCTCAACACCACCACATACATCTCTACACCCTCAACACCACACATACACCACTACACCCTCAACACCACCACATACATCTCTACACCCTCAACACCACACATACACCACTACACCCTCAACACCACCACATACATCTCTACACCCTCAACACCACCACATACATCTCTACACCCTCAACCCCACCACATACATCTCTACACCCTCAACACCACACATATATCACTACACCCTCAACACCACCACATACATCTCTACACCTTCAACACCACACACACAACTACACCCTCAACACCACCACATACATCTCTACACCCTCAACACCACACACACACAACTACACCCTCAACACCACCACATGCATCTCTACACCCTCAACACCACACACACACAACTACACCTTCAACACCACCACATACATCTCTACACCCTCAACACCACACACACACCACTACACCCTCAACACCACACATACACCACTACACCCTCAACACCACCACATATATCTCTACACCCTCAACACCACCACATATATCTCTACACCCTCAACACCACACATACATCTCTACACCCTCAACACCACCACATACATCTCTACACCCTCAACACCACCACATACATCTCTACACCTTCAACACCACACACACACAACTACACCCTCAACACCACACACACACCACTACACCCTCAACACCACACATACACCACTACACCCTCAACACCACACACACACCACTACACCCTCAACACCACACATACACCACTACACCCTCAACACCACACATACACCACTACACCCTCAACACCACCACATACATCTCTACACCTTCAACACCACACACACAACTACACCCTCAACACCACCACATATATCTCTACACCCTCAACACCACACATACACCACTACACCCTCAACACCACCACATACATCTCTACACCTTCAACACCACACACACACAACTACACCCTCAACACCACACACACACCACTACACCCTCAACACCACACATACACCACTACACCCTCAACACCACACACACACCACTACACCCTCAACACCACACATACACCACTACACCCTCAACACCACACATACACCACTACACCCTCAACACCACCACATACATCTCTACACCTTCAACACCACACACACAACTACACCCTCAACACCACCACATACATCTCTACACCCTCAACACCACACACACACAACTACACCCTCAACACCACCACATACATCTCTACACCCTCAACACCACACACA